>NW_024429203.1:495911-958411 GCF_017639785.1 Mesocricetus auratus | reverse complement strand
GGCCCTCACTGGGGATTCTAGGCTGGGGCTCTACCACTGAGCCATGACCCAGGCCCTCACTGGGGATTCTAGGCTGGGGCTCTACCATCGAGCCACACCCCAGCCCCTCACTGGGGAATTCTACGCAGGGGCTCTACCACTGAGCCGTGACCCAGCCCCTCACTGTGTGACTCTAGACAAGGACTTTACCTTTACCATTGCCCTGCATGTCTCAGGCTTAATTACCCCTGAACCTGTTATGGAGCCTTGTGCTTAATTGGGGCAGCAGATTCCATGAAAGTATTGGAAAGCTCCAGCTTACAAAATGTGATGTGAAGAGGAGCTACTTGAGGGCATAGCTTATCCTCTCAGAGCCCATTAGCAGGAATATTAAGATGGGAACCAGAACTCAGCAAAAGAGAGACTGCCTAGGAGGCTGGAGAGATGACTCTCTCTTGCAGAGGACCTGAGTTCAATTCTTAGTGCTCATGAGAGGTGGCTCACAAGTGTGTTTAACTCAAGCTCCAGCAGATCCAACGCCCTCTTTTGGCCACTAAGGGTACTGCACTGAGGTGTGCATATACATACATATACACATAATTAAAATAAAGACCTCCCCCACAAAAGTTGCCGGGCATGGTGGTGCACACTTTTAATCCCAGAGGCAGGAAGATCTGTGAGTTCGAGGCCATCCTGGTCTACAGAGTGAGTTCCAGGACAGCCAGAGCTGTTAAACAGAAAAACCCTGACCGAAAACAAACAAACACTACAAAAAAACCTGTCTTTTGTTGAGAGTATGGGGTGGCTCAGGAGATGACTTGGATGGAATTAACTGGATAGGGTAAAACCAGAAGCCCCTGAGGTCTCACAAGGGGTTTAGGATCTGTCTGTCCTTTCCTGTAAATGGGACCATCCAGGAATTAGGGACTTTGGTACCAAGATAGAGAGACGCCAGCCTTGAAGAAATGGCATTTGGACACTTCAACATCAAGCCTTCTGGGCTATTCCCTCATCTTCCATAGAAGTAAACTTGATTGAGCATTTGAACTTAACCCTGCAGGGCAAAACTCAGGATTTTAGTGTGCTGAGACCCGGCGGCCAAACCCCGGGCATTTAATTACATAGCTACAGGCAAGGCGCGTGCCACACCGACAATTATTTCAGGAAAACCACAGAAGCCTTCTTCGTGATACCTGCTTCTCTTTTACAATTTGCTCTTTCTTGTGTCAGGAGAAGTCTTGTTTGTTTCAAAGGACATGCTGGAGATGCTAATTGTGCGGATGGGCTGCTTTGTGTCTGCATTAATGAGACTCTTTGGGGGGAGCTCTAGCCTAATTGCTTGGGGACCTGAGCCACTGGGAGGATGGCAGAGACGTTTCCGTTCCTGTTCATTGTTCAGTTTAGAAAGAATTGCATTTGTTCTTAAAGGAGACTACGCAATGGTGCTTTCTTCAGGGAGCAGGGCAAGTCTTTCGTGGTCATTTTTCCTGGGTTAGGTGGGGCTCCTGGCTGAGCCTGGTATACTAAGCCTGTAATACCAGTACCTGGATACATGGAGAGTACAAGAGGACTAGCCTGGGCAACTTAGTGAGACTCTGTCTCAGAATAAAAAGTAAAAAGAGGCTGGAGAGATGGCTCAGGAGTAAGAGCACTGGCCGCTTCTCCAGAGGACCTGGGTTCAATTCCCGGCATCCTCATGGCAGCTTGCAGCTACAGCAGCTCCATGGGCTCCTGTGTCCTCGTCTGATCTCTCAGGCATGTATGTGGTACAGACACACATGGAGACATGTACAGGCCACCACACAAGGCTTCACAGTGTGCAGTGCAGGCACCCTTGAAACCAACCTGGTGTGGAACAGCTTTGTTTACTGGAGGCTCTTGTGGAGTGCAGGAAAATTAGCTCACAGACCCAGCGCTGATGAACAGCCCAGCACTCCCAGCTCTGAGAAATATCCTAGAGTAGCCACGAGTTCTCCCATGGACACCAGCCACGGTGCCGTTGGCCTGTCATCCCAGAATTCCAGAGGTGAAGTTTCAGACCCAGCCTGGGCTACATGAAATTCTGTCTCAAAGCAAACAAAACAGAACAAAATCAAGAGTTCTCCCACAGGTAGCTGGGCATGGTGGTGCCACCTTTAGTCCTGGCAGGAGAGGCAGAGGCAGCTGGATTTCTGTGAGTCTGAGGCCAGCTTGTTGTACGAAGCAAGTTTCAGGATAGCCAGGGCTATTACACAGGGAAATCCTGTCTTGAAACACCACAATCAAACAAACAAACAAACAAAAACATTTAGAGTTCTCCCACAGTGGGCTGGAGATTTGGCTCAGTGATTAACTTGGCTGCTGTTCTTCTAAAGGGCCCTGGTTTCATTCTGAACACCCACATGGCAGCTCACAACTGTCTGTAACTACAGCTCCAGGAGACTGAAGACATGTTATATACATTCAGGCAAAACACCCGCACATATAAAACAAAACAAGCAAGAGTTTTGCACAGGAAGGCATGACTCACTAGGACATGGGGGTGAGGACCTTAGGAGTGTTGATGGGAGAGGTGCTTCTAGACTTCTTTCCACAGACTCGAGTAAACACCCACACCCGGTAGACAACAGTGTCTTCTGAGTGCAGAGTAGACTGTGAGAGTGGGAAGTGCATTTTCCTTTAAGTCTTTATTACCACATTATACATAATAATACTTATGACACTTTTTTTAAAGATTTATTTTTATTTTTTTATTTTTTTTGGTTTTTCGAGACAGGGTTTCTCTGTATTGTTTTGGAAGCTGTCCTGGAACTCGCTTTGTAGACCAGGCTGGCCTCGAACTCACAGAGATCCACCTGCCTCTGCCTCCCGAGTGCTGGGATTAAAGGCGTGCGCCACCAACGCCCGGCTTAAAGATTTATTTATTTATTACGAACACAACACCCTGCCCCCATGTACGCCTACACACCAGCAGAGGGCACCAGATCTCATTACAAATGGTTGTGAGCCACCATGTGGTTGCTGGGAATTGAACTCATGACCTCTGGAAGAGCAGTCAGTGCTCTTAACCTCTGAGCCATCTCTCCAGCCCCACTTATAGCACTTTTATAACACACATGCTGTACTTTAATCATATTCATCCCATCACCCTCTCTTGTCCCCTCCCACTCTTGCTAACTCCTCCCTCCTCCCAACCAGCACTCCCTTCTATTTTTGTGACTTTTTTTTTCTCAAGACAGGGTTTCTCTGTGGCTTTGAACTCTGTCTTGGAACTCACTCTATAGACCAGACTGGACTTGAACTCACAGAGATCCGCCTGCCTCTGCCTCCTAAGTGCTGGGATTAAAGGCATGCACCATCACTGCCTGGCTTTTCATGACTTTGTGTGTGTGTGTGTGTGTGTGTGTGTGTGTGTGTGTGTGTGTGTGTGTGACCTAGTGAGTTTCATGGGGGTTGCTTACGGAATGAAGGAGACAGGCTGTTCACAGGGCTGTGGGCTCCTCACCAGTGGCCACACCGCCGTTAATCCTCAGGCATGGACAGAGTGTTGAGCTTCCAACCCCCAGCTACCACTAACTGCTGGTCAACCCTCAGAGGTGGTTGTAGGCACTGCTGTCATTATCTGTCTGTCAACCCTCAAGGAGGCCGCATCATTGGCTTCTGCTGTATGAGTGAGCCTTGACTCTGCCTAATTCTATATGCAAGGTCGGTAGGTGGGTTGGCTCAGAAGGTAAAGGCACTTACCACGGAACCTGATGACCTGAGTTCCATTCCTGGGAAATCACACTGTGGAAATGGAGAACCAACTTCTGCAAGTTGACCTCTGGCTTGCACATGCACTCTGTGGTACACACTTGCCCACACACACACTATAAATAAATAAACATAATTTGTAAAGCTGAACAGAAAACGGAGTAGAGTCCATTCAAGGAAAGTCACGTGAGCTCTTACAGAGGAAGGTCCCCCAGTTTAGGCAGGGTGTATATAAGCACAGCCTGACTCATTACCATGGTCTGTGAATGGGTTATTTTCCTTATAAACTAGTGAGTAGTGGTGCTCACTGTGTAGTTAGCTCATTTACTCACATTTCACTACAAGAATCTGAGTGGGAAGAGAAGGCAGTGTGCAGCAGAGTCCCTGAGATTGCTCCTGACTCAGCCTGGCTTACCTCTGCCTCAGGTCCTGGGTTTTGCCTCTGTTTGGGATCAGTAACAGCCATGCAAATTACGGATTTCATATTGCTTGCTTCTCCAGAAAACACTTGTGGTAGGACACCCTGTAGGCTGGGCCAGGCTCTGCGGACAGCGTGCTTGCCCAGCATGCCCAAAGCCCTGGGTCCCTTCCTCAGCACTGAATGAACTGAGCATAGCAGTACGTGACTGTACAGCCTAGAGCTCACAAGGCAGAGGCAGGAGGATCAGGATTTCACCATCATTCTTGGCTACAATAGGGAGTTCAAAGCCAGCATGGGCTACATGAGCTCCTGCCTCAAAGCAAATCAACCATGCTAGACAGGATCAGGATTCTCCATTTCTTAACTCATGGCCACTACTCACAGTCGTTTGCCTGGACCTGAGCAGTCGCTCTGAGCTGGGCTCTTCCGTGGGTACCTAAGTTGGCGTGCATCTCTCTTCTGCTTAGAACCCTCCATGGCTGCAGCTTACCAGCTCCTTCTCTGTCACACTGTCCCCTTCCCACCCTCGCCTCCCTTCACTTAGCCCCTCGCTCACTCCGCTCTGGTCACCCAGGTCACGGCCCTGTCTCAGGCCCTGTCACTGCTGCTCCTCACACCTTCCCACACACATGATGCCTCCCTCCCTCATCCCCATCTAGTCTGCACTCAAACCATACCTGGTCACACCCTGAATATCACTTGCTTCCCCCACATCCTTTTCCCTGTGTTTCTTTTGTCTGTACTGCTCAACAATTTTAAATATTTGGTCTTCATCTATTTATACCTTTTATGTGTTTCCTCCACTTTTTAAAATGTGTGTGGGTGTGCACACATGTGTGCATACAACAGGCATGTGTGTGTATAAGTAGAGACCAGAGGACAACCCCAGGCATAGTGCGCCAGGAGCCATCCATCTGTTTTTGAGACAGGTCTCCCCATTAGCCTGGAGCTCACCAAGGAGGCTAGGCTGAGCAGACAGCACGGAGATCCTCCTGTAACCATGCCCCCAGAACTTGCACCACCGACTGCAAATTTTTATGCAGACGCTGGGGATCCAAACCTGGGTTCTCTCACTTACGCAGCAAGCTCTTTACCCACTAAGCCATCACCTCCAATGCAGACGTTTGCTCTTTAAGATGTTACCTCCACTTTTTCCTCTCTGAAATAGGGTTTCCTTAAGCACTACTGGGAAATCGCTGTGTTGATTTGAACTTAGTGTGGATAGCACATTCCAGCACAGAACTCCTGCACGTAAGCCATCCTCCTGCTTCAGCATCCCAACTAGCTGGGAGAGTAGTGCATCACTGCACCAGACTGAAGCAGGGTCTCTGTAAGTAGTCCCAGCAGGCCTCCGATTCATGATCCTCCTGTCTCAGACCCCCAGTGCTGGATTTACAGGCATGCAGTACCATGTCCCGCTCAAAGTCACTGCTTTTTCAGTGGCTATTTTTAGGTCCCTTTGCACACTAAGATTTAAAGTGCTGAGAGTTTACCTTCTTGGGCCTGGGGCTCAGTGGGCAGATGGAGGAGGCCCTGGGTTCCATTCCTAGCACCTAATAAGCAGAAGTGGTGGTGCACTCCTGTAATCCCAACACTCGAGGCAGGTAGATCACAGGTTCAAGGTCACCTTCAGCCATATAGTTAGTATAGGGCCAGCCTGGGCCTCAGGAGACACAACATGCACATGGCAATCCAAAGACAATCTTGGGTTTCAGTCCCCGCTGTCCACAGTATTTAAGACAGTGTCTTGTTCATCCCTGTGTACTCCAAGGTAGAAGATCCAAGAGCTTCCAGGGATGATCCTGTCTGCACCTCCCACCTTGATGTAGTAGTGTTAGGGTTACAGACATGTTCTGCTGCGTCTGGCTTATGTGGGTTGCGGGGATCAGAACTCAGGTCCTCACAGTTGCATTTACCCCTTGAGCCATCTCCCAGATCTCTCTTTGTATATGTGCATGTGTGTGTGTGGAAATCAGAGGAAGACCTCAGATGGCGATGTTCCTCAGGTCCCTCCGACCTTCTGTGTGAGACAGGGCCTCTCGCTGACCTGCAAAGGTGTCTAGTTGACTAGTATGGTCAGCAAGGTTCCGGGGATCAGCCAGTCTCTGTCTCTGGCTTTTCTCATGGGCTCTTCAGATCCACACTCAGGTCCTCATGCATGCAAGGCCATCTCTCCAACAAAGGGCTTCTGTCCTTCCCAGCAACATGGAGGGGAGCCCCTCTTTGGGTTCCTACTCTCAGACCACACCCTTTCTTCTGCAGACTCTCTTCCAGAGTCCAGAAGAGGGTTGGCAGCTCTACACCTCAGCCCAGGCACCCGATGGTAAATGCATCTGCACAGCTGTGATCCCTGCACAGAGCACCTGTGCCCGAGATGGTCGGAGCAGAGAGCTTCGGCAGCTCATGGAGAAGGTAGGGACCTGGCAGGAGCCAAGGTGGGGGTGGGGTGGGGGAAGGAGGAGATGGTCTGTGGGCTAAACCACAGAGATCCAGCCACACAGATTGTTCTAAAGTGACCAATGACTGGGATCCTATCTATGCAGATTTTTTATTTGTTTGCTTTTCTTTCTTGTTTATTAAATATGTTTATTCCTTTATTTTTTGAGACAGGGTTTCTCTATGTAGCCCTGCCTATCCTGGTGCTTACTCTGTAGACCAGACTGGCCTTCTGCTCAGAGATGTAATTGCTTCTGCTTCCCAAACTCTAGTTCTTGTAGTGCTGGGGAGGCAGGGAGTACCAGGGGCGGCATCCAAGTCCTTTCTTGTGCACTCAGGCCTGGCAGCCAATGCTCCATGCAGCCTTAGGTGACCCTGCTAAGAAGATACTTGGTACCCTCTTCAGGCAAGGGTCTAACCTGTCAGGGCTCATGCAAAGATTCTGCAGCTGGGAGTGGAACTGCTCACCTCTAATACCGGGACTTTATAGGCTGAGGCACAATGACTGCCACAAGACTGCGTGCACCCTGGACTACATAGGAAGACCCCGCTGGGTGGGAGGTGGGGAGAGGTGGGGAGTTGCCACCAAGCCTGATGGCCTGAGTTCAATCCCCAGGTCCCACATGGTTAGAAGACAGAATGAACTCCCACAAGGTGTACTCTGACTGACACACACCAAACAACAAATGCAATTTTAAGATACTTTAAGAGGGGAGGGGGAAGCTAGAGGTATGGTTCATTGGGTCACATGGGTAATATGGACCTGAGTTTGCATACCCAGCACCTACAAAAGCTAGGTCTGGTGGTATATGTCTGTAATCCAGTGCTAGGAAGGTAGAGAGACAGGCACATCTGGGAACCTGAACCCTCAGTATGAAGTGTGAGCTCCAGACTTGGGGACTGGGTCTCAAAAGAATAAGGTGGAGGGTGGTTGTGGAAAACAACCAACATCAGTCTCTGGCCTCCAGACACACTTATGTAGACATGTATGCACACACAAATATGCGTACATAGACACACTTATGTAGACATGTATGCACACACAAATATGCATACATAGATACACTTATATAGATATGTATGCACACACAAATATGCATACATAGACACACTTATGTAGACATGTATGCAAACACAAATATGCGTACATAGATACACTTATGTAGATATGTATGCACACACAAATATGCATACATAGACACACTTATGTAGACATGTATGCACACACAAATATGCATACATAGACACACTTATGTAGATATGTATGCACACACAAATATGCATACATAGACACACTTATGTAGACATGTATGCACACACAAATATGCATACATAGACACACTTATGTAGACATGTATGCACACACAAATATGCATACATAGACACACTTATGTAGACATGTATGCACACACAAATATGCATACATAGACACACTTATGTAGACATGTATGCACACACAAATATGCATACATAGACACACTTATGTAGACATGTATGCACACATAAATATGCATACATAGACACACTTATGTAGACATGTATGCACACACAAATATGCGTACATAGACACACTTATGTAGACATGTATGCACACACAAATATGCGTACATAGACACACAGATATATATGCACACACAGATACATATACACACAGACATGTATGCACACACACATACATACACGTAGATATACAGATTTGTATACACACACATTCACACACACAATTCCTTTTCACCCTGGCTGCCTCCACTTCTTCTGTCCCCAGGATGTTTTAGACTCTTTGCTGACTGAAGTCCCTGTCACTGCCCATTTGCCAGCTGTGATGCCTGCAGCCACCTCCCTCATTGAACAGAGGACAAAGCTGAGGTTTGGCAGAAGGGAGCACCTGGGCACCTGCAGCGCTCACCACTAACTCCCAGAATTCTGTTCTGCCCACCCGTACAGGAACTGCTTTTCCCCAAAGCTGTGGACTTCCATGTCGTGCCTTTAACTGTTCATAGTGGCTGAAAAAATAATTTTTTGGCATGGCTAATGATGTGTACCTCAAGGTCTTGTGTAGCCTAGGCCAGTAGTTATCGACTTGTGGGTCTCAATGCTTTTGGGGTGCTGAACGACCCTTTCACAGGGGTCTCCCAAACCATCAGAAAACACAGGTATTCACATTATGAATCATAATAGTAGCAAAATTACAGTTATGAAGCAGCAACAAAAGTAACGAGCTGTAGTAAGAGAGCCACTGGCCTAGGCTGCTCTCGAACTCAATATGTACACAAGGGTGACCTTGAACTTCTCATCCTCCTGGCTCCACTTCCCAAGTGGCCTGTGTTTCAGGTGTGCACGACTGCACCCAGTTTATGCTGGGGATGGAACCCAGCTTTGTGCATGCAGGCAAGCACCGAGACGCAGCTCCAGTCCCCTCCCACCCTGCCTCTTGTTCTGTTGTTTTTATTACAGGCAGGGCTCCACTCTGACCCATACTGCCTTGAAATTCATTCTGTAGCCTTAGCTGACCTAGAACTCATGACAATCCCCCTGCTTTGGCTTCCTGGGTGCCAGCATTACAAATGTGACCCACCACTCCTGGATCCTTTTTAAGGCTACTCTTGAAATTCTGAGCCTTTGGCCTCTACCTCCAAGTGTTCAGATTATGTGTGTGTGCCCCACCACACCTGGTTCTGATCTTCATTTCGGAAAACACCCTCTGTCATGCTGTGTGGAGAACAGCTCAGGAGGGTGAAAGCCAAGAGACAGGGAGGAGGTGACAGGTGTGAAGGGACGGGATTGGATGGAACCTGCTATTGGAAGGTTACTAGGGAGATCAGGGGAGAGCAGGGCTGGCAGGCATCTTTGCCTGCCCCTGTTTCTGTGAGTGGCAGGGAGGAGGAGCTTGTCTACTGAATGGTTCTCATTCTAGGTCCAGAATGTGTCTCAGTCCATGGAGGTCCTTGAGTTAAGGACATATCGGGATCTCCAGTATGTTCGCAGCATGGAGACGCTCATGCGGAGCCTGGATGCAAGACTCAGGGCAGCCGACGGGTCAGTCTCGGCCAAGAGCTTCCAGGTAGGTTCTTCCAAGTTCAGCTCAGAGGTCAAGAGAATGGTTGCAGAGGCGTGGGGTGGTGGCTTAGTGGAGTAAGAATGTTTGCTGTGAAAGCAAGAGGACCCGAGTTCCAAAGGATGGGGTCATGTCTGAGAAGAAATGAGAAGTTGACTAGGTTCTGGGGTCCCGAAGGCATCCTTTGGCAAGGCCTGAGCACTGCATCTGAGATGACAGAGTGACGGTATGGGCAGAGGGGCAGGGGTTGGGATCGGCGGCCATTCTCTCCTGGTAAGCAGGAACTGAAGGACAGGATGACAGAGCTCCTGCCCCTGAGCTCGGTGCTGGAGCAGTACAAGGCGGACACACGGACCATTGTGCGCCTGCGTGAGGAAGTGAGGAACCTTTCTGGCAACCTGGCTGCCATCCAAGAGGAAATGGGCGCCTATGGGTATGAGGACCTGCAACAGCGCGTGATGGCCCTGGAGGCACGACTCCATGCCTGCGCACAGAAGCTGGGTATGCATGCCTTAATCCCGAAGCTTGACCCCTTATCTCCACACCCAACCCTAATGCTGCCTCTGTGCTCCAAAGCTAGGCGTGGTTTGGCATCTAACTGCTAACCCCCCCCCCCCCCCGTTTGGGCTCCCGAGCCCAAGCCGACAGCAAGCCCCAAAGCTTGGTTTTGGATCTTGATTTCCAGCCTTTAAGCCCATGTTGACATCGCGGGGTCACACACTGGATGTCTCCTCCCCAGCCCTTGACCCCTTCACTTCCCGTGCAAACAGTGTCCTGCTTTCCTTGGGCTCCTGCTGCATCCTTTTCTCACCCCCACTGTTCCCGTCTCCCAGGCTGCGGGAAGCTGACAGGGGTCAGTAACCCCATTACCATTCGGGCTATGGGGTCCAGATTCGGCTCCTGGATGACTGACACAATGGCCCCCAGTGCAGACAGCCGGGTGAGTGAGTCAGCAACTGCCTGCAGGTGCCCGGAGAACCCACACTTGCGACTCTTAGGCTTTATTTTTATTTAGTGTATATGGGGCAGGGGTGGTAGTGTGCATGACTAGTGCTACTGACGACCAGAACACTGCGCTGGGTGTCCCTAGAGCTGGAGTTATAGGTGTTTGTGGGTCACCTGATGTGAGTGCAGGGAATTTAACTCGGGTCCTCTGCCAGAACAGTACCCTTAACTGTTGACGTTTTTCTTTCCCTGAGACAGTCTCCCTCTGTAGACCAGGCTGACCTCACACACAGAGATCTGCCTGTCTCTGCCTCTTGAGTGCTGGGATCAAGAGTGTATGCCACCATGTTCAGCCTCTCACTGTTTTATTTTCTATTAAATTATTGTTTATTTAGTGTGTATATGTACAAGTGTGACATGGCATGTGTGTGGAGGTTGGAGGACCACTTCCTTGAGTCATTTCTCTCCTTCCACCATGCGGGTCTTGAACTCAGGTTGCCAGGTTTGGCAGCAGGCTCCTTTAGCCTCTGAGCCATCTCAGGAGCCCACTCACACACCATGGACACTCATAGCACATCATCGTGGGTCCCTGGGTCCTTCAACCCTCCCTTGACTGCCTAGTGACCATGTGACTGAGGCTCTTCTACATCTACTGACTAGAGACTATGGCTGCAGGTGCACTCAGGGACACATTCTGAGAACTGCACAGGTAGGCATTCTTGTTAGAGTGCAGACATCAGATTAAAGATGACATAGGGTCAGGGAGGAAGATAGCATAGTGTGCAAGAATGTGTGCTGCACAAATTGAAGATCTGGGTTAAAGCCCTCGGTACCCACATAAAAAGCCACGAGCGGCATATGCACCAGTGCTGTGGGGAACGGAGGCAGGAGGTTCACCGGGGCTTACTGGTCAGCAGCTCAGGTTCAGTTATAGACCCCATCTCAGAGAAATAAGGTGGAGAAGAGTGACACAGCAGGACACCTCTGCCCGCCTCATTTCTGTAGTTGATAAGATTCTCTGACAAAAAGCAAATTAGGGAAGAAAGGGGCTTAGTTTAGCTTACAGCTCCAGGTTAAAGACCATCATTGTAGAGAAATTAAGGCAGGAGTTTAAAACATCGAGTCACATCACAACCACAGTCAGGATCAGAGAGATATCGATGCATGCATCCTGTTTGTGTTCAGTGCAACCTCTCCATTCTCATTGTGTTCAGGACTCCTTGTCTAATGAATGATGTTGCCCACAATGGGCTGGGTTAATGAACAATCACGACAATGCCGTACTGACATGCCCTCAGGCCAACTCAATGTTGAGAATCTCTCATTGACACTCACTTCCTAGGTAATTCTCAGATGTTTCAAGCTGATATTAATGCTAACTATCACAAGCTGGAGAGGAGGCTCAGTGGTTAAGAGCACTGGCTACTCTTCCAGAGGTCCTGAGTTTAATTCCCAGAACCCACATGGTGCCTCACAACTATCTATAATGGGATCTGATGCCCTCTTCTGGCATGTAGATAAAGCACTCATACATTACATACATACATACATACATACACCTTAAATAGCAACCAGCACAAGGGTGGTCACCAACTGTCACAGAGCACAGGCAGTAACTCAACACCATTCCACTGTGATCACTGACCTTGACTGATGACAGTGACCCAACCAATTGGTTAGTTTGGAATCAGATTTGCACTTATCTAGTCTTGTCCATTCTTAGCCAGGGACACTTGGGCAGGTGTCTTAATATTGTTCCTCTAATTTTCTTTTCTTTTTTTTTTTTTGGTTTTTCGAGACAGGGTTTCTCTGTGGCTTTGGAGGCTGTCCTGGAACTAGCTCTTGTAGACCAGGCTGGCCTCGAACTCACAGAGATCCGCCTGCCTCTGCCTCCCAAGTGCTGGGATTAAAGGCATGCGCTACCAACGCCCGGCTCCTCTAATTTTCTTATTCTTAATGTGATCCTTCAACAATGAACCTTAGCTTGATAATGAGGGCATTCACAAGTGCTTTTAGCTGATAATGGTGCTGCTGAGAGATTCAGTGACATCCTTTGTGCTTATGGGATTTAGCCACTGACAATGAATTTGGGTCAGGCATGGTAGCACACTCCTTTAATCCCAGCACTTGGGAGGCTGAGGCATCTCTGTGATGCTCAAGACGAGCATGATCTACATAATGAGTTCCAGGCCAGCCTGGGCTACATAGTAAGATCCTACTTTTTTTTTAAAGATTTATTTATTTATCATGCATGCACTGTTCTGTGTGGATACCAGAAGAGGGCACCAGATCTCATTACAGATGTTTGTGAGCCACCATGTGGTTGCTGGGAATTGAACTCAGGACCTCTGGAAGAGCTGCCTGTGCTCTTAACCTCTGAGCCATCTCTCCAGCCATCTTTCCCTTTACTTTGTAATGCTCATGTTGCTTGTTACAAGTTTCCTTTCATCTCTGTAAGAACTTATCTTAAAAACAAAACAAAAATATCTCAAACAAAATACAGTGACCTCAAAGTGACCCCTTATTACCCAATAATATTACTCGATGAGCGCTCTCAACCCAGTGTCCAGTGAATGTGACCCTGTGAGTCTCCTGGGAGCACAGTGCTCCCTGATCCTTTGGAACACCACCAATTTAGGATTTTTTTGTTGTGTCTGTTCATAAAGATGTGTGCACAGGCAGGTGTGTGCCTGTGCATGTAGCGGCCAAGTTAACAAGAGATGTTTTTCTCTACTGCCCTCCACCTTGTCTCTTTCCTTTTCGTATGTGTGTGATATGCACACAGTTGTGTGCAGGTGTGTGCACTCAGAGGCCAGAGGTGGACATCAGGTGCCCTGTTCTATACTTGCAGTCTTAGTCCCTAGACACAGACTATCTCACTAAGTCTGGCGCTAGGCTGGCAATCAGCAAGCCCCAAAGATCCTCTTGTCTCTGCCCTCAAAAGCACTGGAGTTACAGCACATGTGGCCATGCCCAGCTTTTCACGTGGTCTCTGGGTTCCAAATCAATCTTCATGCTTGCAAAGCAGATCTTTCCCACTGACTCATCCCCCACCCCCGTTAGTGGCTATTACAGAACTTGCAGCTCATCAGTATGGGTATGCAGAGTGGTCAATGAGCTCCAGAGATCTGTCTCTGACTCCCCCAGCACTGAAGGGTACAGCTATGTGCACCACTAACCCCGACTCTTTAGTGGGTGTTGGTGAAACGAACTCAGATCCTCACGCTTGAGTGGCAAACACTTTACCCCCTGAACTACCTTTCCAGGCTCACTAATACACATAGTCACCAAACTATAACCAGTCGCAACGGTCTTAGGAAGGACTATAACTGAGTAGTGACATGAAGATGATGGCTGATCACTGATGACCAAGGTTGAGCTTTCCTGATTGGCCATTCCGTGAGGGTCACAGGTTACTGTGACTGACTGGCTGCTGCTCTCGTAGGTCTGGTACATGGATGGTTATTACAAAGGCCGCCGGGTGTTGGAGTTCCGCACTCTGGGAGATTTCATCAAAGGCCAGAACTTCATCCAGCACCTGCTGCCGCAGCCGTGGGCAGGTACGGGCCATGTGGTGTACAACGGCTCTCTGTTCTACAACAAGTACCAGAGCAACGTGGTGGTCAAGTACCACTTCCGGTCGCGCTCCGTGCTGGTGCAGCGGAGCCTCCCGGGGGCTGGCTACAACAACACCTTCCCCTATTCCTGGGGCGGCTTCTCAGACATGGACTTCATGGTAGACGAGAGCGGGCTGTGGGCCGTGTACACTACCAACCAGAATGCGGGCAACATCGTTGTCAGCCGGCTGGACCCTCACACCCTGGAGGTCGTGAGGTCCTGGGACACGGGGTACCCCAAGCGCAGTGCGGGGGAGGCCTTTATGATCTGCGGCGTCCTCTACGTGACCAACTCTCACCTGGCCGGAGCCAAGGTCTACTTTGCCTACTTCACCAACACGTCCAGCTACGAGTACACGGATGTGCCCTTCCACAACCAGTACTCGCACATCTCCATGCTGGATTACAACCCCAGGGAGCGGGCCCTTTATACCTGGAACAACGGGCACCAGGTGCTGTACAACGTCACCCTCTTCCACGTCATCAGCACTGCCGGGGACCCCTAGGCGCCCCTGCAAAGGCTGTGGGGAGCCCTCCCACACTGCCCGTGACTCCCCCAGCCTTCTCTTGTCCATGCCCTTTCCCTGCCTAGATTCCTTCTCCCCCACCTTCCCAGCCCAGCTTTCTGTTCTCTGCATCTCTACCTATGCGTTTCCTCCATTTTATTGATCTCTGCTTTTGATACTTCACTTCTGAGTCTTTCTGCCTTTTTATGGATGCTCCTCTCCCTCGGTCCACTCCCGTTTTTTCCTCCCCTCCCAGTTTCCCACACATTCCTCATCCCTCCCTCCCTCCCTCCCCTGGATCTGAGTGCATGGATTTTTTTAATTTATTATTTACACCTTTTCTTTTTGGGTTGCCAGAATAAACTGGACCTTTGACATTTGATGCCTGCGTAGTTTTGTACCCAGTGGTGGTTAGAAAAGGAGAGAACTCCGAGTCCCTTTATTCTCTGTGCTTGGCGTGATCTGAGGTAGTGTCCTGTAACACCCCTTCCCCAGGCTGGCTAGCCCTTGGAGGAGCCCACCCAACTCAAAGGTGTTTCAATCAAAAGTGATTTAAAAGCAACCGGGATCACAACAACAGAGAATTCTATTAAGGGGATGAAAACTGGCTTTAAGTGAATATTCCCTGGTTGCTGCCTCACAATGGCACATCACTGAGCTGTCTGGAGATGTTCTAATAATTTGGGTGCTTTCGAAAGGTGTTAGAACGCCCCCCCCCGCCCCCGTTTCTTCTCTGCTTTGTAACTGCAGAAACTGTTTCTACACAAGTCATGCTAGCAGAGTTCTGGGAGGTGGAAGGCTGATGTGGAGGCGTCAGGTTATTTCTCCCTAGGTAACCTCCTGTCCCTAAAAGTCATCTCATTCTTCCTTAGTAAATCTATTCACTGTGCTTAAAAACACAAATCAGTAAGGCAAAGCAAGCTAACAAAAAGCAGGTGGAGGGAGGGTGACAGGTCAGAGCTGGGCAGAGAGGCTGGAGTAAGAAAAAGACTTACTTAGGGAGCAGGGGCCCATGCAGCACAGGCCAGCCTTTGGAAGCTACCAATGACCTTGAGCTTCTGATCTCCTGCTTCTGCCTCCACCACTGTGCCTGACATACATGGCACTGAGGATGGAGCCTGGGACTTCATGCTGGCCAAATACTCTGCCAGCTGAACCCCTGACTTTGTCAGCCCGACCTGCCTGCAGGATGAGGCCAGAGCTGTGGTTCTCAGCCTGAGTCTCAACTCCTAGCCAAACCTCTATCTCCAAAAACATATGACTCGTAACAGTAGCGAAACTAGTTGTGAAATAGCAATGAAAATAACTCTATGGTCGGGGTCACCACATGAAGAACTGTACTAAGGGTGGAAGCTTAGGAGGTTGAGAACCACTGAGCTAGAGTTGAAGCTGAGGTCAGGTGTCAATAAAAATGCGGGATGGGTTGCTAGAGCAGTGAGTGACGTGCAGGGCTTTCATCTGGAACAGGGGTAGTGATACATGCCGCTGCTCCTCCCCCATGTCAACCCATTGAACCCAGAGCAGGCACAGTATGTACGTGAAGATCTCCACTGGTTATGACCCCACCCTGCTGAGGCCACCAGGAGACTGCTGTCCCTATCTCTAATTAATGACCTCTGTGATTAAATCATCTCCGGGAACTTGGACTTGGATGCCGTATTGGGAAGGAAACCATGAATAATGAATGGGGCTGCCTAATGCACTCATTTAAAACCAATTTCTAAAGGCATCCTCACGAAGAGCAATTAATTCTCATGTAAGTGAACAAGCATTGACACTGGGGTGGGGATGAAGTCCTGGGTTAGCATGAAGAGACAGACTTTATGCCACTAAAAGCAGTAAAGGCTTGGCCTGGAGGCACCCCCACTAGTCATCCCAGTTCTTGGGAGGCTGATGTCACCTGTGAGACCTTGTCTCAAAATTCCAAATAAGAAAAAGGAGTTTGTCTGCCTTCTGCCTGTGACTTGTGCTCAAGGTGGTCATGGTCTCAGATATGGAGAATGAGGCTGAATCTGTAAGTTCTGGCCTTTGCAGAGTACACTTGTGCCTACAGACATGCTCCCACAAGGACAGGTCTGATGTGACAAGGTCTGTCATGTGTGGGCATTGAGTGTTTACTTGGGCCAGAGCATCTGGTGAATATCTACCCACTGTATCATTCTTACACACACACACTTAAGTACACACACGCACCCCACAAAGGGTGAACAAGCAGTCCTGCCCTCCTTACTCATCCATGGCTGCCAGATTCATTTGTGTGTCTTCAGCAATGTGGTGCTGAATTAACCAACTTTTCCTACATCATAGATGAGCATTTGGCTACAGTCAGGAAGCTGCCATTCCCTACTGCAGCAATAACAGAATCCCTGTCTGGTCTAAGAATGAGCGGGAGTCTGCACAAAGACATCTTTCCATCCCCAAGAGGAGGTGGGGGAGGGAGGGAAGGAGGGATACTACATTGTTGCCGTCCTAAAGGCCCAGGATTTATAGCCAGTTCCCAGCAGCAGGCTTGGGTGGGAACTTGGAGCAGGTGAGGGAAACCACAGGTAGATAATACATGTTGGGGACACTGAGTGGGCTCCTAGGGCACATTTATCTAACAGCAATGTTCAGTCTTGGGTTTTCACCACTGTATAGAGACAATGGAAGAGGGCCCAGATCATACAGAACAGATACCAAGTCACACGTCCATACACTGGGATGTACAAATTACCACTGTGGTAATACATGTGTCCCACAGGCCGTGGTTCATATGTGGCAGTAGCTCTGGGGAGATCCTTCTAGAATTCTTGCAAGCCAGGACAGGGGTCCTCTCCTTTCCCCTGAAGGAGCTCCACTGCCTCCTGAGCCCACCCAACTGCTGCAAGACAGCAGAGCTGTGGCTGCTTGCCTTGAGTACCCACCGGCCACTGGAGAACACTTTGCTGGAGGTGTAGCTAACTCAGCTCAGCCTGTGCCTGCCTGAGCTGGGAAGAAACTCATTAAAGCTTCCTAATGACAAATGCTCCAGCAGGCAGCTGGCAAAGAGAGATCGCTGTGGAAAGCAGCCAGATGGGAGCAGGTTCAGGTGACTGTTCATGAGACACAGGCCTGTGGGGAGGGAGGGCTCCCTTGGGGTCCAGGCTTAATAATGCTCTGGTCCCCAACCCTTACTGGTTGCAGCCACCTCCACCACTCATGCTGGCCCCATTACTTGTGGGTTACACAAAAACCTGATTGAATTCTGAGCCCTCAGGTCAAACTAGGCTCAGGGGCATCCTTGGAGGCGTGGGCCCCCTAGCCAAGGTGGGAGAGCCCCTTCCTTCTCCCACCAGCCACTTAAAGTAACATCCACTCCCCAGCTCCCTCTACCTGTTCTTCTGAGAGCTGACAAAGCCCCCCTCTCCTCTAGTGGAAGGGGCCTCTGTTACCATGGAAACAGCATCTGGAGGGTGTTAGGTCTGGTGTCTGAACCCAGGAATAACCAGCCAGAAGTGGGTGGCAGGTGCTGGATGCAATATGTTCTCAGCAGTAAGCAGTCTGTGTACAGGGGATGGAGTGTGCCAAGGCAGGTGCTGAGCCGGGCTCCCCCAGGATCTCTCCATGCCTACCAACTGGAAGCAGGGTATTGGGGGGGCGGAAGTGTCCTGTGTATCCTTGAATAATCTCTAAGGGGCTTGGCATAACTGCAGCTGCCCTGGGAGCTTAGCTAGTGGGAAAATTTCGTGCCAGCACCCCAGGCACTTGAAAAGGCAGCTTCTTAGGACTGGAGAACAGTTTGGACACCTGGGCTTGGGACATGATGGGTGACAGTTCCTCCCCTGAGAGAGGAACCCTACACCTCATCAGAAAAGTAATGAAATACAGTATCACCAACCAGTGGTTCCAGGTTTAATGGAAGGCGCACGGGGCGCTGCATCACACCCTGAGGCTAAGCTGCTGCATCGCCAGGTGTGGAACGTCTGCTTTTTGCAACTGAACAGAGAAATGGAGCATAAAACTAAAAAGAAACAAGGGCCCCTTGCCTGCCTCTGGGATGGGGGTGGGGGGGAGGGTTCAGGCCACCTCTGACCCCCTAAGCTTGGGGGCCTCCATACCCCCACTGCCCTTCTGAAGTTAAGGCCTTCAGAAGGAGCCTGGCTAGGACAGCCCCAACTGGGGGCAAACAGGGAAAAGGAAGCTCAGAGTCCTTATCTCAGAGCCCCCCCCCCCCCAGCCATTTTACGAATAATAAATACTGTGTGACAGTAGCAGGAAGGGGCGTCCATGGACTGCTTGGCAGCCTGAGCAGGCTGGCCAGTTGCCCGCCCTCATTCTGTGCGCAGGATGATATGGATGCCCGAATCTGTGAACACTGGCCCACTCATCTCCCCTGTCCGTAGAGCAAACGATGCATCCTCAAACGGTTTCTGCATCTGACCTGTGTGAAACAGCAGAGGTGGTGGGGGTCAGGTGCAGGTTGCACGGAGATGGGGCTCCTGCCTGCACCTAGTCTCAAGCACATTCATCACAGGCTTTATGGCCCTGTCACCCTGCAGCGCTGAGCTGTGGCCCAGCTGAGGGCCACAGGCCCATTAAGGAGGCTCTGGGAAGCCCAAGGACAGCATGAGGGATGGCAGGCAGCACTGCGCTGTACATTTAGACACGCTGCATGATGAACTCTCATGGTTCCCAGCTGAACACCATCTGTCCTGCAGGTAGCTTGGGCTGACAGCAGAGGGCCTTGCCAGACTCCCTCTCCCAGGCAGGTGCCCACACTAGAACCCCAGCCCACGACAAGGAGATGAAGGAGAGAAGGGAGGAGGAAGAATCCTCAGTTCCTCTGCCCTTGGCAGACACTCTTGAGCTCTGGGTCACCAACTGGACCTAACATTGCCTTGCCTGCCCATTTTCCCCATCTGGGAAAGAATAGGATTCTCAGGGATCCTGTCTTATAGCTAGATGCCAATGACAAAACAGAGTCGCCTTGATGGGCTGGTGAGGGTGACAATGACCCTGGAGGGAAGACACCAGGGAGGTTTTACATCCCTTTTTGCAGCACAAAAAATACAGGCCAAGAAGCCCAAGAGCTATGCTGCCACCTGGTGGATTAGAAAGGCACAGAACAGGGCTTCTCCTCCTTCATGGACCCAACCACCCCCAAAACACTATAGGGAAGGGGTTGGGTGTGGTGGTAAACCCTCTTGCCTACCTCTGCTGAAGGCACCCAGGTCTCCCCTGGCTTTGGCAGAGCTGCAATCGCTGAACTGTGAGGCCAGAGATTCAAAGTCTTCTTCGCCTGACTTAATCTTCTGGATGTAGCCTGCAGGGACACAAAGGGAGAGCCCTATGTCAGAGACCCAGGGGCCAGCCAGGACACAGGGAGAACAAGCCACTCTCAGGAGCTGGGTCAGGCCTGGCCTGTGCACCATGTTCCCTATAAAGACATGCTGCCTCCTTTCTGTTCTAACACCTGCCACCCCCTCATGCCCAAGCAATCACAACTGTGTCCTTATCGTGTACACCCATGAAGACCGTCCTCCCACATGCATGTCCCCAGGGTGCAAACCTGTCTCATCCCCATGCACCTACTGCACTACTATGGCCTTAATAGCCAGGTTAGTCACCCATCGGTGCCCAAGATTATTAGGACCCCCCCTACACACACACACACACACACACACACACACACACACACACACACTCTCTCTCTCTCTCTCTCTCTCTCTCTCTCTCTCTCTCTCTCTCTCTCTCTCTCTCTCTCTCTCTCTCAGTGACCTCTTTTCAGCCTTTTCAGCCCTGGAAACAAACGTTGGAACCTCACAGCAGATGACTGCCCACCCTTAGCCCTGGGGCAGTCTCAAGGCTCTGGAGACTACAGGTGGCTAGCACAGTCAAGCTCTGCACAGGAGCTGGTGACATCTTCAGCTGTGGGCATCAGGAGTCCCCACCTGTGCAACATGGGAGGCACAGCAGAGCTCTCACTAGGACACTCTGAAGAGACCCTGAGGCAAGGCTGTAAGGGATGTGTGTGAACGCCTGCACAAGTGTCCCACATAACAGGTGCCACAGTGTACTGGCAGAGCCAGAGCTCAGAGCTGCTGGAAGGAAGGTGAATGGTGACTGAAGCAAAGTCTCAAAATAACAACAAAGTCATGTGTCACAAAATCTGACTGAGTTCCATCCACGGAACCCACAACAGTGGAAGAAGAGAACCAACTCCTGTAAGTTGTCCTCTAACCTTCAAACACACTTGCCAACCACCAAACCCCACACAAACAAACAACAAAATGTAAAGAACCTAGACTTAGGGGAGTGAGACACAGCACCATGTCTGTATGACTTATGTCTCAGGAGCAGGATGCACAGCACCCGGATGCAAGTGAAACTGTTATGCACACACAGACGCGTGTTAGTTTGGGAGTTCAGGCAATGCCTGAAATGGGCAAAAAAGCCAGTGACATACAAGACACTATTCTGACCCAACCTACAACCATGGCACACACAGACTCCCAGGGCAGCTACCCTGACCTGATCAGCCTTCAAATTTTTCCCAGCTAACCTGGCAGAGACTCCCCAGGGAACCCTGTCCCTTTATTCCTGAAATAGAGCATCCTGCGCAGTCTGGGCTACCCTTGAACCTTCCTGCCTGAACTTCTGGAGTGGTGGGGTCACAGGCATGCATTACCATATTAGGCTCCACAACGAGCTCTTTGCAGGTGTGAGGGTGGCCTGACACAGCTGCTACCAGACTTCCAAAGGCTTCTGAACACCTGTGAGCTGCCCACTGCACACTTCGCTGAGGGTCCCAACCGTTGTCTGTCTGATGAGGGAGATTACTAGCTGTTTCACCAGTGTTTGGAGGTCCAGGAATCTAGCTACTTCCCAAGGGGTCTGGGCCTCAGGCTCCTGTAGGGTTCCAATGCCTGGCACATGGGGCAGGCAGTATGACTGAGAGCCCAGGAGTCACCCCTACCTAAATGCAATACAGGGCAGCTCCCTTGGTGTTTGATCTATATACTACCAGGATACACCTGACTATCAGGGGCTCCCCAACTCCCTTCTGTTCTGCCTATCCTTGCTGCCTTGGTCAGAACTAGCTGTCACCACCAAGCACTGCCTACAGACTGTCAGAGCCACACAATGCCATGTGCTTTGACACTTCTATCTGAGAGCCACCCTTGGTATTAAGAATCCCCTTGTACAGAAGGAATCATCTCAGTAACCCTGACCTGGTAAACCCGTTTCTCTTCTCCCTGGATGTCTGACTGTGTTCTCAGCTCCACCTTCACAGCCCTGACCTCCCCATGTTCTTCTGTGGCGATCAAAGGGTCCACCAGTAATCCTTCCCACCTCCAGTCTATGTCCACCTGGACGTAGCCATGGCCACAGGGATCTGTAGATGGGATAGCCAGGGATTCTTTCTTTTTAAATTTTTTAATTTCATGTACATTGGTGTTTTGTCTCCATGTATGTCTATATGAGAGTGTCAGATCTTTGGAGTCATAGATAGCTGACATGTGGCTGCTGGGAATTGAACCTGGGTCTTCTAGAAAACCAGTCAGTGCTCTTAACAGCTGAGCCGTCCCCCGTCCCCGTCCCTGTCCCCAGATCTAGATCTAGCCAGGTGCCCTTGTTTACCATTCCTACCCCTGTACCTAGACCTGTGCACGAGACAGGTTTCTGGAAGCCAAGGGATACATGAATAAGTGAAGCAGAGACTAGCCACGAGGAAGGGTAGCGACACTGCCATCTCTTGTTTTTTGTCACCTGGACCTCTGTACTCAAGGCCGAGGCCAGACTTCCTCCCGGACAAATCTCAGCCAGGACTCTGGAACAGCATCTCCAGAGCTTCTACACTGGAACAGGACCCTCTACTTGCTTTGGGGTTGTGGTGGTTTGAACACGAACAGTCCCACTGGCTCATACATTTGAATGCTTAGTCACCAAAGAGTGGAACTGTTTGAAAGGATCAGAAGGATTAGGTGTGACTTTGTTGGAGAAAATGTATTGTCAGGGATGGGCTTTGAGATTTCAAAAGCCTACACCAGATCCAGTGTTTCTCTCCCTCCCTGTGGATCAGGATGTAAGGTTCTCAGCTACTACTGCTCCAGTGCCATCTGTGCCACTACACTCCCTATGACGACGATAATGGACTAACCCTGGAATGGGAAGTAAGCCCCCAATTAAAGGCTTTCTTTCCTAAGAGTTGCCTTGGTCATGGTGTCTCTTCACAGCAATAGAACAATGACTAAGACAAAGGTGTTCAGGAGACCCTTTGATAGCAAGCCTAACAGGTCCATCTCTGCCGACGTGTGGGTTCAGCAGTCCCTAAGGTTCAGGAGAGATAGCTCTGACTCCAGCTGCTGGGATCTGATCCTGTTCTGTGGTTCCCCAGCATTATGAATATCCAGTGGCCAAGGGGAGGGTGATTCTGCTTCTGGGAGCCTCATAAAACAACTGGTCTATGAACTGGGGTATTGGAAAGCCAGGGAGATGGTCCAGTGGGTAAAGGTGCTTGTGCCATCCCTGACTAAGTCCCGTCCTCAGGACCCCCACAGTGGAACAGGAGAACCAATTCCTCCTACAGGTTTTCCTCTAACCTCAACTTACCTGCAGTAGCATGCCTGCATGCATACAAATAAATGAGAGTGAAAGAAAAAAATTAATGGGTTAATGGGAGCTCTCAGTTCAGAGGGTTATTCTGAGGCATGACTGCCATAGTCAAGGCTAATGCACAAGTCCTTGACAGATATAAATGTTCACTGCTCTGCTAAAGGATGCATGAGAAAGTCCCAATGTTCACTATGAAGAAGCCCTGGTTCCTGGTATGACTATCCTTGGAGATAAGGAGTCTACAAGGGTGGGCCCTGAAATGGTAAGTACCTGTTCATAGAAAGGGACACAGCCAGGCTAAGGTTTTAGCTCAGTTGGCAGAATGCTCGCCTTCGGGTGCCAGACCCTAGGTTCAATTTCCAAACTAGGGATGGTAGGCAAACCTACAATCCCAGCATTTAGGAGCTAGGTGGACAGGTTAAAAGCTCAAGGTCACCTTTGGCTGCACAGGGAGCTTAAGGTCAGGGCGGGCTGCATAATAATAAGCTCTATTATTAAAGGGGGTGGGTAGGGCAAGCATAAGATAGCCAAGGGGCACCAAAGGACACAAGAGAAACAATCTCAGCAGGGCCTGATGGGGAGAGTGAGAAAGGCACAGGTCTGTGGTGGCTGTTGAGAGTGGATCAGAGGAAAAGCGTGGGGCAGAGACTTCTCCAGAACCCTGATAAAAGAAACTTCTGTCACCTAAGCTTGTGGCACTATGTTACAGCGACTAAGGGACAAATGAACCAAAAGGGTGTCTCCTCATCCTTAAAGTGTTTAGACAATCCCCTTCCCCTTCTACAGAATCAAAGGCTCTCTCAGATCACAGGTGGCCATAGGCAAAGAGACTGGTCAGGGAGGAGGGAGTATCATCATTGGATATGCTATTCTAGAAGACCTAAGACCCAGCAGGAGGGGCCCAGAGATCCAGCCACAGGTCATCAGGCTGGATGGGCACCACTCCACCAGAGGAGACAGAAGCCTGGGAAGGGTGCTGTATGTACTCTTAGTTTGGACCTTCCCAAATTCGCAGGGCCTGGATGAGTAGTAAAACAAAGCAGCAGAGAACAGGGAGCTGGGGCCTGTCCACACAGCCAGGCTGCCTCAGACAAGGACACAGTGATGACACCAGCTGGGCCTCAGGTTTCTTCTGGCAGTTGTCCAGAGCTATAGAGGAACCAGTGCTGAAAAGGGAGCAGGGCTGCAGAGGTGCTGCTTCCAAAACAGGCGTCTGCTTCCTCAGGGCACAAGGAAGACTGATAGTACCCTCCAGACGAAGGAGGCAAATGGGGCAGGCCCTGTCCTTATCACTGTTACCTGATTCCCCCTGCAACAAGCTCTGGGTTTAAGGTGAGCCAGTGTCTCAAAACAAACATGGGACTGGAGAGTGAACCACAGGTCAGTGGTTCAATAATCAATGAAGGAATTTTGTTTTGTTTTTTACCTTTGTTGACTTTGGAACTCAACACAGAATTTTCTTCTTGGACCTAGGTTTGGGTCCTGGCACACATATGGCAGATTATGACTGCTTGTTACTCTAGTTCTAGGGGATCTGATGCCTTCTTCTAGCCTCCATGGGTAGCAGACATACATGTGGTACTCACGCATACACATAAAGTAATCTTAACAAATCACAGAAAGGGCCAGCAAGATGGCTTAGCAGGTGACTGCACTTGCTGCCAAGCCAGATCTGAATTTAATCCCCAGGACTCACACGATAGGTGAGAGCTCACCCCTGAGAATTATCCTTTGACTTCCCCACTTGAACACATGCATTCCCATAGACATAAAGATAAATATACACACACCCAAGAGATGGTGTAGAGCACTGACTGCTCTTACAAAACAACCTGGGTTCAGCTGCCAATATCCACATGGCAGCTCACAAATCTGCTTCCAATTTAAGGGAATGCAATACCATCTAGCCTCCTCTGACACTAGGTACACACACGGTGCACATACATACATGCAGGCAAAAGACACACATATATTTATCAAAAATAAACAGCCTGAAAGAAAAATCCCATAAGAAAGAATGATTGAATAACAAAGTCTGTCAACCTTGCTGTAAATTACAAGGAAAAAATGGAAGGGGTCAGCCTTTGTCTGTGGGGCAGCTGACTCCTTACTTTACAGGGCCAGCTCTGGGCTTACCAGACCCATCCAGATGCCCAGGCCCCTCCCTAATGACCAAAACTGCCTCCCATCACTGTACTGCTACAGTGGCTCTTGGGACAGGTAGGTATAAATTAATGTTCATTTTACAGAAGAGAAAACTGAGCCCTGAGTAAGGCTGAGTCTCTCAGACCACAGAGCTTACCTGACGCTGACACCATCTAACTAGGGTATGCTGGCTTTCTAGATCTGGTCACTTCAGATGGCAAATAGAGAGGAAGAGAGAGGGGCCTGCAGGGGCCCAGCTCAACCCACGTATAGGCACTTCTTTTCAAGGTCTTCAAGTAGCCTAGGCTGGCCTTGAACTCAGTATGTAGGACCTAGAACTTGAAAAATTTGCAGGGGCTGGAGAGATGGCTCAGAGGGTAAGAGCACTGGCTGCTCTTCCAGAGGTCCTGAGTTCAATTCCCAGCAACCACATGGTGGTTCACAACCATCTGTAATGAGATCTGGTGCCCTCTTCTGGTGTGCAGGCATCCAGGCACTGTTGACAGAATAAACCCTTGCTAGAGTTGGTGGCACACACCTTTAATCCCAGCACTCGGGAGGCAGAGGCAGGCGGATCTCTGTGAGTTCAAGGCCAGCCTGGTCTACAGAGCGAGTTCCAGGACAGGCACCAAGACAATACAGAGGAACCCTGTCTCGAAAAACCAAAAAAGTTAAATAAACAAACAAACCCTAAAAAAAGGAAAAAAAAACCTTCATTTATTCGTGCACATGTGACAGTTTTCACTGAGGTCAGAGGACAACTTGAGGGAGTTGGTTCTCTCTTTCAACTGCGTAGGTCCCAGGAACTGAATTCAGGCCCTTTGCCCACTGAGCCATCTTTCCAGCACCAAGCTCTATGCTGAGGTTACAGATATCAGGTTCACAGGGTACCAGAGACTGAAGCCAGGGCTCCCTGCAAACTGGGTGAGCATGCTAACAACTGAGCTCCACCCCCTTTCAATACAATCATTTCTCTAGATGCTGAGCAGCCTGGGCAGAGGGTCTGGTGGGGCTTCTGAAAGGCCCCCATGACAGTAGTGCTTATGTCAATGTGGCAGATGGGCTCTTGGGAACCCTGTGGGGACTGTCTTGATTATTTAGCTGATATGAGACGACCCATCTTACTTGTTGGCAGGACCATCCCCTGAGTAGGGGATTGAGCACTAACTAGCACAGGCACAGTGTTCTTTGTTTCTGACAATGTTGTGATGCCACTCACTCTTGCCACTATGACTGTCCGACTGTGGTGACCTGTGACCTGGAACTGTGATGTGAGCCCAAACAAACCTTTCTACCCTAAGCTGCTTACCATTTTAAAAAGTTTACATTCATTCGCTGGGAAGGCAGTGGGGGTGGGGGTGGGGGTTGAGAGGACAACTCCGGGGACAGGGTATCTCTTGCTGCCATGTATCCTGGGAATGGAATTTGGGTCCTTGGGTTTATCAGAAAGTGACTTTGCTGGCTGAACCCGCCTGCTGGCCCTTGTCAGGGTATTTTGTCACAAAACAGGAAAAGGAACATAGGTAGTCCCCCAGGAGGACCCCAAAAATCCCCCATCTCTCCCACTCACCATTGATCAGCTCCAGGGCCTCTTCCTTGCTCCTGGTGATCTTTTCCTGCCGCCAGGATGAGGGCCTCCGAGACTGGCTGTGCTTCACCAATAGGTGCGAGCAGCGCACCCTGGCAGGCTCCCCCTGGCCATTCTTGCTACCGCCTCCAACACTGCTGCCACCACTGGGCCGCTCCCATTGGCTGGCATTGGTGATGTGGTTGAAGTAGTATACCCGGCCTGGGGGAGAACAGTACCTAATTAGCTGAGGCTGGGTTGAGAAGGACTCCATCCAGAAAGCCAGGATGAGAACTGACTTGGGAGGATGCTGTCCCCACCAGGACCTACCTGTCTCAGACAGGACTATGCTAATGTTCTAGGTGGACACAGACAGACATTAAACCAGCAAACCAGAAGAAACAGCTTCCAGGTCTGCAGGATGGTTCAACAAGGAAAGGAACGTGCCCGATTCTGAGAACTCCAGGAATTGCCTAGTGGAAAGAGAACATACCCACCCCAATATGTCCTCTGACATGTATACTAGCCACTCTACAAAGTGATCAAAATAAGATCAAAAGTTCAGCTGAGAGGTGGTAGCACATGCCTTTAATCCCAGCACTTGGGAGGCAGAGGCAGGCGGATCTCTGTGAGTTTGAGGCCAGTCTGGTCTACAGAGTGAGTTCCAGGACAGCCTGCAAAGTTACAGAAAGAAACCCTGTCTTGAAAAACCAAAAACCAAACCAAACCAAACCAAAAACAAATGCTAGCTGGGCGGTGGTGGCCCACGCCTTTAATCCCAGCACTCGGGAGGCAGAGGCAGACGGATCTCTGTGAGTTCAAGGCCAGCCTGGTCTACAGAGTGAGTTCCAGGACAGGCACCAAGACAATACAGAGGAACCCTATCTTGAAAAACAAAAAGCAAAACAAAACAAAAACCAACCAAACAAACAAACAAAAAAACAAAAACAAATGCTATGGGGCTGGGGATGTAGCTTACTGATACAGTGCTTGCCTGGCATTTGTGAGGTTCTAGGTTCAAGTTCCAGTATCAGACATTCATGAAAAACGTAAGCATGACTGTTTCTATCCATCGCTCCACTGCAAGCAAAACCCAGGCAGCACCTCCTCTATCTCTGCTTACAGCAGCAGCAATTTTATCTTGTGCACAAGCAAAGGTAAACACCTCAGAGCTTTGGGGGGGGGGGGGGATGTCAAGACAGGGTTTCTCTGTGACTTCGGAGGCTGTCCTGGAACTCGCTCTGCACACCAGGCAGGCCTCAAATTCAGAGATCCGCCTGCCTCTGCCTCCTGAGTGCTGGGATTAAAGGCGTGTGCCACCACTGCCAGGCCCAAAGCTTTATTCTTAATCCCTACCCTGGTGGCCTAAAGTGAAGGGCAAGAAAGTAGGGGCCTGATGTCATCTAAGAGACATCTAAGTGACAGTGAGGAGCATAAAGGAGATGGTAACCTAAAACCTTGAGGGAAAAGCCTGGCTTGTTGGGGCACAGTCTAGCACTAGGGAGGCTGAGACAAGATAGGTGTCTGCTGTTTGAAGCCAGTCTGGGTAAGCTTGCAAGACAGTCTCAAAAAAGCGAAGGAGATCTGGTTGTGGTGGTATACACACCTCATTTGCTGAAGGAGGTGGAGGCTAGCCTGGGCTACACATTTTTAGCCAGGCAGTGGGGGGACACACACTTTAATCCCAGCAGGTGGGCTGCAGAGGCAGGCAGATCTCTTGTGAGTTCAGACCAGCCTGGTCTATAGAGTAAGTTCTAGGACAGCCAGGGCTACACAGAAAAACCCTGTCTCAAAAAAACAGAAAAAAAAAATAGTGAAGGAGAAAAGAGGAGGGGAAGGGAGGGGCATTGCAGGAGCTTGAAGGAAGGACCCAGTCGATTCTGGGTCACTCCAAGGACTTAAGAGTCTTTCTGGGTTACATAGGTGACTCAGCAAGCACTGAGAAGGACTGGATGGCAGGGTGGTGGTGGCTCACGTCTTTAGTCCCAGCACTCAGAAGGCAGAGACAGGCAGATCTCTGTGAGTTCCAGGCCAGCCAGAGCTGTTACACAGAGAAACCCTGTCTTGAAAAACCATGAAAATAAAGGGCTGGGTATTTACAAAAGAAGGCTATCATAGCTCCACAGAATAAATGGCAAGAATTGGTTCACTGCTAAGAAGAGGGTCAGGTTTTTTTTGTTTGTTTGATTTGCTTTTTAAAAGTCTCACTATGGGGGCTGGAGAAATGGTTCAGAGATTAAGAGCACAAACTGCTCTTCTAGGGGACAGGGGTTCAATTTCCAGCACCAACATGGAGCTCACAACTATCTCATTCCAGTCTTAGGGCTCTAGCACCCTCTTTAGACTTCACTGTGGGCACTGCACACACAATACCCAAACACATTTAAAAAGTCTATGTTCCCAGGATAATGATGAACTAGAGCCTCCTGCTTTTGCTTCTTAGGTACTAGAAATATGTGCTACCACACCCACCTAGAAGTATGCTTATGCCTGGATAGGAGCAAGGACTCTAGGGCTAAATCCAATAAAACCTTAGTGATAAGACAGGCCATCTCCATGAAGCTCAGCTTCTCATCTGAGAAACTGGGGGAAAGCAAGAGAATAAGGACATCAGAACGAGGCACAGTGGCACATGAGTGTAGTCTCAGTGCTCCAGAGGCTGAAGCAGAAGGACCAAGAGCTGGACGCCAGCTTGGGTTACACAGCAACTTTATTGTAGTGTGTGATCCTAATCTCAGCACTCAGAGAGGTGAGGGAGGGGACCAGAGGTTCAAGGAAGCAAGTTCAAGACTAGACTGCTTGTGCACGCGCACACACACACATTTTAAAAAGAAAATAGCTTTATGGGTAAATGTGCTTGCAGCCAAGTCTGAAGATGTGAGTTTGATCTCAGGTACTCTCAGGGTGGAAAGAAAAAACTGTCTGATCTCCACAGGCATATACACAAACTACTACTATTACTAATAAAGATTCTGTCTCAGTAAATACATTGGGCAAAGTGACGCATGCTTGCAATCCTAGCATTTAAGGGGCTAAAGCGGGAGGATCCAGCAAGTTGTCCATATGAGATCCAGTTTAACACACTTCCACCTCCCCTCCCCCACAAAAGGGTGAAAGACATGTTGATTCAGAGAGAGCTAACGTACAGTGTCCAGCACACTGATGTTCAATAAGAATTTTAAGTGAGCTCTGTAGTCAGCTGGACCCTGGGTTTACCTGAGATGCCTATCTGCTCCTCTGGGCGTTGCCACTGACACTGGCAAGGCGACTCTGGGGACACGAACTCACTGCATTCCAGGGCATTCCCAGTCCCTAAACTGCATCATTTGATGAGTTCTTTCCGTGTCCTGGCCTCAGTTCCCCCACTAGAAAAATGAGAGCAACTCCTCCCTTGAAAGATGGGCACGACAGAGAGAGGTGAGACGGGGAGAGGGAGAGAATGAGCCAAGGAAAAGGGGAGGGAGGGAGGAAGGGGGGAGCGGGACGGAGATGGAGAGATCTAGGGAGGTGAGGGAAAGGACACCGACGTTTAGACTTGGGAAGGAACTTGAGCTCCTTTAAGACATCGCTATCGCAGGATCCCGTGCTGGAAATGAGCCGGCACGTGTCACAGATGCTGCCCGAGAACCCAAATCAGGGTGGCCCACGCCCTCAAGAGGCACCGGGTCGGGGTCTCTTCTTCCCAAAGGAGCTCCGGGGTGCAGCCTGGTCTCCTAGGGACGTCCGGGCCCAAAAGCGAGGATGAGCCCGGCGTGCCCGTATCCGCCCCACCGCTTGCCTCAGCTTCTGGCTCTCCGGGCCCGTTACGCCGCGGAGCCCAAACCTTCACGCCCAAGGCAGGACGGCGGTGCGGCGGCCCTTCCCGGTGAGCTCGAGCCCGACTTCTGCAATCTCGCGAGGCCCTGCCGGGTCCCCGGCCGACCCCCAGGACGTACCTGAGCTGCGACTCATGCGCTTCTCCCAGCCCGGCGGCAGCTTCTCCTCGTCCGCCATCTTCCCTCCTGCCGCAGCGCCCGCTCCGCCTCCGCAGCTCTGACCCCGCGCCAGCCCAGCGCCACTGTCGATTGGCTCGCCCAGCAGAGACGCCCGTTGGCCGCCCCACGGCGCCGCTAGAGCGCTAGCATTTTATTGGACTCACTCGCGGTTTCCTGGACCGCCCCGCACACACTCTCCGCCCCCCGGCCCGACACCACTGCTGATTGGCTCATCTGGGGGCGACGTCCATTGAACGCTCAGGATTCCTTTAAGCGTCAAAAGGTGTCCGCAACCTTCTAGATGGGCTTAGTCCACAGAATAGAGCTTGCTGATTGGTTCCTGCGGCAGCCAATCCCGCCTTATTGAGCCGTTCTCGGAGGTCGGCCAGCCTCCACGCGGAAGCGGCTCGCTGGTAAGGAGGTATTTGGTACTTTTGCTGTATTTTGCCGTTGCCATAGCAATGCAGTTGCCTTGGTGACAAGAAGCCAAGTGCTCAAAGCCTAAATTTGGCTTTTTAGTTCTCCCTCTTCCCACCTGTTTCCTCCAAAGCGAAGTCAGTCCTTTTTGCAAGGCTAACCATTTCAACTGGTCTACCCACCCATTTTCCAAGTCTTTAGAACCCACTTCAACTATTCTCTACTTGACTCCTTCCTAGGTTGCTGGGCTGGGTGATGGCATTGTCACTAGCAGGAAGAAGCGGAAAGGAGAACGTGGTCGGCTCCGACGACAGGTTTAAGTCAATTGATAGTCTGTGGAGGAAACTGAGTGGTGGCACATTCCCAGAACTCAGGAGACAGAGGTCAGCCTGGTCTATGAAATGAGTTCCAGGAGAACCAGGGCTACATACAGAAACTTTGTCTCAAACAAAACAAAACAAAAGCAACAACACCTCCCCCCCCCCCCCAAAAAAAAGGAGAGAAGGAAAAAAAAGGTCTGTGGAGGGCTAACCAGATGGCTCAGTGAGGTTAAGAGCATGGACTGCTCTTCCAGAGGTCCTTTTCAATTCACCAGGTCTGCCCATGGTGCACATTCATGTATACATGCAGGCAAAACATAACGCTTTTAAAATGTTACTTTATGCCAGTGATAGCAGCATACACCTTTAATCTTAGCACTTGGGAAACAGAGGCAATAGGATTTCTCAGTTTGAAGCCAGCCCAGTCTACAGAGGTAATTCCAGGACAGCCAGAGTTACACATAGAAACCCTGTCTCTAAAAACCAAAAAAGTTACTTAAAAAAACTATTATACTGGGGATGGAGAGATGGCTCAATGGTTAAGAGCACTACCTGTTGTTCCTAAAATCCTGAGTCCAATTCCTAGCAACCACATGGTGGCTCACAACCATCTGTCATGAGATCTGCTGCCAGGGGAAAGAGGGCCATGTATTCCTTTCCATGCTACTTCTTGCTGACTTTGGGACGAAGTTAGGGGACCCAAGAAGGCTGAAATGCAAGTCAAAAGCAAAAAGGGAATTTAGGTAATGGGGTATCTATCTAGGAGCAGCTGATTGGCAGACTGTGTTGAAGAGACAGGGGGTGTCCACATCAGCTGAACTGGTTCACATCCACAGCAAGTTTAGGGCTCCCAGTCTTTAGGAGCAGGCTGTGGTCAGCAACTGATGTTCAGATGTGTTTGCCAGAAGTGGAAACCTGTTTAAGACATGTTTGAAACTGGGAACAGAAGTTAAAACTTATGTATTTAATTGGAACTCTTTAGACCCATAGTATTAGTGATCAGGAAGGTCAGGAATCCCATGACCAGGAGAGAAAATCTCATTCTCAGGAACAGACAGGTGGGATAACTGGCTGTACTTATCTGGAGTCCTCTTTGACCTGTGAGAAGTGGATCCACGCTGTATGACTTTTGATCCCCTGAAGCCTATGTAAATTTTGTTATACAAAAGGACATAAGGGTTATAAGTACATTAGCATTATCAATCTGTACTGAAATCTACATTGTAGAAAAAGCAGATATCTGGGTATCTGTATTTTGTCCTAGCAGAAACTACAGATTTGGGCTAGTAGTATACATTTGTCTTCTGTCCAGGGAGCCAGGTATGAATTGGACAGAGGTATCTTTGGCCTGATGAAAAGCCCTTTAAGTTTATACTTAGATGACAACCAAGATAAACCTAAAAACCTTGAGCTTGTGATTGAATAAGTATTTACATCCTTTGATCCTTATTGAGACATATTAAGGCTTGATTTTTACATAAATAAAATGAGCTATCAAGCTGACTATAGTCTTGTGGATTTGGCTGCCTGATGTCAAGTTGATAACCATTAATACTTTTAGAGATCTGAGAAGGATAAATTTTATACAGTCTCCGAATCTATTAAAAAGTGCCAGGTACCAGTCCATATACAGCCATACCCAAGTCTCCTTTACTAGCACTGGAGGCACAAGTATCAGGAACAGCATCAATCTCTACCAGGCCTGTAAGGTGAGTTTTCTTTCTCTCTGTGGAAGAGGGACATGGAAAAGACTGACCTTGTCTTGTCTCGGCAAAAGGGGTGCAATCAATTTTCCAGTGTCCAGCAGCTTTGTCCACATTCTGGGCCAGGTCCTGGCAGTAGCAGGTGTTACCTTTGAGCATCTTGCTCACTGGTCAGCGTTGACACAATCCAGGTGCAGGGACCGGGGTGCCTCGTAATCTTTTTTGGAGACTTTGGATCACTGTTAGGATCTGGCAGTCTGTCTGATATTACAAACTTTTAAATTAACATTTTAAATGCCATGTTCTGCAGGTCTCTGAAGTATTAGCGGTTTGTCTGCCTTAGGATTAACTGTTGAAAGTATAAATTTTTTTTTTTTGGTTTTTCGAGACAGGGTTTCTCTGTGGCTTTGGATGAAAGTATAAACGTTATTAACCTTTATAAAACTAGAACTTTATATTGTCATGTCTAGCTTTAAACATTTTAACAGTATAAATATTTTATAAACTTATAAATTGAAAACATTTTAAAAACTGTTTTTAAATCCCTTAATTTTTTTTTAATATTGAAAATTAAAATACATTTTAGGTCTTTAAAACCATTATTATCTGGGTGACTGTTAAATTATAAAACTCAGCATTCCTGTGTATAAAAGCATTAACATTTTATTTTACTTTATTTATTTATTTATTTATTTATTTATTTATTTATTATTTTTGGTTTTTTGAGACAGGGTTTCTCTGTGGCTTTGGAGGCTGTCCTGGAACTAGCTCTTGTAGACCAGGCTGGCCTCGAACTCACAGAGATCCGCCTGCCTCTGCCTCCCAAGTGCTGGGATTAAAGGCATGCGCCACCAACGCCGAGCAAGCATTAACATTTTAAATCTGAATAAAAACTTGTTGATAGGTTAACTTCCATGTGGTCACCTTTAGTTAAGATGGTGGATCAGTTCGAGACCAGCCTGGACTACCAAGCGAGTTCCAGGACAGCCTCCAAAACCACAGAGAAACCCTGTCTCGAAAAACCAAAAAAAAAAAAAAAAAGATGGTGGATCAGGTATCTCTTTTAACTTTAGTAAAATGGCTACCAGCCAGCCATGTGGCCAGCTTGGCATGTGACTGACTGTAAAAAGGTGGCGACCTGCACCACTTTTGTTTTTGCTCTATGCTTGTAATAAAACTTAGATTATGACAGAAAATACAGATAGAACTTTTTAACAAAACAAGCATTCATAATTTTTGAGAGATCAATTTTTAAAATTTAGCATTTGTAGAAATGAAACATCATAGTAAACAGTTTATATTTATTTTTTCTCTTGTAGTTATAACTTTAAGGCCATTTAGTTTCTGTGGAAAGACCGGATCTGGCCAAATGGCTTACCTACTCCAGCCCTGTGTGCTTGAGCAGGGAGCTCTGGTGGAAGGAAAAGCTGGCAGATGGCTCCTTTGCCAGCATACCATGTGCATGGGGCAGAGAGAGAGAGAGAGAGAGAGAGAGAGAGAGAGAGAGAGAGAGAGAGAGAGAGAGAGAGAGAGAGAGAGAGAGAGAGAGAGAGAGAGAGAGACCCCCATCCTCACATCCTGCACACCTCAAAGGCAGGCCGGAGAGGACGGAGCAGGCTCAGCTGTGAGGGCTGCAGCAGCAGTTGGAGAACAGAGCAGCTGCCTCACTGCATGCTCAGGGATAGGAGACCCTGCTGCAGCATGCTCTATACCATGGCACATGGCAGGAGAGACTTTTGCCCAGCATGCCATGTGTTCAGGACAGCAAGAGAAGACCCCTGACCTGCACCACGTGTATAGGCGGGCAAGAACAGAGACAGAGGGATAAGATGGGCCAGTGACTAGCTAGGCTTGGCTGAAAAACCTCGGCATCAAAGCGCCGGGCACTGAACCGAACCCTCTGCCCAAGAACCGGGGCCAGACCACTGGCTGCAAATGCAAGAGGTGATTTATTGAGTACACAGGCACCTGCGGATGCTACTGCAACTCGGGTGCAGAGCATACCGGGCTTTCAGGGAGTACAATATTTATAGAGTTTCAATGGTTACATAAGTAACAGGCATTTCATTGGCTCATCTTGGGGGCAGGGGTAGTTCCCACGGACTAAGTTTCCTGGTATTACTTTATGAAAGACCCAGGCATACTTCAGCAATTATTATCCTGGTCCCATGACTACTATGGTGATCATAGACACAACTGGGGGCAAGGGTAGTTGCCAAGGACTAGGTTTTCTAGTATTGTCATATGAAAGTTCCCAGCACGCTTCAGCAATTATTATCTGGGTCCCATGACTGCTATCACAGACATCCTGTTTTGAGGGTGAGACACCTGGTCTGGGTTTCTTTCATTAGGCAACGGCCTGGCCTTGCTTTTCTTTTCCTAGGGGGTCCTGGGTAGGGGTCTTTCATGGCCAAAGTCCTCAGCCATAGGACCAACTTATAAAAAGAATTGTTTATAAAAAAAATTGGCATGCAACAGCTGTCTTAATGTGAAAGTCATCTTATTAACAGACTGTTGTAAGGATAGTCATCCAGGGTTGAAAAATTATTTAAAACTTGTTACTTGTAGTTTTCCCCTTGTAAGATTTCTATGAGAACCGCATCATCTAGGGGTAGATGATGATCTGGAGCTGGGACAGGGACCAAGGGTGAAGAAGGGGGGAGGGGAGGAGCCGACGGTTTTCTCCGAGACTGCCTTCGGAGGAGGTAGGAGAGTCACAAACAGGGCTGCCCATGTTGGGGGTCTGTAGCCAAATTTTCCCTAATAACAATGTATGCTATCTGGTCCAGGTGTCCATGGGGTCCCTTGTCAAAGACCCGATCCTAAACCTGTAAGATAATTTCTAGGTTAAAGGTCCCATCCCTTGGCCAGCCCACATCGAAGGTTGGCCACTCAGATGTGCAGTTTATACTGGTTAGAGGCACGAATCTGCACTTCATTCCAGTGATCTAAAGTAAGGCTCAGAGGGGTGGTTATGGTTTGTCCCATGCTTGAATCAGAAAACTCAAAATACAAAGACAAGTAGACAAATAAGACAAATAACACAATTAAGCAACTCATGACCAGACACGCTGCGCGCTTTCGGCGGAGAACCGAAAGTAAATACTCAGACGGGTCAACAGAAGTAGTGGTCCCGTTTTTCCCTTTTCAGGCCCATGAGCTCCAAACAATTGAGCTCTCCAGATCCCTGGCACGTCTGCCAGGGTGTCGGGGGAGAAGTCTGGGCTCGTCAGCCCCTTCTCAAGCCGCCCTAGTTACTGAATGACTACATAGCCAACCTTTTGAACGCTGTGCGGAGACAGATTAACATACATACATAAAACAAAGAATAAAGCAGACAGGGTGCTGGCCAGCTTGCCTCCCGGTGGGACTGGTGGTTCTGGGGCAGAAATCTCAGTGGAACCTCCAATGAAAGACCTCGGCATCAAAGCTCCGGGCACTGAACCGAACCCTCTGCCCAAGAACCAGGGCCAGACCACTGGATGCAAATGCAAGAGGTGATTTATTGAGTACACAGGCGCCTGCGGATGCTGCTGCAACTCGGGTGCAGAGCATACCGGGCTTGCAGGGAGCACAATATGTATAGAGTTTTAATGGTTACATAAGTATCAGCATAGCAACAGGCATTTCATTGGCTCATCTTGGGGGCAGGGGTAGTTCCCACGGACTAAGTTTCCTGGTATTACTTTATGAAAGACCCCGGCACGCCTCAGCAATTATTATCTTGGTCCCATGACTACTATGGTGACCATAGACACAACTGGGGGCAGGGGTAGTTGCCAAGGACTAGGTGTCCTGGCATTGCCACATAAAAGACCCTGGCACGCTTCAGCAATTATTATCTGGGTCCCATGACTGCTCTGGTGACCACAGATCCTGTTTGACATCCTGCCAGCTGGGGGAGGCACCTGATCTGGGTTTTTTTCATTAGGCAACGGCCTGGCCTTGCTTTTCTTTTCCTAGGGGGTCCTGGGTAGGGGTCTTTCAGTTGCATGAACTCATGAAAGAGGATTAAAAGCAAGATGTGGTGCTTGAGTTCAAGGCTTGGCTCTGCCACTTGCTGTGAACTGCCTAATGTCAAAGATTTAGCCTCTCCCATCACAAAGCATAGATACTGATAATACCTCTTGCTGATCTGAAGGTCAAATAACTTATCCTTATATAAAGTCCTCAGGATGCGGGTGGTGGCAACAACGGCACACACCTTTTTTTTTTTTTTTTTTTTTTTTTGGTTTTTCGACACAGGGTTTCTCTGTGGTTTTGGAGGCTGTCCTGGAACTCACTTTGTAGACCAGGCTGGCCTCGAACTCACAGAGATCCGCCTGCCTCTGCCTTCCGAGTGCTGGGACTAATGGCGTGCACCATCACCGCCCGGCTGACGGCACACACCTTTAATCCCAGCCCTGGGGAGATGGAAGCAGGCAGATAGATCACTGTGAATGGGAGGCCAGCCTGGTCTACAGTGTGTGTTTCAGGACAGCCAAAACCACACAGAGAAACCCTGTCTTGAAAAACTAAAATAAAAGAAAAGAAAGACCTCAGGACAGGTAGGTGTTAAACAGCAAAAAACTTGCTGGGTGAAAAAAAGCAAATCACAAGACACATAGCAATTACAGTATGAAAGTATGGGCCAAGGAGTGGGTAAGAGGGTTTGCCCCCAAACCTCATGGTTTGACACATGAGAATCTCTGTAAGTTTGAGGCTAGTTTGGTCAACACAGTGAGCTCCAGGACAGCCAGGGTTACATAGAGCCACAATCTCAAAAAACAAAACAAAACAAAAAGAAGCTGGGCGTTGGTGGTGCACACCTTTAATTCCAGCACTCGGGAGGCAGAGGCAGGTGGATCTCTGTGAGTTCAATTAAAAAAAATTCCTTGCAGCAGGGCGTTGGTGGCGCACGCCTTTAATCCCAGCACTTGGGAGGCAGAGGCAGGGGGATCTCTGTGAGTTCGAGGCCAGCCTGGTCTACAGAGCGAGTTCCAGGACAGCCTCCAAAGCCACAGAGAAACCCTGTGTGGAAAAACCACAAAAAAAAAAAAAAAAAAAGGATCTCGTCGGGCATGGTGGTGCATGCCTTTAATCCCAGCACTCAGGAGGCAGAGGCAAGTGGATTTCTGTGAGTTTGAGGCCAGCCTGGTCTTCCAGGACAGCCTCCAAAACAATACAGAGAAACCTGGTCTCAAAAATAAAAGCAAACAAAAAGGATCTCACTATGCAGCTCATTGTTATTTTTCTTACTCCTGTAACAAAATATCCGATTAAAGCAATTAACCAATTAGCTATATACCCAGATGCTTTTGAAAGACCCCTACCCAGGACCCCCCCTAGGAAAAGAAAAACAAGGCCAGGCCGTTGCCTAATGAAAAAACCCAGACCAGATGCCTCGCCCAGCTGGCAGGATGTCAAACAGGATCTGTGGTCACCAGAGCAGTCATGGGACCAGGATAATAATTGCTGAAGCGTGCTGGGGTCTTTCATGAGGTAATACCAGGAAACTTAGTCCGTGGGAACTACCCCTGCCCCCAAGATGAGCCAATGAAATGCCTGTTGCTATGCTGATACTTATGTAACCATTAAAACTCTATACATATTGTGCTCCCTGCAAGCCCGGTATGCTCTGCACCCGAGTTGCAGCAGCATCCGCAGGCGCCTGTGTACTCAATAAATCACCTCTTGCATTTGCATCCAGTGGTCTGGCCCTGGTTCTTGGGCAGAGGGTTCGGTTCAGTGCCCGGCGCTTTGATGCCGAGGTCTTTCACTTTCTACTTTTTCACATAATGTCTTTTGCTTAGATTGGTCCTACCTTGGCCACCCAAGCAGCTTTATTTGTTTTTACAAGTATGCATATGTTTCTGTGTGAGCTTAACTGTGGAGAGTGGAGGACAACCTTGAGTGTCATTTTAGGAACACAATCTACCTCCTTTTAGACAGTCATTGGCCTAAAGTGCACCAAATAAGCTAGACTGCCTAGCTAACAAGCCCTAGAGATCTTCCTGTATCTACCTGTTCAATGATGAGATTAAAAGTGTACACAGCATTTTTACATGGATTCTGGATATCACACTCGGATCCTCATGCTTGTAGCACATGCATTTTACCTATTTCTGCACTAAAAAACAAAAACAAACAACAACAACAACAAAAAAAAAAACCAACCCCAAAACTGTAGGAAAAAGGGACCAGTCAAAGAAACACACCTTGAGCAGAGACGAAGAAACACACTTTGGCCCTGCAACCAGAACTAAAGAAATGTACCCTGACCCTGAAACCAGTGCCAAGAGAACAAACTTTGTCCCTGGTATAAGAATCAGTAAAAGAAATGCAACCTGGCCCTAAAATTGGAGCCAAAAGGCTAAAAAGGACCAGAGAAAGATACACACTTTGGCCCTGAAAGCAGAGCCAAATCTGACCCTAATCCTGTGCAGAAAACTAACCAATCCCTGAGCAGAGCTCTAGCCAATCTGTGCTCAGCACTAAAATCTGACCAATCCCCACCCTGGAAGCCCTATACAAGTCTGCTCAGCTTGTGGCTGTTTGGCTATCTGGCTGTCCTCTGTCACTCTGTCAGAGGGCAGCCACTCTCTTGGATTCTTTCCTCCCAATAAACCCCTTCAGTGAGCTTTGGGCAAAGATCTTTTGCAGTGGCAGAGCAGAGGTGACCATGGGCAGAGGAGAGCAAGCAGACAGAGAAGTGCAATCGGGGCTGTAACTTTTGCCCCTGGGAAACCTTCCCCTGGCAGAGCAGAGTCAGCTCTCCACTCTCTGGAAGCAGAGCTGAACTGTAGCAACTTCACCCGAGAAACCTCCTGCCCAGAAAAACTGCTACACTGGGCGAACATCCCCAGCTGGAAGACCCTGTCCTGCAGGAGCGTAGCTGATACACTGAAGAAGCCTTTCCCTGAGGCAAGGCTGTAAGCTGCTAAGCTTACTACAACCTGTGGTGGTCCTTGGCTCCCGAGCTCCAGGATACCTTTCCATCTGAGCTCTGTAACACTCAGTATTCTGTGACTCCCGAGTGCCAGAATACCTGTCCCATCCCAATCTGCCCGAAATGCCTACAAAAACCACAGAGCAGTGCTGGTGCAGGACTTTAATCCCAGCACCTGGAAGGCAGAGCTAGGTGGATCTCTGGAAGTTAGAGGCCAGCCTGGTCTACAGAGTACATTCCAGGACAGGCTCCAAAAGTACAGAGAAAAGCTGTCTCAAAAAACAAAAATAAAACAAAACCCAAAAACATTCTTCACAAATAACTGAGCCTCTGGTATTTCGCAAAATTACAGGAAACAGCCTCACTTTTCTCTTTCAAACTTTCACCACACTGTGAAGAGTAGATGAAGATAATGCATGTATAGGCAGCATTTTCTGGCATTTATTTATTTATTATGTACACAGTATTGTGTCTGCATGTATCCCTGCAGGCCAGAAGAGGGCACCAGATCTCACTACGGATGGTTGTGAGCCACCATGTGGTTGCTGGGAATTGAATTCAAGACCTCTGAAGGGCAGCCAGCTCTTAACCTCTGAGCCATCTCTCCAGCCCCCCCTGGCAATTTCTTTAAAGCAAAAAATGATAGGCACTAGAGTGATGGCTCAGAGGATAAGCACTGACTGCTCTTCCAGAGGTCCTGAGTTCAATTCCCAGCAACCACATGGTGGCTCACAACCATCTATAATGAGATCTGAGCGCCTCTTCTGACGTGCAAGAAAAACACTGTATATGTAATAAGTAAATCTTTAAAAAAAGAAAATGAGCTGGGCGGTGGTGGCACACACCTTTAATCCCAGCACTCGGGAGGCAGAGGCAGGCGGATCTCTGTGAGTTCGAGGCCGGGCTGGTCTACAAGAGCTAGTTCCAGGACAGCCACAGAGAAACCCTGTCTCGAGAGAAAAAAAAAAAAAAAAAGAGACCACACTAAATTGGTCATGGTGGTGCTTGCCCTTTAATCTCTGCACTCAGGAGGTGGAGACAGGAGTTCAAGATCATTGGTGCTACCATAGTGAGTTTGAGGTTAACCTGCTCTACAGGACTCTCGACGATTTCTATTTAGCTCAGTTCTACTGTTTGTCCATCTACTGTTTACAGACCAAATTTGTTGAGTTTGTTTGCTAGTGGGGATTCTGCAGTCAGAGTCAGGGTGAAAAAAAGCATACAAGAAGACAATCCCACTAACAGGCCCACTCTTTTGATAATCCGGCCATCCATAAGCAGAGTTCTCATCACCTAACCATTTCTTGTATTAGTTACTGTTAAGGTACTTGCCCTAAACCTGATGACCTGAATTTGATCCCTGGAACCCACATAACACTAGAGAACTGACAAACTATTCTCTGAACTCATAGCACCCCAGCCCACATAAAAAATAGTAAAAATTGTAAGGCAGACTAAGGAAAGCATTTGTTTTGTCTTATAGTTTGATAAGGGAGAGTCCTTTGTGGCAGAGAAGGAATGCTGGCAAGAACCCGAGCAGCTGAATGGAACAAAGCAGACTGACTAATGCTGGTGCTCAACTCATTTCTCCCCAAGACAGGGTTTTCTCTGTGTAGCTTTGCAGACTTTTCTGGAATTCACTCTGTAGACTAGGCTGGTCTTGATCAGCCTGCCTGTTTACCCAGGGCTGGGATTAAAGGTGCATGCCACCACCGCCACAAGGCTCAACTCATTCTTTCTGTTCAGTCCTGACCAGAATGGTACTATCCATCGATTCAGGATGCATCTTCTCTTAGGTAAACTCTGGAAAAGCCCCTGAATTATGCTCAAAGGTATGCATCCTGGGTCATTCAAAATGCTACTGACAATGAAGGTTAATCATCACATATAGTGAAGGACCTGCCTGTTAATACCTCCCCATGGAGATTATGTTTTACCTTAGTCTTGTTGGAGATATTGAAACCATTGTAGAGGCTTAGGAGGGTAAAGAAACTTGCCCAGAGCAATTCAGCTGTGGGGCAGGCGTCCTACCCATAGTCTTGTGAAGCCAGATCCTGTCCTGGCTAGTACATCTACCCTCCCTATGCAGGTTAATGGTTTATGAGGATGGCAATACTCACAGGATCTCTGCCCATCAGTGACCCAGAGCCAGCAGCAGAGCTCTGGGTCCCATTCTACTAGGCTACTCCTCCCTCATGACTTCACACCAGACCCTGGCTCCATTCAGTCTCCCTCAAGGTGCAGCATAGCAAACCGTACCCACCAGACACCAGTCTCCCCTCGGATACGACTTTCATGTAAGTATGACAGCAACAAAGCAGCATCGAAGCCTTTATTCATGTGAGCTGTTAAAAATGTGCATCTATGCCAGTGTCAGATGAGGATGGGAGAGGAAGGCAGGGTGGCCAAGGAGAAGGGATTCCCGTCTACTGGTAATACAGCTCCAGGTTCATCCCATCATGGATTTCATCTGAAGACAGGTATTAAGGAATTTTCACTAGGGCTAAGTCTACCCTTAACCCATTCACAGTTGGATCCTTGTGGAATGAGGAAGCAATTTTGGAATGTGCACTTTGATCTAAGAACTCAAACTATAAATAATGTACAGTGGCCCTCAAGACCACTGAGAAAGCAAAATTGCTTGCCATCAAAGCCTGGTAGATTCTCGAGTGCCCCACACCCCCAGGCCGTCACACACAGCAGTGATTGACACATTTTCTTAAATGTTCACACTCAGGCTGAAGACAGCTCAGCAGTTGAAGGGCACTCACGGCTGCTCTTGCAGAGGAACTCGGTTCAACCCCAGCACGCACACGCGGTCCCAGGGAATCTGAAGCTTCCTTCTGGCCTAAGTCAGCACCAGGCACGAGTGTGCACAAACGTAATTGCAGCAAAAGACCCAGAACCTCTCCCCCCACCCCCATTAAAAACCATACTGGTTGTCAACTCGTTATATCCGAGTTATATCCACCTTCACTTCCTGTCCAACATCCATGTGCTGTTCAGTCATAAATATTTTGAACCTCAATGTCAAAATCCTTCTGAACCAAATTAAACTATTCCACCACCCTTCTCACCTACAAAATAAATCCATACTTCCCATTTCTCAGTAGTCTCTATAGGTCACGTTCTAAGTTAAACATCCCGACAAGGTTTAAGTATAGAACCAGAACTCAAGTATATGGATTCTTTCACAAAAGTCAGGAAAAGGATACAATCTCCCAGAGACACGTGGTCCTTAAAAATCGTGTACCTACGGGAGAGATATCTTTCAGAGAGAAGCTTATTTGGCTGGGTGGGGGGGGTGGGCTTTTGTCTTGAAAGCTGGCTGAGCCCTCATCGGCGTTGCCTGAGGCACTCCCCCAACCTAAACCTTCTAGCCTAATCCCGACCAGCCTGCACTTACCACTTTTTAAGAACGATCTTATTCCAACGGGTGCCAGTTTGGGCCGCTATCAGTTTCTTCAAGTCCCCGATGGTGTCATCGGTGCTGGGCACGAAGGAGTTAAGGTAAATGGAAGGAAGAAGTAGAACGAGGAGAACGATATTAGGCCTCCCCATCTACGTCATTTAACTACAATTTGCCCAACACCACCAACTGCCCCAGAGACCACTGCGGGTCACCCCTGGGTGGATACTTGCACTTGACGCGGACTTTCTTTCCTAGACGGTCGTTGCAAACAACCTCAATCATTGTGGCTGGAGCTGCACCGGGTGGAGGCAGAGGATGGAAGACGGATGAGTAAGAACTCTGGTGACCGCCCAGGCGCCCAAAGTCCCTTCCCGAGTTGAGTTCTTTGTTCACACTACCCCGAGCCCAAAACCCCGGCAGCCCCAGGCCAGGGTCTCAATGGCGGGGACACAGACAGTCGCGCCTCCGTCCCGAACTCCCGCAGGCCCAGCCCCGGACCTCCGGCTTCGTCTCCCGCAGCCCCTCGATTCCCGAGTTTCAGCCGCTTCCCGTGATCCCGGGAATCAGTTTAGCTCCCTCACCTCTAATCCCCTCGAATCTGTCGACGACACAACTTGTAGCTCGAACGCTGAGCCCTTGCCCGATTTAGGGCTAGTAGCAGGAAGCGGAAGTGATATAACGGAAACATCCGCCCTTAGGTGCTTCCGGATTCCGGTCTTTCAAAGATGCGATTCTGTGGCGCAGTTTTGTTGAGCCGAGGCTGGGTAAGAAGACTGTGAGATTAAGTGACCGTCCGAGTAGATTTACAGCCGACGCTGGGGGCGGTGCTGGAGACCCCTTTGCTGTGGAACCTCCCAACGCAGAGTCCCGGCTGCCGAGGGACGGAACTGGGGTCCCGCGGGTCCCCTGGCTGTCGGGCTCTCCGATTTCATTCAAAGCTCAGTCTCGGACCCCGAGCTTGCCTTTGCCCTCTGACTATAGTGACTGTTTCCGACATGCTGCTTACCACCCCGTGTGTCGGCGTCCGACCTGCGAAGATGATGGGAACAGCATACAGGAAAAGAACGTTTTCTTTTTTAAAAAAGCTTCAAGGAACACCTTCTTACATAATTGCGAGAGCTGATGGGAAAGGAATCCCTCCCTAAATTCAACCAGTTCCCACCTCTACGGAACGATTTATTCCTTCGTAGCAGACAATACTCTCAGTAAGGTAAGCATATATATAGACTCATTTTTAAAGAGTAGCTTCATTTTTTTTTGAGATGGGCTATCAATATATAGACCAAACTGATCTCGAATTTGTGAGACTCCTGTCCACCCTCGGAAGTTGCTGGTATTATATAGGCCTGTGTATTAGAAGCTATCCTGGTCTATAGCGAGTTCCAGAACAGAGCTATTGTAGAGAGACTGTTTCAAAAAGAAAAAGAAAAATCTACCAGGACCTTGTTCTTAGCTAATACCACTTATACAAAATTTATCCTTATGAGTAGGCAGAAAAAAGCATTACTTTTTCTTTTTATTGCGACTTGTGGCCACGCCTCCCTGCAGTCCTGCTGGCCCCCAGCCTCACCCCAGATACATCTTTCGGTCTGGAATGAAGTCTTCATTCACGTCCTTAGTGCTTTGATCTGTTCCATCCTCTCCCCAGTGCCTCGTTTCCGTTAGGAAAATACTTCCCAGGCTCAAGCATACGTACCAGAAAAATGGGGTTTCTTGCTTTCCTTTTCTTCCCTTTTTTCTTTTCCTTTCCTTTCCCTCTTTCCTTTCTTTGATGTTGGAGATCGAACCTAGGGCCTCTTTTAGCATGTTAGCCAAAGGCTCTCCCACTGAGCTGCACACCCAACTCCTTGCTTAGCTCTTGTTTCTGCCTCCAGCGATGCTTTTAGGGCTCTGTTCCTGCTCTTAACCATTCCTCAGGCCCCCAACCCCTCCCTGCGACACCCATCCATTCCAAACTTGACCCAACCCTCTATATCTGACGTTGTTCCTTCTAAGCTAGGCTTTACAAGTTTAGTCATCGGCCCCAGCTAGGACCCCTGGTTCTTGACACACCTCTGAGCCCCTTCAAGTTATGGTTTCTGGTTTTGCGGCTCTGTTAGCTTTCTCCTACCCAAGTCATGCCTTCTGGGCATAAGGTCAGGTCCCAGCCTGGTGTCTGACTTGGCCACATCCCTGAATCTCTTCCAGCTCAAGTACAGTCTCTGGGCACGCCACTAGTGCCTTGGTGATAGGCGCACCGGCTGACCTCTTCCTACTGAAGCCACGCCTTCCTACTGAGGCTGACAACCTCCCATCTGCTCCTCTGACCCTGGCTACACCCTCCACTCAGGCGCGTTTTTTCAAAATGCCACGCCCCAAACACATCTCCCCTGTCTCTCGGTCTCGTCTCCCTCTCTGTCTCCCTTCCTCTTCCCCCTCCCCCGGAGCCCCGTCTTTTAGGCGTGCGTCTTCAGTCTGCCCCGAACCTCGTCTATACACGCCTCGGCCGCCACGTCTCCTGGCTCTGGCCACGCCCTGAGCCCTCTTCTGCCGGAGCCACGCCTCCTCGGCTGCCCCTGGCTCCTTTGGATTTGCTGCTACACTTAGCTCCACCTCCTGGCCACGCCTCCGGGACGTCCTCGCCACTCCTTCTGGGCTCGCTGCTCCTCCCCGGCCTGGCCGCGCCCTGCACCCTCTCCTCTCTCAAGCCACACCTTCTGGGTTTGCTACCCTCGGTGCCACCCGCAGGCCAAGTCAGTCAGGCCTGGGCAGACACCAGCCCCGGCCTCCAGCCGGCGGAGAAGCCGGCCCGGCCCAGCTCCGGGTCTCAGCCACATTCCCAGGAACGGAAAGCAGGGCTTCTAGGCAGGCCGCCCAAAGTCGGGCCGGTTTGGCCAGTCCGGCCACCTAAGCGCCCTCAGGGGAGCCCGGGCCTCGCCGCCACCGGAAACGGAAGCGTGGGACAGCAGGACCATGGCGACGCTGTTTGACCTCCCGGACTTGGTGCTCTTGGAGATCTTCTCATACCTCCCGGTCCGGGACCGGATCCGCATCTCCAGGTGCGGCCCCGCTCCTCGGGGGAAAGAGCCGGGCAGGGGCTCGGCAGGAGATGCGAATCCGGTCCCAGCGGGCCAGGGTCGTTCTAACGGCCGGTCCACCCCTCCAGGGTCTGTCATCACTGGAAGAGGCTAGTGGACGACCGGTGGTTGTGGCGACATGTCGACCTGACGCTCTACACGGTATGCGGCACGCGGGACCCGCGGGCGGTGCTCGGAGAGCCCTGGGGCAGAGTGGGGTCTGCTTTGTTTTGTTTTCTAGTGCTTGTTTGCTCATTTATATATTTATTTGAGGCTTATTTTTTTCCAGATATTTTGCTTTTTCTTGGGGGGAAGAGGAGGTTGTTTTGAGACAGGATCTCTAGCTCAGACTGGCCTCCAGATTCCTAGGAAGCTGAGGATGACCTCGAATTTCTGATCCACCTCGCCCTTCTAGATACTGGGATTACCAGCATGGGCGCCTATGACTGGCTTCTGTGATGCTGGGAATGGAATTTAGGCTTCCTGAATGCTAGGAAAGCACTCTACCGACTGAGCCATGTACACCAACTCACTACAACTCCCCTCAGCCTCCTGAGTGCTAAGATTACAGGTGTGGGCCACTCTGTCTGGCCCAGGAAGTGTTTGGTTTTTCTGGTTTTTGCTTTTTTCCCACTCATGACAGGGTTTCTCTGTAGTCCTGGCTGTCCTGGAACATGCTTGCTTTATCCCCCTGCCTCTCCCTCTAAAGGCTGAGTGTGGACCACCATAGCCAGCTGGTTTGGTTTGGTTTTGAAGTGAGTTCATGCTTGGAATTTCCTGAATGTCTATCCTGACACTAGCCTTTACCTCCTCCTCTCCCTCCTCAGCAACCCCCAGACCTCAGTTTCTCATCCAAAAAAGTGGGGATTAAAGAGTGCTTGCTGGACCCTGTTGAAGCTCTGGGCTCCATCCCTAACACCAAGAAAAAAAGAAAAATTACCTACCTGTCTGGTGTATTGTAGGACTTAGTCAGTTGCATAGGGAGCTGGTTTAGACCAGTGTCTGGTCTCCAGCATATGGTTAATACAAACTTATAACTACTCGCAATTTTCTGGTTTTGTTGTTCTCTTTTGGTTTTTGAGAAGGGTTTCTGTATCCCAAAATAGATTTAGCTATAACTGTTGATCTCAAAGTGGACAAGAGTTTATTCTGGAGCCAAATATGAGTGACCATGGCTTGAGAATACAGTTAAATTTCCTCAAATACATGTTCAAACCTAACAGTTACATAGAATTTTACTTTTTTTATCTTTTTTTTAGACAGGGTTTCTCTGTGAGTCCTGGAACTCACTCTCTAGACCAACCAGGCTGGCCTTGGAATTCAATGGATCTCCTGAGTACTGGGATTAAAGGTGTTGGTTGCTACCACTCAGGGAAATCTTATAGTAACAGAATAAACAAACTCATAAATGGTCTGGTGTTGGTGGTGCACGCCTTTAGTTCCAGCACTCGGGAGACAGAGGTAGGCTGATCTCTGTGAGTTTGAGACAAGTCTGGTCTATAAGAGCTAGTTCTTGTTTCAAAGCCACAGAGAAACCCTGTCTCAAAAACCAAAAAGAAAAGAAAAGAAAAAGAAAAAAAGAAACTCATAAGTCAAAATGCCTTTTTAAAGGATGAACCATCTCTCCAGCAACTACACAAAATAATTTAAAAAAGAAAAAAAGCTTTGGAGGCTGTCCTGGAACTTGCTTGGTAGTCCAGGCTGGTCTCGAACTCACAGAGATCCGCCTGCCTCTGCCTCCCGAGTGCTGGGATTAAAGGCGTGCGCCACCAACGCCTGGCTCGAAAAAAAGATTTTAATTTCTGAAAAAGTGGTCAACAAAATTTATGCCTTAAAGCTGAGCCTGATACAGATCTGTAATCCCAGCTACTGCAGAGGCTGAGGGAGGAAGATCATAAATTCAAGGCCAGCCTGGGCAACTTAGCTGGACCTGTCTTGAAATACAAATTCAGGCAGGCGGATCTCTGTGAGTTCAAGGCCAGCCTGGTCTACAAAGTGAGTTCCAGGACAGCTCCAAAGCTACAGAGAAACCCTGTCTCGAAAAACCAAAAAAAAAAAAAAAAAAGAAATACAAATTCAGAAAAGGCCTGGAACCGTGACTTAGTCCTAGAGTATTTTTCATGCCTGTATGAGGTCCTGAGTTTATTCCCAGTACCACCAAAACCAAGTGTATGTTCTGAGCTGGGGTATAGCTGAGTTCATGGCATGTCCTTAATATGTGTGAGGTCCTAGGTTCCATGGTTCCATCCCAACCCCAGCAATGAATCGCTTTTGTTTTGTTTTGTTTTGTTTCTCTGTATGGCTTTGGAGCCTATCCTGGCTCTCGCTGTGGAGACTAGGCTGGCCTTGAACTCACAAAGATTCACCTGCCTCTGCCTCCCTTCTCTTTGGGAAAAAAAAGTGCATTTTTGTGTATGCACGGGTGCAAATGCATATGTGTAGAGGATCATGTAGAGGCCAGAGGTTAATGAGGGCATCTTCCGCCCTCCGCCCTCACACACACACACACACACACACACACACACACACACACACACACACACACATTTTGTTCGAGACAGGATCTCACTATATAGTCTGAACTTGGTATGGAATTTAGAGAGATTTCCCTGCCTCTGTGCCCACCAGTGCTGAGATGAAAGGTGTGTGTCATAACCCTGGACTCTGCCTTGTTTGTGTTTGAGACAGGATCTTCCGCTGAACTTGGAGTGACTAGACAGGCTGGCCAGAATTGTGGATCCTCCTGCCTCACCCTTCCCTGTGTGCTGGCTGGATTTAAGAGCATGAGTCTTGATACCCAGCAAAAGAAACTGCCTTGCTTTAGGGAAGGAAGCTGGCAGAAGAACCGAATCCCAGGGGGACAGCAGAACCCAGGTGCTAAGCATCTGTTCCCAGATAGGTGGATCCTCTGGGAGCCCCCATACCTCTCACCCAGTCACCCCACTCTCTGGCTCTTACAGATGCGTCCAAAAGTCATGTGGCACCTTCTGCGCCGATACATGGCATCCCGGCTCCACTCACTGCGCATGGGCGGCTACCTGTTCTCTGGCTCTCAGGCCCCACAGCTGTCCCCTGCCTTGATGCGGGCTCTGGGCCAGAAGTGCCCCAACCTGAGGCGCCTGTGCCTGCATGTGGCTGACCTGAGCATGGTGCCTATCACCAGCCTGCCCAGCACGCTGAGGACCCTGGAGCTGCACAGCTGCGAGATCTCAATGATCTGGCTGCAGAAGGAGCAGGACCCTACAGTGCTGCCACTGCTGGAATGCATCGTGCTGGACCGAGTGCCGGCCTTCCGTGACGAGCACCTGCAGGGCCTTACCCGCTTCCGAGCCCTGCGCTCACTGGTGCTGGGTGGCACCTACCGAGTCACGGAGACCGGGCTGGATACCAGCCTGCAGGAGCTCAGCTACCTGCAGAGGCTGGAGGTGCTGGGCTGTACCCTGTCAGCCGACAGTACCCTGTTAGCCATCAGCCGCCACCTCCGAGATGTGCGTAAGATTAGGCTGACCGTTGGGGGCCTCTCAGCCCAAGGCCTGGTCTTCCTGGAGGGAATGCCTGCCCTGGAGAGTTTGTGCTTCCAGGGGCCCCTCATCACCCCAGAAATGCCCACACCCGCTCAGATTGTGGCCTCCTGCCTTACTATGCCTAAGCTCAGAGTGCTTGAGGTGCAAGGGCTGGGCTGGGAGGGCCAGGAAGCAGAGAGGGTCCTGTGCAAGGGCCTACCCCACTGCATGGTAATTGTCAGGGCCTGTCCCAAAGAATCCATGGATTGGTGGATGTGAAGACACCACCCTCCCATCCATCCCTGGGACCTATCCTAGCCTTTAAAGTTGACCTTCTAAGCAGCAAACTGAAGCATGTAAATTAACCAGCCTTGAGGAAACTGTAGGTCACAAGGAAAAGAAGCTAGAAACTTGGGACCTGCAGAGCTGGGGTTGTCTGCCATTTGTATGACCTCAGCCTTGCCACCCAGCCCAGCTGGGGAGGCCCAGTTCACACTTTTAGGAAATGGCATCATAGCTACCTCATGATTCATTTGCAAATCTCCCCCCCCACACACACACCTTTTCCCCAGGACCTGGGCATCAAACCCACAGCCTTAGGTATATTAGTCCAGCACTGCTGTGCTCCTGAGCTATACTGGAGCCCTGGAACGCCTTAATCTCTAATAGACCCCAGAAGACCACTGTAGAGGGGTCATCTTACAGATGGACAGGGTTCAGGGCTCTGTGGTCTGCCTAGTTGTCTGCCTATATGCTTGGGAGATGAAGTAAGGGGCAAGGGAGATAAGCTGTTGAATTGTCCTAGTGTTCTAAAAGGTTCTCAATTGTGTTTTCTGTATTTTGTATCCTGCCTTTTTCAAGTTTTCTACATCATATAGTATTTTACTATTAAAGAAGATGAATGATTTTTTTTCAAAGTATATTCCATTTATTTAACAGGGGTTGCTCCTCACCCAGCACTTAATATTCACAGACAGCTTTATTTATCCTTTTTTATTATAGTAACTTATTTTGTGTTCATGTGTGCGCGCACTATAGTACATATGGAGGCCAGATGACACTTGTGGGAGTCGGGTCTTTCCTTCTGTCCTGTGAGTTGTAGGGATCAAATCTAAGTGACAAGTGCCTATACTGTTGAGCCATCTTACCAGGGTATTATTTTTAGGCAGGAGCTCATAATTTCAACTCCTAATATTCCTCCTCCCAAGTGCTGGGATTTTAGATGTATATTTGTGAGATGCTGAGGATGGAGCCCAGGGTTCTGAGCACCAGGTACGTGCTCTACCCACTGAGGCCCATTACCAGCCCCTTCTGGGCACCTTTCTAGGTACTGGGCTACACAGTGAACAGAGGGAAGACCCTGCAGCTGCGCTGTAGATGGCAGGGGGTCTAAGGAAGTAAACACATCTATGGCCTGACATGGCACAGACCTGTCCAGTATTCAGGAGGCTAAGGCAAGTTTGAGGTCAGCCTGGGCTACAGTAGAATGAGACCCAATCTCGAAAACGAAAACACATCCTTGGGATCATTTCAGAGCCCCTCAGGTGGTGAGCCAGGGTTGTGTCTTGGGATACAGATACCTGGTAGAGAGGGTAGGGTGGACCTCAGAAGTCTGAGAGGTGAAGAGACACAAGATGTGAGGACATCTAGGGATGACAGGAAAGGCCACAACTGAGATTGTGAGTTTGATCCCTATGGTGACTAGAGAACTGACTCCTGCAAATTGTCCTCTGATGTACACACATATGCTATGGCACAAGTAGATACCTGCATTTGCATCCGTGTATGCACATACACATGCACGCACGCAGCAACAAAAAGATCCTGAGATGGGGAATGAATTAGGCATTTCTAGAGATAAGAACATTTCTGTAGCATAGTCAACAAGGGAGAGAGATGGAGTCTGTCAGGTCAGAGAGATGGGGCAGGGCCTGTTTGTGGGGCTCAGTGTGTACTGGTGCCTCTTCCTGTTTTTGGAGTTGAAATAGCTTGATCCTGCAGGTGCCAACTGCTTGATGACACTGAGCACATGCCTTTGATATGAGCATGGGGGGTAATGCACATCTGTGGTCCTTACCACCTGCTGTGGGTGGAGCCAGGGGTGCAGAGAGCTGAGTTAGAGGCATTCACTTCTTATTCCAAGCTCACCCATCAGAGGGGAGCTGCTATGTTTCTTGCCTTAGAATACAATCTTCATGTGGGCCTTCAAGGGGATTCAGAGCCACTCAGGTGACCCATTCACGTGGGACTTGGTATTTTTATTTCTGCCACTTGGAACTTTAGGTTATCTGTTGAAGCTCTAAACCCAGAGGTAACTACATTAGAAGATATGTGTTTGGTAGGGAATTAGGGTAAAAGGGCAAGTCCCTCATGAATACGATTAGTGTCCCTATCGAAGATAATTCTGAGAATGGCTAGGCATGAGGTCCTAAGTTCAAATCCCCCACCAGCCACAGAGAAAGCCTGGTGAGGTTATGCCAGTCTAGCTCCTGTTTCAGGGAGAGACCTGGTCAGTCATAAGGGAACAAGACAGAAAGTGACAGCAGCATATCTTAGCATGTGCACATTTGTGCAGCCTTCTTCCCCTGCATAATTAAGAACTGCTCCTTAGATCCTCTGAGGACATAGAGGAAAGGCAGATACCACACCTACTGCTTGATCTTGGACTCTGAAGCTTCTGTAGTTGTAACCAATACCTTTCTGGGTTTGCTTGGAGAGGGGTTGGGTGGTATGTGAGTGCAGTCATGTGTATGACAGTCAGACGCCAACTTTCAGAAGTCAGATCTATCCTTCCACTGTGGGTTTCTAGGATCAAAGAAAGCCAGGTGGTCAAGCTTGTGGAGCAAGCATCTTTACCCACTGAGCTCTCTTTAATTTTTTGAGACAAGGTCTCCCTATGCTGGCATTAACTCACTATGTAGATGAAGCTGGCCTTGAACTTGTGGTTTTCATGCCTCTGCTTCCTCTGTGCTGGGATTAAAGGTGTGTGCTACCATGCCTGGCCAATATTTATTTTAGTTCTAATTGCCAGTGTGTATGTGCACACACTCTGAAGTTGTTCTAGGTGACTAGAAGAAGGCATTGTATTCCCTGGAACTGGAGTTAAGGTGCTTATAAGATGACAGATGTGAGTGCTGGGAACTGCACTCAGGTCTTCTGAAAGCAGCATCTCTCTGAGAGAGCCATCTCTCCAGGCTAGCGATCAAAATATGAGAGGATAATGTTGATTCTGGAGCTCTAGGTCATTCGGGGGCTCCCTAATGCACCAAGGCCCAAAGCAGAACTCAACGATTTTTTTTTCTTTTTAAAAATTATCCTTGGCTGGGTGGTAGTGGTGTACACCTTTAATCCCATCAATCAGGAGACAGAACCTCCAGATATATGTATGTATTGTGTATTGTGTGTATGTGTATGGAGGTTCACATGTATGTATTATAAGGACTGTGGAGGTCAGAGGACAGCTTATGTGCCTCTGCACTCTCCTTCCTCCTGGGATCTAACTCAGGTGTCAGTCTTGGTGGCAGACATCTTTACCCACTGAGCTGCCATCTAGGCCTGAGTTCAACATTTTTAGTTTTCCAGAAAGCTCTTTGCAGTCATGTCACTCCTCCGACTTCATACTTAACTACTTTCTATTCTGCTTGACTTGCTCAAACCCAGACACTGATTTCAGAGGCCAAGTCATCTCTTGCCACAGGGACTTCAAACTTGTCTTTCTTTCTTGTTGTAGGCATTCAAACTTTCTTAACTCAGCATTTTGCTGAGGGTGAACTGGAAAGGCCAGCAGCTGTGGAGTGGTGTCTGGAGGCATATCTCGAAGCTACTGCCAGTAACTTTTTGGGGGTTTTTTTTGAGACAGGGTTTCTCTGTGTAGCCCTGGCTGTCCTGGAACTAACTCTGTAGACCAGGCTGGTTTCGAACTCACAGAGATCTGCCTGCCTCTGCCTCCCTAGTGCTGGGATTAAAGGTGTGTACCACCAACACCCATCCCATGCAGTTCTTTTAAGAAACCTTTACTCCAGGAAGTCATGTGGTAGCTATTCTTGGTTATCAACTAGACTGTACCTGGAATTCTAAAACCCAAAAATAGAGGGCATATCTGTGGGTGATTTTTGTTTAATTTGGAGTAGGAAGATGCATTTCTAATTAGGTTTTTTGAGTTCGGAAGGCACACCTTTAATCCAGATCTTTTGAGCCAAGACAAGACACATTTACTCCAGACCTGGAGGCGGGAGGACACACCTCCTGAAGACTAAATAAGGACACGGAGAAGGACACTTTTGCTCTTTGCCTGCTTGCCCTGGGCTTCCTAGAACACCCATTCCTTCACTGGCCTGCTTTTTCTGAAGACCAGCTGAGACATCTAGCCTAATGAGGCTGAGCAACTACTAGATTCTTGGACTTTTCGTTCATAGCTAGCTATTGTTGGATTAGCTGAACTGCATCCTGTAAATCACTCGGGAGGCAGAGACAGGTGGATCTCTGTGAGTTCAAGGCCAGCCTGGTTTACAGAGCTAGTTCCAGGACAGCCTCCATAGCCACAGAAAAACCCTGTTTCCAAAACAAAACAAAAACAAACAAAAAAAGAAGTTGGCAGAATTCTCACATTGGTTCCCTGACTTGTGGAGTAAGGGCTACTATGGTTGGAAAGGCTAAGTGGAAGCCTTTAGAGTTGCCTCTGCCAGGGAAGATAGTAAATCAAAAACAGTATGGCATCCCTGGAAGAACTGCAGAAATTAGAGACACCATCAAGGACTTAGAAGATGCAGGGGTGGTGGCTCCGACCACCTCTCCCTTTAACTCTAGGATCTGGCTAGTGCAGAAGGTGATGGATCATGGAGAATGACAGCCGACTACTGAACACTCAGTCAGGAAGTGACTCTGAGCTGCTGGACTACATGCGTTGTCCTTACTTGAGCAGATTAACACACCTCCCAGTACATGATATGCAGCTATTGATCTAGCTAGCCAATGTCTTTTTCTGGTACCAGTTCATAAAGATCATCAGAAGCAATTTGCTTTCAGCTGGCAAAGCTAGCAGTACATGTCTTAGTTAAGGTTCCTATTGCCGTGAAGAGACACCATGACCATGACAATTCTTATAAAGAAAACATTTCACTGGGGTGGCTCGCTTATAGTTCAGAGGTTCAGTCCATTATCATGACTGGGAGCATGGTGGTGTGCAGGCAGATGTGCTGGAACTGAGAGCGCTACATCTTATAGGCAACAGGAAGTCAACTGACTGTCACACTGAGGAAAATTTGGAAGAAAAAAAAAAGAAAAACCTTAAAGCCTGCCCCTACATGAAACACTTCCTCCAACAAGGCCATACCTCCTAATAATGTAATTTTCTTCAAACCACCACAGTATACCTTTACATTATTTTTGTTTGTTTGTTTTTGGTGTTTTGTTTTGTTTTTCGAGACAGGGTTTCTCTGTATTGCTTTGGAGCACTCACTCTGTAGACCAGGCTGGCCTCGGGAATTCATAGAGATCCACCTGCTTCTGCCTACCAAGTGCTGGAATTAAATACCTTTACAGGTTTACCTCAAGGATATATTAACTCTCCAGCCCTGTGTCATCATTAGAAGAGATCTTGTTCATCTGTCTCATTCACAAAACATCCCATTTGTGCACTATATTGATGACATTGTAGTAATTGGACCAAGTGAGCAGGAAGTAGCAACCACTGTGAACTCATTGGTAACACATGCATATAAGAAGATGGGAAATAAATTCAACCAAAATTAAACTGCCTTCTACCTCAGTGAAATTCTTAGGAGTCCAGTGATGTGAGGCATGCGCCGGGTGGTGGTGGCGCAGGCCTTTAATCCCAGCACTCGGGAGGCAGAGGCAGGTGGATCTCTGTGAGTTCGAGGCCTGGCTGGACCAACAGCCTCCAAAACAATACAGAGAAACCCTGTCTCCAAAAAACAAACAAACAAACAAACAAAAAGATAAATTATTGCACTTGGCCTCTCCCACCCCCAAGAAAGAAACACAATATTTGAATTCTTGAGATAGCACATTCTTCACTTGACTGGTCCATATACCAAGTGCCTGGGAAACTGCTAGATTTACGTGGGGTCTGGAACAGCTCCAGGCTGCTGTGCAAGCTGCTCTACCACTTGGACCATGTGATCCCAGGAGACTCAATGGTACTTGAGGTGTCAGTGGCAGATCAGGACGGTATTTGTATCCTTTGGCAGGCCCCTTAGGTCAATCATAGAAGAGACCTTTGGGATTATGAAGCATAATCTGCAAACAAACCTTTAAAAGACAGGTCTTGGCTTTGCTATCGGGCCTTAATGGAAACTGAACATTTGGCAATTGGCCACCAAGATTCTATGAAACCTGAGCAGCCCATTATGAGCTGGGTGTTATCTAACCCACCAATCAGAAAGTAGGACGTACACATCCGCAATCTTTTATCAAGTGGAAGTGGTATATATGTATCAGGCCCAGGCAGGTCCTGAAGGCATCAATAAGCAAGTTACATGAAGAAGTTGCTTAAATGCCTATGGTTTCTACTCCCATTACAATGCCAGCTGCTACCAAGTATGCACCTATAGCCTTGTGGGGTGTTCCCTATGATTGGTTGACTGAAGAAGAAAACCAGGGCCTTGGTTACTGATGGTTCTGTGTGCCATCCAGGCACCACCCAGAAATGGACAGTTACAGTATCACAACCTCTTTCTGTGACAACCCTGGAAGATACAAGTGAAGAGAAATCTTTACAGTGGGCAGAACTTCAGGCAGTATACAAGGCCATACTGAAAGACCACAGAATGGGATGTATGGTTTAGCAACCTTAATTGCAGAAGGGCTGTAAACCCACAAAAGGCCAATTCCGGGCTGCTGACCACCTGTGACGAACTGACCAGGGCGTCAAAGATGGGCAAACAAGATTCGTGGGAAACAAGGAGATGATAACCATTTACTTAGGGAGAGATGATTAACTCATACCAAGGTCTGAGGAATTTACAACAGGAAGACACCTACTTCCCCTGGTCAGTAGTCATGTACCCCCGGTCACAAGATAGGGACCCCTCCCAAAGGCTTGTGGTTTTTGTCTTTAAAAGCTGATAGTAACTGAACCTCGGGGCCAATCGGTCTAAAAGCTGACCGAGAGGCCCATCTGCAGATGCCTAATTAAAGCCTCTTGCGTGTTGCATCAATTGGCGCGTGGACTCTTGATTCTTGGGGCGACGAATCCAGCTTGGGGACCCCTCCTCAATTCAGGGAACCCCAACAATACATTTTTGTTTGGAAGGAGAAATGGTCAGATGTGTGATTGTTCACTGATTCATGGGCTGTAGCCAATGAACTGGTTGGATGGTCAGGGACTTGGAAAAAACAGGATTGGAAAACTGATGAGAAAGACATCTGGAGAAGAAGTATGTGGGTAGATCTCTCCCAGTGGTTGAAGGGTGTGAAGTTAATATTCACACGTAAATATTCATCCAAAGGTGACTTCACCTAAGGAGGCATTCAGTCATGAAGTAGGTAGGACGAGCCATTCTGTGGACAGACATTCTTTTTCTCCCAGCCATTCCTGTCATTGCCCAATAGGCCCATGAACAAAGTGGCTGTGGTGGCAGCGATGGAGGTTATGCATAGGGTGAACAACATCTACTTCACTCATCGATGCTGACCTGGCTACAACTGCTGCTGAGTGCCAAATCTGCCAACAGCAGAGACCAGCACTGATCCCCAGCACTGGCTGGTCACCATTTCCTGAGGTGACCAGCCAGCCACCTGGTGGCAGGTTGACTACATTGGACCACTTCCTCCATGGAAAGGACAATGCTTTGTTCTTACTGAAGTAGATAGTTATTCTGGTATGGATTTGCTTTTCCTGCATGGAATGCTTCTGCCAAAACTACTGTCTGTTAACTTACAGAATGCCATATGGACACAATACCGTCATGGTCTTCCACACAGTATTATTTCTGACCAAGGAACTCACTTTTCAGTCAGAGAAGTGTGACAGTGGGCCCACACTGCTCTTACCATGTTCCTTACTATCCTGGAACATTTGGTTTCATAGAAATAGCCTCCCCACATCCCTCTGGTATTTTAAGACAGTTTCTCTGTGTGAGAGCCCTGGTTGTCCTGGAACTCACTCTGCAGATCAGGCTGGCTTCAAACTCACAGAGATCCACCTGCCTCTGCCTCTGCCTCTCAAGTGCTGGGATTAAAGGTGTGCGCCACCATAACAAGCTCTAAGTTTTTCTTTGTTTTTTTTCCCCCATAAGTGTCTTCAAAAGGCTATTCCAAAGCTGGGTGGTGGTGACACAGTTACAACAATTAGAGGACTGCAGTCTGGAGAGCTGAGGAGGGTTCTCCAGAAGGTGGTATATGTTTTGAATCAGCATCCAATTCATGAAATGGTATCTCCCACAGCCAGGAATAAAGGGATACTGAGTAGTTCTGCTCACTATTACCCCTAGTAATCCACTAGGAAAATGTTTGCTTCCTGTTCCCACAAGTTGAAGTTCTGCTGGCCTAGAAGTTTTGGTTCCAGAGGGGTAGCGCTCCAGCCAGGAGCCATAATAAACAGTCCATTGACCTGGAAGCTCAGACTTCCCCTGGCCACTTTGTCATCTGATGCATTTAAGCCAACAGGCTAAGAAAGAAGTAATTATTAGGAGGGATGACGGATCCAGATTACCACAAGGAAATTGGATTGCTTCTCCACAATGGAGGTAAGAAAGGTTATGTGTTGAGTGATCCTTTAGGGAAGTGGTTCTCAACCTTCCTGATGCTGTGACCCTTTAATACAGTTCCACATGTTGTAATGAACGCCAATCATAAAATTATTTTTGTTACTACTTCATAACTGTAATTTTGCTATTGTGAATCATAATGTAAATATCTGGTATGTGGGATAACTGATAGGCAACCCCTGTTAAAAAGGTCTTTGACTCCCAAAGGGGTAACGATCCACAGGTTGAGAACCACTGCTTTAGGGTGTCTCTTGGTGCTGTCATGGCCTGTTACTAAAGCCATTGGAAAACTACAACAGCCCAGTCCGTGCAGGGTGACAAAGGGCACAGACCCTTCAGGAATGAAGGTGTGGGCCACTCCTACGTGGAGCCAAGGCCGCTGAGGTGCTTGCTGAGAGTGGAGGCAGAGGAAGGCAGTGGTAAGTACCAGCTGAGGCCATGTGACCATCGAAGAAATGAATATTAAAACTGACAAGCTTGTTTCTGTTATATTTTCTTAAGAATGCATTTGTACAGATATTTGTTTTCTTTCCTTTCTTTTTATCATGTGATGTAACATAAATTAAAAGAGTATCAATGGTTACTATATTTAAGATGAGATACTAAAAGAATGTCTCTCAGGGGACATTGCCACCTATTCTAAATTTATAATGTGCTTGTGGTTGTATGGATAGTTATATCATGTTTAGGCAAATAACCTGGTTGTTTGCATTTAGAATTTAATTATTAATTCAGTTAATAGATTGAATCAATATGGTGGCACACATGTGTAATCCCAGCACTTATGAGATGAGGCAGGAGGATTATAAATTTGAGATCAGTCTGGCTTACATAGGAAGACCCTGCTTATGGGAAAAAAACAAAACAAAACAAAACTGATCTGCTGATTTATGGTGTCAATGTCAGCATTAAAAACAACACACAGGTTAAACAGCAAACTCATACCTGCAAAAGACTATTCCACAACATACTCCTCACTACAAATTAACAACATAGGTGCACAGGTGTCTTCCATTTGGGGTTTATTGTTGAGCTTGCATTAGATCACTGCTACTCTGGTTAGAGTATGAGCCACAGAAAACCATTGGGTGGCACAGCCCTAAAGGCCTTACAGGACAAAACCCAAAGCTGTTCGAGCACCAGAAATACACAAATTTAGATCACTGAGACTGAAACCTGTTAGTGTGCTGACCTTGGTGTCTACACCCATGTTGCTAGAGATGGTTTGCAACACAGCAGAACATGATGTCAGCCATATTCATTGTGATTAAATTCCAAGTTTCTGTTTCCACACTTTTTGTACACAGGAGAAATTCCAAAGAAGGCTTATCGTCAGTCTCATTGTTGCTCAACTCAGCAATGCAATCTTATTGTGTTGTCAGTCTGTGAAGTAGATCTAAAGGAAAAAAAAAAGAAGAAAATTCAGAGTTCTCACTGTTCCTACATTGCATGATGTTACAGGAATTTCCATTTTCAGTTAAGATTTCTCTGATTGTGAAACTGAGGTATTTCTCACTACTAGCTATTCACTCATCCTTTCTTCAACTTGCCTCTTTTTATACTCTCATTTTTTAATCTACAAATAATAGCTACGGAAGCATAACGTGTGTGTGTGTGTGTGTGTGTGTGTGTGTGCTGTGTGTGTGTTCTGTGTGTATGATGGGGGAAGTCCTGTGTATATGTCAATAAAGCACTCTTGGCCAATAGGGAAGCAAGATAGGTGGGACTAGGAGTCCAGGAGGATGCTGGGAAGGAGAAACACAGGGAGTCAAGATGTAACCGCCATAGGGATAAGAAGCCCGGAAACTTTGCTCCGGTAAGAGAAATACTTAGATTAACATTTACGGGATAAATACTTAAGTCAGAGCTAGCCAGTAAGAAACAAGCAAGGCCAACAGCTTCATAATTATTATAGCCTCCTGTGTGTTTATTTGGGACTGATGTGGCTCTGGAACCAGGCTGGCGGGAAGGTTTCTCTCAAGGAAAAGGCTTCCCTTTACGTGTGTGTGTGTGTGTGTGTGTGTGTGTGTGTCTGTCTGTCTGTCTGTCTGTCTGTCTGTCTGTAGTGCTGGTAATCAAACCTATGCATGCCAGGCAAGCATTCTACTACTGAACTACATCCCCAGCCCCTCAAAAGTTATTTGAACAACATTAAGAGCTGGGCATAGCTGGGCATGGTGGTACATATCTTTAAATCCAGCATTCAGGAGGAAACGGCAAGCAGATCTGCATGAGTTGGAGGCTGGTATTGTCTAAATAGGGAGTTCTAGGCCAGCCAGTGCAACATGGTGAGACTCTGTCTTAAAAAAAAAAAAAAAAGGCTGGGCATGGTGGCCCATGCCTATAATCCCAACACTTGAGAAGCTGAAACTGAACTGTCACAGGCTTGAGGTTAGCATGGGCTGCATGCTAATTTTTTGATAACTTGGCATATAGAGCAAGACACTATCTCACCCCTCACTCCCAAAATAACTGTTAAACCCCAAATCTGGCTGTTAGCTACTGCAGGTGAATCATGGCAACTGGAGAATATATATGCAGGACACACAGGAAAGATACTGCTGAACTTTTCCAAAACAAGGTGGAACAGTCCTTCAAAATTCCTGCTTCACAGAAAAGTCTGTCAGATATCCTAGGCCTGTAGGCTGAAGATGGATGCCTCAATGTTACAGTGGAACCTTGGGTGAATGTCTAGGGAGCCAGATGTCTGTCATTTCATAATTTTGGAAGCTGCTTGCTCTGCACTTCCTATTTACTTGGGTACTATTGTATCCTTCTGGGGTCTTTGATGGAATTGAAGACCAGATAGTTATAATTTTCCTTAGTTATAACAGAAGATAAATTATGTACAAAACTTTGGACTACTCAAGAGAGAATAGATATGAAGTACTTTCTCTAAACTTGCCAAATACAAATAGATTGGACATTGTAAATGTAATTCTTTGTTGTTGTTTTTTCAAGATGGTTTGAGTAACAGCCCTAGCTGTCCTGTAACTAGCTCTGTAGACCAGGCTGGCCTCAAACTCACAGAGATCTGCCCATGTCTTTGTCTCTCAAGTGCTGTGATTAAAAGTGTGTGCCACCACCACCTGGCATAAATGTAATTCTTACTTGATAATTATTCTTATTGTATATAGTTTCATTTACAATTAATACCTTTCCTTTCTATTTAGGCAATATCTGGTAATTGTTCATATTGTATATAATTTTACTATGTATATTAGAGTTAAAATGTTTCCTTAGACAAAAAAGTGGACATTTGTGGAATAGTCTCTTTGTACACTGTGAAGATGTGTCACTCTGATTGGTTTAAAAAAAGATGAATAGTCAATAGCTAGGCAGATTTTCAGTGCACAGAGGATACTAGGAAGAAAGGTGGAGTTGCCAGGAGATTTATAGGAGGCATGACATGTAGGAGATGAGGTAACAAGCTATGAGCCATGTGGCAGCATGTAAATAGAGATGGGTTTATTTAAGCTATGAGAGCCAGTTAGAAACAAGTCTAAGCTATTGGCCGAACTTTCATAATTTAAGTCTCTGTGTGGTTTTTTTGGGAGCTGGCAGGGCAGAGAAAGACTTGATTATATATATTGAATCTGAAATAGGATTTGAGGGTATGGGTACAACCCCAGGGTAGAACACATGTTTAGCATATATGAAGTCTTAGTTTAATCCCATACAACAGATTTATTAGTTAATATTCTGGAAGTTCACTTTTTTCATGGAGCAATCTGGAAGGCACAGTGATTTAGTGGAAAGTGTGGTGAGAAAAATACACACCACTTCAGAACAACTGGGGAAGAATCACAAATGTTCAGAATAAATGGACCTCTACCGAAGGGGCTTGAGTATGTGGCTGCTAACGTGCTTGACTGGCATGCCCAAAGCCCTGGTTTCATTCAGCACTGAATAAAACTGGGTGTGGCGGTACATGCTTGTAATCACAACACTCAGGAGGTGGATATAGGAGGACCAAGGGGCTCAAGGCCATCCTCCGATACAGAGTTTAACTTGTCTGCTTCAAACAGCAACAAAAATCAGAAATTCTATCTCTGTCAGCATATATTTCAAGATGTGGCCATAATTCTCATATACTTTGCACCCATTTTCTCTTGGTTAAAAATTGCCATGATTATTGAAGGCTCAAGGGCAACTTCCTTACCTTCATCATCTTCACTGTGAGATCACGAGTAAAGAACTTGACAGAATAACTTTTCCACATTACGTACAACAGGTTCTCCACTGCAAATCTTGTTTTTCAAAAGTCCACGGGAAGTAGGGCTTTCATATTTGTGACATATATGGCGCCAGGGTGAGCTCACATATTAGTGCACTTTGATGACATTCCATTGGCTCTCATGTTTCTTAAATTCATGGGCATCTTGAGAACAAGAGAGATTTCATGTCTTTCAAGTGAGCTGGTCTGCAGGCTAAGCCACATTTCTTACATTAATAAGACTTCTCACCAGTGTAAATTCCATTATGATTAAGACGTGGAGAATTCTTGAAGGACTTTCAACATTCCTTCCATTCAAAGGGTTTCTGTTCAGACTTACGTATTAAATGTTCAGTTAGCTGATAAAACTTACTGTAGTTTTTTTCCACATTCTTGATACTTAGAGGAAACCTCTATCATGAATTTGTGCATGGTGATAAAGGTTTGAGGATGTTGTGAAGGCTTTCCCACATTCCTTACATTTGTAGGGCTTCTCACCTGTATGAGTCTTTACATGTTCAGCTAGACTAGAAGAAATAGTGAATTCTTTTCCACAGTACTTAAATTTATAGGGTGTTATCCCAGTATGAATTCGAATGTGCTTTATAGGCAAGAGGAATTTCCAAAGAGTTTTCCATATTCTTTACATTCAAAGGAATTTTCCCCAGTGTGAGTTTTCACATGTTCAGTCAGCAGGTAACACCTTTTGTATGCTTTCCCACATTCCTTACATTCATAGGGTTTCTCTCCTGTGTGAGTCCTCTTATGGACAATCAGACATGAGGATGTAGTGAAGGCTTTCCCACATTCCTTACATTCATATGGCCTCTCTCCAGTGTGTGTTCTTATATTTTCAGTTAAACTTGAAGAAACAGTGAAGTCTTTCCCACAGATTTATAAGGTTTGATTCCAGTGTGAAGATGAATGTGTTTATTACAGCATGCAGAACTTCTAAAAGATTTTCCACATACCTTGCAATCAAAGGGTTTGTCCACCATATGAGTTCTTAAGTGTCCATTCAATAGATAAAATCTTTTGCAAGATTTTCCACATTCCCTACCTTTGTAAGGTTTCTCTGCACTGTGAGTTCTTACATGTTTCTGTAGATAAGAGGCAGTGAGGAAGGCCTTCCCACACTTAGCACATTTATAGGGCTTCTCTCCAGTATGTGTTCTTAGATGCTTATGAAGGTAGGAAGATGCATGGAAGGTTTTCCCCCATTCCTTGTATTGATAGGGTTTCTCTCCAGTATGAATTCTTAAATGTTCAGTCATGTTTGACGAAATAGTGAAGGATCTCCCACACAATTTACATATATAGGGCTTCTGTCCAGCATGTGTTTGTATATGTGTAGAAAGTCCTGAGTGCTTAGTAAAAGCTTTTCCACATTCATTGCACTTACATGGTTTCTCTCCAGTATGAATTCTGAAGTGTTCAGTTAGACTTGAAGAAGTTATGAAGGGTTTCTTACATATTTTACATTCATAAAGTTTTTCCCCAGTGTGAGTTCGCATGTGACTATTAAGATTTGAAGAATACCCAAAGACTTTCCCACAAACCTTACATTCATAGGACTTCTCCCCAGTATGGGTTCGCATGTGATTATAAAGATTTGAAGAATAGCCAAAGACTTTCCCACAAATCTTACATTCATAGGCTTTTATGTTATATTTTTGAATAGGCAGAGCTCCACTTGTGGAACATGTAAAATCTCCTGCAAATTGAGTCAATTCACAGAATTTTTCCCCATTATACATTCTCATATGTATTTTAAAATATGACTGATTAAGGAAGTCAGTGCATTCAACAGGCTTATCCTGCAAGTCTGTTCTCTGGGGAGTAACATTTGGGGTCACACTAAAGTCTCCTGCATACTGACTCAACACAGAAGGACCCTGTCTCATAGATGTGTTCTTATGCAGAGTGAGAAAGTGTTTTCCATACTGATTAGAGTCACAGGCATTTGAATTTTCAGTTTTCATATGCCTTTTAAAATATGAATGTTCTCTGAAGATATCTTTATGTTTCATACAATCACATAGTTCCCAAGCACTGTGTCTTCCTTCCTGTTGATGAAACAATGAATATAACTAATGGATTGTTCAAAATTAAGGGTTTCAACCCTTATGAAGACAGAAATATTATTAGATGCTTAACATTCTTATCACATACATACAATTTCTGCTGGTTTTTTCCCCAGTTGAATGTAGGGACCCTAATGTAAGAATTATCTATAATCTGTTCTAACTTTGAAATGTTTCATGCATGTCAAAGCAGAGTTACATATGTGGGGATGCATATTTGTGGAAATTCAGAAGGCCAAACTTTTAAGCATGGATTGGGGTACCCTAATTGCCATGAAGATAGGAGGATCAGGAGTTGCTGTCCTTAGCAATATAGCAACTCTGAAGATAGGGACTACATGAGACCCTATCTTTTTAAAGATGCATTATTTAGAGGATTATGATTTTTATCATTTTCATGACATTCTTAAAGATGCTATATGATTTCTAATCAAGCTGAAGGAACAATAGTGCTAAAATCAGCTTAAATGTTTAAAAAAAATGTTAAGCACGCTATAAAATTGTTTTAAAGAGCCAGAAAGATGGCTTAGCAGGTAAAGTGCTTGCCATGCAAGACTGACAATGGACGATTGATGGCCCCAAACTAGATACAGTAGCATGAATCTGTAATTTCAGCAGTACTGCTTTGAAATGGAAGGCAGAAACAGGAGAACTGGCCAGAAGCTCATGCAGTAGCAAACATAAGAGAGACACCATCTCAACATGGTTGAAGGACAGAACCAACTCCTGAAAGCTCTCTTGACTTCCACAAGAGGGGCATGACATAAACTTCCTGGGGCACATGTAGGCCAGTATGAACATGAGTATACACACACACACCACACACCACATAAATAAAACACAGATAAATAAATTGCTTTAAAAATTTAATGTCTAGACCTACACCTTGCCTGGGCAGCACAGCAGAGGTGACCCTGTTGGCAGAGGCATAGGGTGAGCCAGCCCTGGGGCGTGAGAGTGGGAGAGCCTTCTTGTCTAGTATGTGATGGCCTGGGCGAGGGAAAGATTCCCTCCACATTCCATCACCACCTGCGGCAGGCGGGAGAGCTGGCCCCGCCCCTCACCAGCTGCAGCACTCAGAAGAGTGGGCCCTGCACCCCTCCTGGGCAGCACAGTAGAGTTGGCCCTCGTGGTGTGGATGCAAATGAGCAGGCCTCTAAGGTCATGAGAGCAGGAGAACCAGCCCCGCCTCTTGCTGACTGCTGCACTGGGTGCGCTAGCCCTGGTGGTAAGGATGAGGGGGAGCTGGTGGGCTCACCCACTCATCTCAGAACCACCCACGCCCAGAACCAGGGCTGCGAGTTGGCCCACCCCAATGTCCATCCCATCTGTGAACTGCTGGAGAGGCCAGTCCTACAGATCCAAAGCTGTACAATCTCCATAACACAGGGCAACAACAGAATATCCAAGAGGAGTCCCAGTGAGGGACTATGTTTAAACACCAGCATCTGTAGTGTAGCAGAAGCCAGAGGCCTTGAGCCAGATCAATGACTCATTGCAATGTATACTTGGCAAGTAAAGATGTGTGGACCAAAGGCTGTACTGCGTGACTCACTGGGCCACAGCACAGCTTCCATGACGAGATTTGTTTCTCTTTTAAAGTTTATTTTTAGGGGGGAGGGGGAGGTTGCAAGGGCAAAGGTTGGATATGAAGGGATGGGGTGGTGAGTGGGATTAGGATACAGGATGTGAATCCACAAAGAATCAACAAAAGTTTTTAAAAATTCAATGTCTAGTTACACATGTAGAAATGTGTTCTTGTGAGAACCTTGAAAGATTTGGTTTCATGATGAGTTTGACTGTTGTAGAATATTATTTTAAGGTGTGTTACGTTTGTTTATGCTGTGGAGCATTTGTTTAACAATGTAAAGATGGTTGCTTTTGTTTATGCTGCATTTAACTCTGTGAAGCTGTGATTGTTTGGCTGTCTAAAACCGGGGTGGTCTAATAAAGAGCTGAACAGCCAATAGAGAGGCGGGAGACAGGATAGGTGGGGCTGGCAGGCAGAGAGGATAAATAAGAGGAGAGATCTGGGAAGTTGGAGAAAGGAGCAAGAGAACAAGTAGAGGAGGGTATAGAAAGCAATGGGGTGAGAGTGAAAGTAAGATATACAGAAGTAAGAAAAGGAAAAAGTCCTGAGGTAAAAGATAGATGGGGTAATTTAAGATACGAAAAGCTGACAAGAGGGGCTGGAGAGATGGCTCAGAGGCTGCTCTTCCACAGGTTGCTCAATTCCCAGCAACCACATGGTGACTCACAACCATCTGTAGTGGGATCTGATGCCCTCTTCTGGCATAAAGGCATACATGAAGATAGAGCACTCATACATAAAATAAATAAAATCTTTAAAAGAAAGAAAGAAAGAAAGAAAAGCTGACAAGAAAAAAAAGCCAAGCTAAGGCTGGGTGATTATAATTAAGAATAAATAAGCCTCTGTATATTTACTTGGGAGCTGGGTGGAGGGCCCCCAAAAGACCAAGAACAAAGAACAAAAGAGCCACAAAAGTAATAACAACTACATGTGACACTGTGATGTTGAGCATTTCTGACCCCCTACCCACACAATCCTGAGTGACTGCCACTTATTTTCCATCAGTGGAAGTTTTAGTCTTTTCAGAGTGTGGGAACTAACAAACATCTTTGATTAATCTTACCATTTGCACCACATTGGAAGTTTGTTCCCTCAAAGTGTCTTGCATTTCCCATTCTAAAAATGACATAAAAACAAAACAATCAAGAAATGAGAGGTTTGTTACAGGAGTAGAAAGTGACAGATCTTGCCCAGTGTGGTAGATAGTATCAGGAGGCTTAGGCAGAATGGCTGAGTTTAAGACTAGCCATGGCTACAATGTGAGATCCCTTAGTGGGATAAATAAATAAAAATACAAACAGAAACTAAATTTTGGTCATTTTAATTAAGTTAAAACTTGGCAAGGGTGCCGGGCGGTGGTGGCGCACACCTTTAATCCCAGCACTTGGGAGGCAGAGGCAGGCGGATCTCTGTGAGTTCGAGGCTGGGCTGGACCGACAGCCTCCAAAACAATACAGAGAAACCCTGTCTCATAAAAAACAAAAAAACTTGACAAGGGTAAAAATGTGAGTCATAGTTTTATACAGTTTATTATAATTTTTTCTCCTTTGTTTTTTCTCCCCAAGACATGGATGGTCTCTTAGGCTGGCCTCAAGCCCAAGATATTCATCTGCCTTTGCTCTGAGTGCTGGGATTAAAGGTATATAACACCACTGCCCAACTACAAATTACTTCTTAAAATGAAAACTGATGGTGAAAAAGAACATTATCAAGGATGATGGTAAGAAAAGATCTCAACATAGCATAGGACAAAATTATAAAAAAGAAACATAACAGGCATTTTGTGGTATCACAGAAAAAGTCTGAGCAAAGTGTAAGAAATCCAGAATTATTTCTGAGATAAAGGGTTGACACCTTCTGAGATCAACTGTATCTTTGAAAGTTTCATAAGACTGGAGATATAGCTCAGTAGTAAGAGTGTTCGCCTAAGCAAGCTCAAGGTTTAATCCCCGATACTAAGAAAAAAGTTTCATTATGGCTGGGTATGGTGGTATACACCAACAATTCCAGTACCCAGAAGGTAAAGGCAGAAATATTGCAGGGGCCAGCCTAGGCTACACAGGGAGACCCTGAATCAAAGGGGAGAAAACAAACAACAACAAAACCTTATTCTATTTCCAAATTAAAGGAACTTCTTGGTCACAATTATTACCCATGAATACTCACCCTGGAAGTCTTCTCTTTGCCCTATCTGTAAATCTTCCTCCAACCAGGAGATCAGACTGGGTTTGGTGATCTCACATCCTATACAGAGGGGGAAAGTGTATTCTTGGAAGTGGTTCACACTCAACAGAAAATGATAAATTTTAGGGCCCCCACTCCCTCCCTTTGTGTGTGTATGTGAGTGAACACGAGCTCAGAGTTAATGACAGGTGTTTTCCTTGGTTACTGTCCAGCTTTTATACTGAGGCAGGGTCTTGTGCTGCACTCAGGCCTCATCAGCTCCAGCCAGTCTAGCTCGTCAGCTTTCCAGGAGGATCTCCTGTCTCCTGGGGATCACAGGCAGCCACTGTGCCTGCCCACTTTTCACATGGGTTTTGGGGTGCAAGCTGTGGCCCTCATGATGGTATAGCAAAGTGCTTTATCCTTGAGCCACCTCCCCAGCCCTGAGGCTTGTTTTCTAAGACAAGGTCTCTCACTAGGACTTGAGGGTCACTGCTCATGACTAGGCAGGCTACCCTGTGAGCTCCTGAGATGTTCCTCCATCCAAGCATGCGGATTACAAATGTACACCAGCACATCTAGTTTTGTGAGACAGGGTCTCACTATGTATCCCTGGCTGACCTAGAACTCACAGAGATCCTACCTCTGCATCCCATGTTCTGGGATTAAAGGCATGAATCACTGCACCTTCCTAGCTCCACAATTCTTTGAAACACACACACACACAGAGTACCTGGAACTCACTAATTCAGCTAGACTGTCCAAGGCGGTACCCAGCAACCCTGAAATCCCACCCCCACCCCGTAGGAACTACAGGTGCGTCACTACACCTGGCTCTTTAAATGGTACTGAGGATCTGAACTCAGGCCCTCATGCTTGCCTGTGAAGCATTTTACCAGCTGAGGCATCACCTCCCCACACACACGTTTTTCCTCTTTCTAATTTCTTTACTAGATTTATTCATTTATATGTGTGAGTGTTTTGCCTGTGTGTGTGTGTGGTGCCAGAGGAGCTCAGGAGAAGACACAGAATGAGTTACAGACAGTTGTGAACCACCATGTGGGTGCTAGGACTTGAACAAGTGCCCTTAACCTCTGACCAGCTCTCCAGCCAATAGTATTATTATTACATTATTATAATAATGTAATTTATTATTGTTATTATTTTATGCATATGGTATTTTGTTTGCATATTATGTCTGTTCACCATATATCTGCAGTGCCCAGAAAAGGGTACTGGATCCTCTGGAACTGGAGTTATATGAAGTTGGTTTTTTTTTTTTTTTTTTTTGGTTTTTCGAGACAGGGTTTCTCTGTATTGTTTTGGAGGCTGTCCTGGAACTAGCTCTGTAGACCAGGCTGTCCTTGAACTCACAGAGATCCGCCTGCCTCTGCCTCCCGAGTGCTGGGATTAAAGGCATGAGCCACCAGTGCTTCTAACTTCCAGTCATCTCTTCAGCCCCCCTCCCTGTTCTTTGTTTTTAAGATTTATTTTATTATTTATTTGTGTGCATGTGTCTGTTTATGTGTGCGTACCTACTGAAAGTGCCCTTAGAGGCCAGAAGAGGCATCAGATCCAAAGAAGCTAGAGCTACAGGTAGTTGTGGGCTGTCTGTCCAGTGTGGGTGCTGGGGACTGCAAGAGCAAGTGCTCTTAGCACTAAATCCTTACTCCAGCTGCTGTGATAGACGCTCACACTGTAGCCCAGGCCAACCAGCTCTCCTATCTGAGCTTTCCAAGTGCTAGGAGGAAAGGTATATGCTACTGCTCCCAGCACAGAAGAGCTGTGTTTCTAAAGAGTGTATGGGGAATGTTTCCAAAGGACTAAGCATGTAGATCAACATTTCAGAACCCTAAAGCCCAAGTTAAAGCTCATACACATAGCTGGGTTGTGGTGGAGCACGCCTTTAATCCCAGCACTGGGGAGGCAAAGGCAGTCGGATCTCTGTGAGTTTGAAGCCAGCCTGGTTCCAGAGAGTTCCAGGACAGCCTCCAAAGCTACACAGAGAAACCCTGTCTCCAAAAACCAAAACAAACAAAACAGAAAAAAAAAAAGCTCATACACATATTAACAAAACACTGTCAGTCAAAAAGAAAAAGACTGAAACAAAAATATTTGTTCTAGGGAAAAAATTTTTACCAGTATCTCAGATTATGGTTTATCATAGATTCATCATGGTAGCTTGTTAAAATTTAGATGCTAGGAGCTGGGTGTAGTGGTGCAATCTTTAATACCAGCACTTGGGAGGCAGAGGCAAGAGGATCTCTGTGAGTTTGAGGTCAGCCTGGTCTACACAGAGAGTTTCAGGACACCCTGTTTCAAAGAAAAATTTATATGCTAGGGGTTAGGGGTGTGGTGCAGTGGCAAAGCATTTGTCTAGCTTGTACAAGGCCTAGGTGTAGTCTACAGATCTGTAAAAACGACACCCGCTACAAAGAATATGTGACAAGGGTATACTCAGATTTTCTTACTTGGTAATCAAAGGACATGGATGATTTACATTTCTAACGGGGATGGTATTGATATTGGACCACATTTTGATAACCATGATATTATATTAAAATGTACAGGGAGGCTGGTGAGATGGCTCAGGGAGTAAAAGCTTTTGCTGTGCAAGCCTGATGACCTGAGTTCACTCCCTGGGATCCACAGTTGCAGAAGAGAATGGACTCCTGACAGTTTCCTTAGACCTCCATCCAGTCACTCCAGCACATGTGTGCCCATGCTCCGACACACACACATCGTGCACACATATAATTGTAAAGAGAAAACACCTTTTAAAGGATGAGGAGAAGGCTCGATGGATAAAGCATCTGCTACACTAGCATGAAGACCTGAGTTCATGCCCCCAGAAACCATGTAAAAGTCAAACACAGTAACACAGCATCTGTAATCCTAGTACACATGAAGAGATGGAGGCAGAAACAGGAGAACCCCAGAAACTTATAGGCCAGTTAGCCTGGTGTCTATATAGCAGAAATACAACAAAGAAACCTTGTCTAAGATGGAAGGTGAGAACCAACACCAGAGTTTGCCCTCTTACCTCCCTCCACACATTCCCTGTGGCACACACGTGCCCGCATTCACACATTATAGAAGTCACCTCATAAACCCAATACTAGTTTCTATATGTCAGGAAATTCACCATTAACTGGAAACCAAAAGTATTATACAGAAAAAATCTCTAAGTTTTAAACTGTGCAGTTCTATTAGGAGCCGAAGAAATCTCACAGCTTCCTACTTTACCGAACCTGGGGTGAAGTCACCTTTGCCCACCAGATCCACACTTTGTGTACCTCACTTGTCAGATCACCTGTCACTCAACAGCAACACTTTCTACTTAACAGTTTCCCCATAAACAGTATAGTACTGATGCTGCCAATCTGGCTTTGTCCAACAGAAGACGTAAACTACTTCATTTAAAAAAGGTTCAAGGCAGGTATGGCACATACACTGTAATCACAGTGTTTGGAAGGAGGCAGGAAGATGGTAACTTCAAGGCCATTTTGGGTTCCATACAAAGCTTAAGGCCAGTTACAGAGACAGGCTATATTCTCACAAAAGGAAACGAAACAAAAGTTCTTAATTTAATAAAGAAAATAATCTTATGCTGAAGTCGTATCTTTTTTTTTTTTTAAGACAGGGTTTCTCTGTGTAGCCCTAGATGTTCTAGAACTTACTTTGTAGACCAGGCTGGCCTCAGACTCACTGAGATCCACTTACTTCTGCCTCCCAAGGTCTGGGATTAAAGGTGTGTGTGCCACCATGCCCAGCTAGCTAGTGTCTTTTTTTTTTTTTTTGAGGCAGGGTTTCTCTCCGAGGCTTTTGGAGGCTGTCCTGGAACTAGCTCTTGTAGACCAGGCTGGCCTCGAACTCACAGAGATCTGCCTGCCTCTGCCTCCCAAGTGCTGGGATTAAAGGCATGCGCCACCAACGCCCGGTGCTAGCTAGTGTCTTAATATCTACAGTAAGAATGATTCTTGAACCAGGTGTGGTAGTACACGCCTTTACTCCCAGAAATTGGGAGGGAGGCAGGCTGCTGGTTCTTTGAGAGTTCAAGGCCAGCATGATTTTTGTAGCAAGTTCTAGGTTAGCCATGGCTTCTAAAGAAAAAAGGGATGGCGTGGATTGCTGGAGAGATGGCTTAGCACTTAGGACCATTTGCTGTTCTTGAAGCAGCTCACAGCTGTTCCAAGGGATCCAAATGCCCTCCCTGGGTAATGTTTGCATGTGATGCATTTTCATACATTTAAAATAAAATTAAATCTTTTTTTTTTTTGGTGTTTTAGAGACAGGGGTTCTCTGTATTGTTTTGGAGGCTCTCCTGGAACTCACTTTGTAGACCAGGATGGCCTCAAACTCACAGAGATCCGCCTGCCTCTGCCTCCCAAGTGCTGGGATTAAAGGCGTGTGCCACCAACGCCCGGCTAATAAAATTAAATCTTAACAACAAACTGTCTTTGTTCCTCACCCCTGATTTCTTTTCTATTTATTTATTTACTTAGAAATAGGATTTTGTCACATAGCCTACAATGGTCTTGAACCCATATATTCTAGGTTGGCCTCAAATTCTAGGTGATACTCCTGTTCCACTCTCTGAAGATTACAAAAAGATCCCACAGGGGGTGGGAGAGGTGGCTCAGAGGTTAAAAGCGCTGGTTGCTCTTCCAGAGGTCCTGAGTTCAATTCCCAGCAACCACACAGTGTCTCACAACCATCTGTAATGAGATCTGGTGTCCTTTTTTGCCTTCAGGCATATAAGCAGGCAGAACACTATATATAAATAAATAAATCTTAAAAAAAAAAAAGGATCCCATATCTGACTTTGTTTGTTTTTGGGGGGTGATGGGGAACACAAGAATTCATACAGCAGGCCGGGTGTTGGTGGTGCACGCCTTTAATCCCAGCACTTGGGAGGCAGAGGCAGGCGGATCTCTGTGAGTTCGAGGCCAGCCTGGTCTACAGAGTGAGTTCCAGGACAGCCTCCAAAACAATACAGGGAAACCTTGTCTGGGGGGGAGAAAAAAAAAAAGAATTCATACAGCAGCCAGGCAGTGGTGGTGCACACCTTTAATCCCAGCACTTAAGAAGGCAGAGACAGGCGGATCTCTGTGAGTTCAAGTCTACAAAGCAAATTTCAGAACAGCCAGAGATGTTACACAGAAAAACTTTCGAAAAATACTACACAACCCAAATATGTTTCTTCATTTCCTAGTATATTCAGATCAAGACTGCTGATCTCTCTGTATGCCCGGAACACCATCCTCCCTAAGACACCAGGAGGGGCGATGGCAGTCTTACCTGCTGAGAACAGGTTCTGGTAGTTCTCCAGCATCACCTCTCTGTAGAGGTCTCTCTGAGTTTGATCCATTAGAACCCACTCTTCTTGGGTGAAGTCCACAGCCACATCATCAAAGGTCAATGAGTTCTAAATGACACATGCCAGTCTGAGTAACAAGTCACCCACATTCATTATAGATGAAGACATGAAACCCAACTCTTCCCAGAGATTGGTGGTCTAGGAGCTCTCCCTGCCCACAGTCACTGTCCATTTCCCACAGACATATGTTTTTAGTGACCCTTCTCACAACTAAACAAACAGTCCTCTCTATTTCCCTAAAATGTACTCCTGAGCACACCACTTGGTAAACAGCTTTTGATGAAGTCTTGGGTTGGGAAATATACCTTAGTGGTAGTGTGCTTATTTAGCATATTCAAGGCCCTAGGTTCAATTCCAAGCACAGGAGGAAAAAGAAAGAAGAGAAAAGGAAAAATTATTTTTTATGTGTAATGTATATAGGTATTCAAATGTATGGGTACATGTGTACTAGAGGCCAAACTCAATATTGGGTATCTTCCTCAATGGCTCTCAAACTAACATAATGAGGCAGGGTCTTTGACTTGAAACCAATGCTCACTTACTCTGTTAGCCCAACTAGCAGGCTCACTTACAAGATCCTGGCTCTGCCTCCAGAGGACTGAAATTACAAATACTGAAATTTAAATGCTACCACACCTATCCAGAATTTACATAGGTTTAAGTGTAACAAGCATTCTTCCCGTCAGCCTGGTCCCAGAGCCTCATCAACCCCAAATAACACACAGAGACTCTATTAGTTACAATGCTGTCGGCCAATGTCCAGGGCTTCTCATTGTCTAGTTCTGTCTTAAGTATTATCCATAACTACTAATATATATTTCTATAAGGTCTTAACGAGGATGCCAGGCGACTCTACTTTTTTTTTTTTTTTTTTTTTTGGTTTTTACAAGACAGGGTTTCTCTGTATTGTTTTGGAGGCTGTTGGTCCAGCCAGGCCTCGAACTCACAGAGATCCACCTGCCTCTGCCTCCCGAGTGCTGGGATTAAAGGTGTGCACCACCACCGCCCGGCACGACTCTACTCTTGACTACATTTCCCAGAATCCTCCTCGATTCCTAGTCCCACTTATCTTGCTTCCCTATTGGCCAACAGTGCTTTATTTATCAACCAATAAGACAAACATACACAGAAGGACTTCCCCCATCAGTTAAGGATTTGAACCCTGGTCTTCACACTTGCACAGCAAGAGCTTTACCCACTGAGTCATCTCTCTGGTTTCAGGGATTTTTTTAAAAGAGAACTTGTTTCAGCAAATGGATCTCTGTGACTAGTCTACAGAGCTAGTCCTAGGATAGTCAAGGCTACACAAAAGAAGCCTTGTCTCAAAAAACCAACAAAACAAAAAGCTGAACCAGAGATGGGAGGAGGACTTATTTCTTGGGGCTGGAGAGAAGGCTCAGTGGTTAAGAGTACTTGTTGCTCTTGCAGAGGACCTGGATTCTGTTCCCATCCCAGCATCAAGATGGTGTCTCATAACCATCTATAACTCCAGTTCCAGAGGTTCTGTAGTTACCAGACATGTACATGATATACAAATATACATGCAGGCAAAATACACACATAATTTAAAACAAGAAAACGAAAAAGAACCTGTTTCATTGAGTGGGGCAGGGTACACCCAGCACAGCACACATACGGAGGTGAGAGGACAATTTACAGGATTTAGTTCTATCGCATGGGTTCATGGGAGCATAAACCTTCAGGCTTGACAGCAGCATTTGCTGAGCCATCTCACCAGCCCCAGCATTTCCTAAAAACAGAATCCATGTATTCACAAAGTGGTCTCTAACTGGTTGTGTAGCTGAAGATGCCCTTGAACCCCTGATTCTCCTGTTTCTACCTAAGAGTATGATTTTCAATTTATTTTTTCTTAATTTTACTTTTATTTACGTGTATGTGTGTTTGTGTGTGCATGTGTATGCAGGTGTTCATGGAGGCTGGAAACATGCATCAGATCTCTTGGAGCTGGAGTTACAGGCAGCTGTGAGCAAGTGTTTCACCAACTGAGCCACATACCACTCCCTATACACACAAAAAAGATGTGCTCTTCCACCTTAAAGTTTTTCCAGAATACTTGGCAAAACAACAAACATATCTGTGTCACCATGAGCATCAATATTAATCAGTAGTTACTGAGATCCTGAGTAGAATTTCAGATAACATCTCATCAATAATTGTGGTGCTACCCACTTGGGGAAATTCAAGTGGGCTTTCAGTCTTGATTTTTGGCTCTGTGAAGGTAGAGTCATAGCTACCAGATGGAAACATTTCTATCTGGCACAGGCACACTTGGCATTTTGTGACACAGTCTCTGCATACCTGAAAAAAATCTCTCAGGCAGTGGATCACCATGACCTCTGCCTTTTTCTTTTCTTCAAGGCAGACTGTATCAACAGAAAGACCACCTGGAAGAAAGAGAAGGTGTAAGAAGATTCCCATCTTTCTTGTTCATATTCTTTAGTTCATCTATCCTAGCGTCAAATACACGGAATCCTATATACTTGAGAAAAAGTAGATATGTGTACTATTTTAAAAAATACTTTCAGGGCTGGAGAGATGAATCACTGGTTAAGAGTACTTGTTGTTTTTTGCAGAGAACCCAGGCTCAAATCCCAGAACCCACATGGTGTTTCACAACCATCCGTAACCCAGTTCCAGGATGGACATGATAGAAATATACATGTAAGCATAACACTCACACACATAAAATAAATGAATCTAAAAACAATTAAACATTTTTTTGATTTTTTAAAATTTAAATTAGAAACAAGCTTGTTTCACATGTCAATCCCAGCTCCCACTCCCTCCCATCCTCCCCCAACCCCCACCAACCTCCCAACCTCCCACTCAGTCCCCACTCCACTCTCTAGGGAGGATGAGGCCCTTCATGGAGGATCCCCAAAGTCTGTCATATCATCCGGGGCAGGGCCTAGGCCCTCCCCCATGTGTCCAAGCTGAGAGAGCATCTCTCCATGTTGAATGGACTCTCAAAGTCTATTTGGATGCCAGGGATAAATACTGATCTATTGCCCGAGGCCCCAGAGAATGCATATATTTACTTATTATATGTGTGTAAGTGTAGAAATGTTATAACACATACATGGAAAAAGATAACTTGGAGGAATCAGGTTCTCTCTTTCCACCATGTGGGTTCCAAGTATTGAACTCAGGTCATCAGGTTTGGCAGCAAGTGCCTTTACCCACTGAGCCATCTTGCTGGTCCTATTTGTTTTCTTGAGACAGTGTCTTACATAGCCTAGATTGGCCTAGAACTCCTGATCCTCTTGCCTCAACTCCCAAGTGCTGAGATTATAAGTAGGCCCTACCATGCCTGACTGGATATACACATTATTGATAGATATCAGAGCAGCTCTATTTCATCTGGAGTCAGGAAAAGAATTTGTCAGCCACACTGCCCACCAGGAAAACCACAATGGCCTCACTTTACAAGTAAAGAAGTATCAGCCTAGAGAAATAGTCTTCACTTGCCATGGTGATTAGGCAGCACACTTCTGTCCATCCAGAGAATGATCTATGAAGGCTCTATTTTTCTTTGGAATGAGTTTATTAAGTATATAACAAACAAAAGCAAACATATAATTAATATATAGCAGATAGAGGGAAACATCAGGTATATAGCAAAACATCAGCAAATGCCATGCTCAAAACTTGCAAAAGGCATCTCCTGGGGAAGCCACCTTGAAGCAGCCAGCTGGATCAAAGTGTCCCCTCTGGGTAATTTTGAACAAATACCACAAATTCAAAGAAGTCTGCTTCCAGTGGCACCCCACCTCTCAGCAAAGGGGTGAATGAGTTGAGAACTGCTTAGCTGATGAATAGAGCCAGCTCAGATCTAGAGTAACCCACTAACCATCTAGTGGGCTATGACTACCTTAGGACTGCTATCTGACTCCACTGATCATCTAGTGGGCTATGACTACCTTACGACTGCTATCTGACTCCACTGATCATCTAGTGGGCTATGACTACCTTAGGACTGCTATCTGACTCCACTGATCATCTAGTGGGCTATGACTACCTTACGACTGCTATCTGACTCCACTGATCATCTAGTGGGCTATGACTACCTTAGGACTGCTATCTGACCTTTCAATTTCTCCATCCTAATCCCTTTCTCTTACCCTGTTCTCATGATCTCCTTCTCTTGAAGGCTAAAAAAATCTGACTTGTTTCTAGGATATGATAAATACACAGAGACTTTGCAAATGTAATGAAAACCTAAACTGGAGACCTAAAAACAACTGAATGTGTGTGTAGAAAAAATGGGCACGTGCTTCCCCTGGTACTTATAGCCAGAGGTCAAAGGACAACTTTCAGGGAGTCAGTTCTCTCCTTATACCACAGGATCCAGGAACTGAACTCAGGCTGTCATGTCTGTGCAGCAAGTATATTTACGTAACAAGTCATCTCACCAGGCCAGTTACCTTTTTAATGTTTGTGTATATGTGTACATATGTGAGGGTGTGCATACTCATTTGTGTGCAAAGGCCAGAAGACAAAGACAAATTCCCACAGAGCTGGAGTCAGGCTGTTTGCAGAACACCCTGCATACTTGTGTGCTGGATCTGAACTCTGACCTTCATGGTTACACATCACAACACCGAGCTGTCTCTCTAGCATCCTACAGTGAATTATCAATAGGAAAAATATCTTAATGGGTTTGACCCAGGCAGAGGTGTCTTTATGTGTGTGGTCAATGTTGGGTGTCTTCCTCAGAAGCATCTCCACTTTAAAAAAATGTTTTTTTCTTTTTGAGACGGGGTCTTGCTGTATTACACTAGTTGGCCTGAACTCTCTGTTGACCAGGCTGGCCTCAAACTCAGAAAGACCCACCTGTCTCTGCCTCCCAAGTGCTGGGATTAAAGGACACCATGCCCAATGTCCACCCCTTCCAACTTCCCCCCTCAGACAGGGTTTCTCTGTGTAGCCCTGGCTGTCCTGGAACTTGTTCTGTAGACCAGGCTGTCCTTGAACTCAGAGGTCCGCCTGCCTCTACATCCAGAGTACTGGGATTAAAGGTGTGCGCCACTACCATCCAGCTGTTGGCTTATTTTTTTGAAACATATAACCTGGGGCTGACTGGCTAGACTAGCTGGCAAGCAAGTATCAGAGATCCCCCCTTTTCCACCTCTCTAGTGCTGAGATTGCATGCATGTGCTACAATGTCCAGGATTTGTATGCGGATGCAGAATCGGAATTCAGGTCTGCACACCAACCACTGTTCTCTGACCTCCACATCTACTCAATTGCACACAAATAAATAAATGTAAAAATAAATAATGTAAAAAAAACTTTTTAAAGTACAAACATAAATGTATCATTATTTTCATGTTGGTGTCTCCATTGATCTCCTGGGGACAGAGCTCAGTTGCAGAGTGCACATAGAGCTCTTCCCTAGAATGTGGCACCCTAGGTTCAATCCTCAGTAACACGCACACACACAGAGCCCAATTGCTCCACTATGTCAGCTAGCTCATTAGGAAGCCTTTTAGGCAAACAGAGAAGGCAATGGGAATGTCATTCAGACTCCTGGTCTCTTCAAAGACTCCCCTATAGGGAGGAAGCTTGGGCAGTTACCTATGGAGTGACCCCACCTTCAGATGTGTGGATATGTAGGAGTCCCACAGGAATGGTTACACTAGGTGTTTTTTCAGGGAGTGAGAACCACAATTTGGGTAGTGATAGGAACAAAAAAATCCACCTAAATAGATTGTATCTGTTTACAAATATAAAACACTGGCTTAGCCTGAGAATTACCGTAAGTAATTTGTGTGGTCAGCTTTCCAGTCTCAATCAGTGATTCTGATTCCTGGAACCAACCCCATTTGGCAAATTGTCACTCTCATGTTCTCTCCTATCTGTCCATTATTTACATCATTGGAACACTTAGTCTTCCTGTCAATTATATGTTCCTCAGCTTCTTCCATAACCCAAGGAATAAATAATATTAAACTTGGAAGAGATGCTCTAAGAACTCCACTCTCGTATGGAGCTGTAATCAGCCTGCTAACTGAACATTTAGCATACACATCTCCACTCCCTTCCCTTTAACTATAGCTGCCGCTCAACACCCATGGGGAGGGGGGTGGGGGGAGGGGGAAAGGGAGGGAGGGGGAGAGAGGAAAAGAGAGACAGAGAGAGAGAAGAGAGAGGAGAGAGAGAGAGAGAGAGAGAGAGAGAGAGAGAGAGAGAGAGAGAGAGAGAGAGAGAGAGAGAGAGAGAGAGAGAGAGAGAGAGAGAGAAACCACATGTATGCAGATACTTTCAGGGGCCAGAAGAGGGCGTCGGATCCTGAGGAGAGAGGAGAGTCGGGAGGTTGTGAGCCTTCAAGTGGGTGTTGGGAGCTGCTTTTGGAAGGGCACCAAGTTCTCTTACACAACAGCCATCTCTCCAGCCCCCCTCATCACTTATTATCTATATTTATTAGTATTTTGCATGTATTGGGTTCAATTAAAATGTAGAAAAATTAATAAAAACGTTCATTTGTGGGGGGAGGGGGATAAAAAACAAAACACCCGTTCATTTGCTTAAGAACAGAAAGGTCCTCTTGAACCACTTAAGCACATATATATGTACATATAACCACTATAAATAAAAATGCATACATGCAATATACACCTATAGTCCCCCTCCCCCCCCCAACTTGGGATGGAATCAGGGTCAGCAGACAGCCACGTCCCCACTTCTGAGCCTGATCTCTCCCAGCGCTCACCCGTGCACGCGGCATCTGCCAGGTCCATGAGGCGGGGGACACGCAGGGACGCCCTTTAACGTGTATCCAACGGCGAGAATATCTCTTCCTTGTGGTCTGAAAATGACGGAAGAAAAGTATAAAGGTTTGGAAGCTGAGACGTGGACAAAACAAAAGCTGTCGTGCGGCAGACTCGACAACACGACAGTTTTACGACACTCCCCGCCTGCAGCCGCGACGCCGGCGGCGGCGAGAGACCCGCGTCCTCCCACGACCCCGTCCGCATCGGGCCTCGCTGCCAAGCGGGAGTCCCCACAGCCCGTGTCGACCTCGGGGTCCGGAACCATAACAACTCCGCGTCGCCCGCGGAGACTGGCAGAAGGAAAGGCCGGCCACCAAGACCCTCCTTCCTGTGTTGCTTCCAGCCGGGGGTGGCGGAGCTCTAGGCTGTTGGTGTCCCCAGCCTCAGCTAGGGGAGGGGAGGTGGGAGGCGGCCTCAAGGAATAGCCTTTAGATATGCCTGTGGGCCGGTGACAGGACCCGGACGGAGAGGTCGTGGGGGTTACCGTGCTGAGAAATGCTTATCAAAGGTCTGTGTTTAGTGGTGTTGACGCGTACTGCACAGGTTGTCCCCAACTTGTTCTGTAGCCGAGGATGACCCTGAGCGCCTGAAACTGTTGCTTCCCCCTTGCAAGTGTTGGGATTGTAGGAATGCCGACAACTGCATGCAGTTTAACAGATATAAAACTCTGTCCAAATCCCCAAATCACAGTTCTGTTGATAAATCTGCAGTCCATCGTTTCTTCCATACCCTCAGTCCAATTTCCTCTTCTTTGGAATTACTAATAAACTATAGTTTGAATTTCTTTACATTTTCCTTTGCGTGTGGTGGATGAGCAAGTGCTGTACCACTGAGCAATGTCCTCAGCGTTTTATATTTTCAACTACATATAATTTTAATACTTTGTTGTATGCTTTTGTTTGGGGGGTTATGAGACAGGCTGTCACGATATAGTCTAGGCCAGCCTTCAATTCTAGATCTTCTTGATTACAGGCTTCCCTTGACCAAGTTGCCTGACTAATTTATAGAACTGTAAAATTTTGGAGGTGCTAAGACATGAACTCAGGGCTTTGTACGTCCTAGACAAACGCTCTAATTGAACTATGCCTCCAGCTCTATGTATTTTAGTGCTCCATTGCCTTTATGCCACTGAGAGCATCAGATCCCACTGTAGATGGTTGTGACCCACCATGTCATTGCTGGGAATTGAACTCAGGACCTCTAGAAGGGTAGCCTGTGTTCTTAACCACTGAGCCATCTCTCCAGCCCCTACATCCAGCTCTTAATGATACAATTTTGAGACATTAAATGTTTACACTTGACTGAATGTGGTGACACAGGTCTTTCATGCTAGCACCTGATAGGCAGAGGCAGGTGGGTCTCTGTGGATTCAAGGCCAGGCAGGGCTACACAGTGAGATCCTGTCATTTAAAAGGGACACATATGTAGAGGCCAAAAGGCAACCTGTGGGAATCTGGTCTCCCATGTCAACATGTGGTCTGAGGTTGTCACTGGGTGGCAAGTACCTTGGCCACTGAGCCATCTCACTGGCCCTTTAGACATGTTTTGTATTCATATATCAATGTTTTTATTTTAGGCTCTTATCAAATGAGTCAGAGCATCCTGTAGCTTCTAAAATTGCATGGCATCTGACATTCTTCATTTACTAATTAAAGATTGCATTGTTTCTTATTTAATGTGTTAAGGTTCCTAGCAGTTACCCTTTGTATAGTTTTGTGTTTTACCCTCTCTCTCTCTCTCTCTCTCTCTCTCTCTCTCTCTCTCTCTCTCTCTCTCTCTCTCTCTCTCTCTCTCTCTCTCTCTCTCTCTCTCTCTCTCCCTCCTCTTGCTTTCGCTCTCCATGGCTGGTGTCCAGCTTTGTAAGTTACCTTTAACACTGATTTACTAAAACATTGTATTAAGAAGTCTCATGGCCGGGCGGTGGTGGTGCACGCCTTTAATCCCAGCACTTGGGAGGCAGAGGCAGGCGGATCTCTGTGAGTTCGAGGACAGGCTGGACCGACAGCCTCCAAAACAATACAAAGAAACCCTGTCTCGTAAAAAACAAACAAACAAAAAAGTCTCATGGTTCAGCATTTAAAAGCATTGGTTTCTCTCAAAGAGGATCTAAGGTTGCATTCCCGGCACCCAAATGGTGGCTTACAAGTGTCTGGAAATCCAGTTCCAGGGGATCCAATACCCATTTCAGACCTCCACAGGCACCAAGCATTCATGTGGTACACACATACACATCAAAGAATAAAAATATTAATTAAAAACAATTGCTCATGATACTTGTGCATCAGTATTTATTGCAGCACAGTTCATTTCTCAAGCCAGGCAGTGGTGGTACATGCCCTTTAATCCCAGCCCTCAGGAAGCAGAGGCGGGGGGATATGGATCTCTGAGAGTTTGAGGCCATTCTGGTCTACAAAATAGTTCCAGGACAGTCAAGGCTACACAAAGAAATCCTGTCACCCCCCCCAAAAGAAACAACAAAACAACCAATTTCTCCTCATACCTTCTCTCTGATAAGATCTTTATAAGTTATTTTTTAGTTTCCAAGTATTTTGCCTGTTGTTTTTGACTTCTCATTTAATTTCATCTTCAATTATTATAAATTATCCATAGGTTTTGTTCTCTGTTTAGAGTGTGTGTGCCTGTGTGCATGCTTACATATGCATGCCTGCATGCCACACTTCATACGTGGAGATCAATTAACAACTTGGGAGTCGCTTCTCTCCTTCCATCCCGAGTTCTGAACGGCACCTCTACCCATCACACCTTGAGCCGCCTCACCAGCCCAAGTTCTTATTATGAAAGAGATTTTCTTTGAATGGATGAGGATGGGAGCATCCTCTCATTGTCTCCGCATGTACTCTGAGGCTCTGTTGTAAAGTGTGTGCTGGAGCTGGGTGCGGTGGACCCCTTTAGTCCTAGCACTCAAGAGGCAGAGTCAAGAAGATCTCTGAGTTTGAGGCCAGCCTGGTCTACAGAGCTAGTTCCAGGACAGCCAGGGATATATAGTGAGACCCTGTCTCAAGAAAACAAACAAAAAAGTGTGTGCTCATTTCAGATAGTTCTCAGAGAAAAATGTTATGCATCCTTTTTATCTTTCACCATTTATCTTTTTATTTAGTTTGTTCAATCAGATCCATTCCATGAGAAGTTACTATGAATAAGAACATACATAGATACAGTGTATCATCCAGGCAGGCGTATGTGTTCAGGTGTGAAGCCCAGGGGAGTGCTCAGTTCACAAACCAGGTACTTCAGAGGTTCGTTCCTCAGTGGGTTTGGGGCAGTACTGGAGGCCAAGGCCAAGGCCCTGTATGCCAGAGGCTTCTACCACTGCTGCTACTGAGCTACCCTGAGTTTTTATGTCTTTGGGTCTTGCTGTGTAGATGACATTTGCCTCTAACTCTTGTCCTCCTGAGTGCTAGGATTACGGAGCTGATTCACCTACACACACCTCCTGCTGGTCTTTTCCTTCCTGCCTTCCTTCCTTCTGTCCATCTGTTTGTCCATTCATCCATCCATTTTTTTTAGAGACAAGGTAGCCCTGAATGGCTTGGAACTCAGAGTTCTGCTTGCCTCTGCCTCCTAAATGCTGAGGTTAAAAGCATGTGCCACCATGTCCATCCTGAGTTTAGAGAAAGATGGCTTTGGTTGTCAAGGGTACTGTAACCACATCAGACAGTAGAATATCTAAGGATCAATGCGTGGCCATGCAAAAGGAGATTTCAGAGTGGGTTGTATTTCTGGGATGCCATGTTGCCCATGCTGGCTTGAACTCCTGGGCTAAAGTAATATTCCTGTCTCTGCAGTACCTTGGACTCTAGGCTTGTGTAGTGTGCCCAGCTTTGAGTGTATTAAAGCAGTTTTAAAAGATTTATTACAATCATGTGTGACTTACTGCAGTCATGTATGGCAGCACGCATTAATTCCAGCCCTCAGGAGACAAAGACAAATGGAGGATCTCTTCGAGTCAAAGACCATCCTGGTCTACATTGTGAGTTCCTGGCCAGGCAGAGCTACATAGTAAGACCCAATATCAAAATAGCAACAGTCGGGAGTTGGTGGCACACTCCTTTAATCCCAGCACCCAGGAGGCAGAGGCAGGCAGATCTCTGTGAGTTCAAGACCAGCCTGGTCTACAAGAGCTAGTTCTAGAACAGCCTCCAAAGCCACAGAGAAACACTGTCTCGGAAAAAAAACAAACAAAAATGAAAACAAAAAAACCAGCAACAACAACAGACCAGCAACATAAATGAACCCCAAAATATTTACTGCATAATGAAGCCCACTTCTTAGACTCTGGGCTAAGTTCTATCGGAAAATATTCCTAATAAAAGGGTTCCAAATAAGGCTACTCTGGCCCACAGGGTTCAACATAGCCAAATCCCAATAGGCTCATTTACATATCTGCCTTTAGAATAATTTCAAAATGTATAAAAATGTATAATTCTACCTCAAATGGACTATATTTTTGTGAAACTATTTGACATATTTAGAAAAAAATTTTAAAATGCATTTTGGGAGATAGAGAGATGCCTCAGTGCTTAAGAGCACCGGCTGTTCTTCCAGAGGACCAGGATTAAGTTCCCAGCACCCACATGGCAGCTCACAACTGTCTGTAACTCCAGGTCCAAGGGATCTAACACCTTCACACCAATGCACATAAAATAAAAGTTAAATAAGTTTTACAAAATGCATTTTGATTTTTCTCTCTTTTTTTTTTTTTTTTTTTTTTTTTGGCTTCTCAAGACAGGGTTTCTCTGTATTGTTTTGGAGGCTGTCCTGGCACTCGCTCTGTAGACCAGGCTGGCCTCGAACTCACAGAGATCTACCAGCCTCTGCCTCCCGAGTGCTGGGATTAAAGGCGTGTGCCATCAACGCCCGAAAAATGCATTTTGAAGTTAGCTGAGGTTAATGCACTCTTTGGAATCACAGGAAGGCTGGGAGTTTTGATGAATGAAACCGGTGATGGCAGGGCCTACCCTCACTTCCACACGTGTGTGGTGCTGTGTCTGAATGTGCATGTGGAGGCCTGAGGCTGATGTGAGGAGACTTTTTCAACTGCTATCTACCCTACTCATTGAGGCAGGGTCTCTCAACTGGTCTTGTTAGATAGATTGCTTTGGAGAGCCTGCCTTCTGGGTGCTAAAATTACATGTGGGCAACCACACCCACACACCACTTACTTGGGTCCTGGGGATTCAAACTCTGATCCTCACATTGGTGAGGAATTGCTTTATCCACTGAGCTATCTGTCTCCTAGCCCTACTATCTACTTAATAAGCTATGGTTTATTCATGCTTAGATTTGAGGGTAGATTTCAATCTATCATTGCCCTGATACATATCAAATGCTACACTGAAGGTTAAATACAGGAGTTGAAGAGCTGGTCAGTGGTTAAGAGCACGGACTACTTTTCAAAGCCCCCCCCCTCCCCAAGTTCAAGTTCCAGAACTCACATGGTGGCTTAACACCTGTAACTGGTTCCAGGGTATCCAAAACACTCATATACATAAAATAAAATTTAAAATGTAAAGGTCGGGGCTGGAGAGATGGCTCAGAGGTTAAGAGCATTGACTGTTCCTCCAGGGGTCCTGAGTTCAATTTCCAGCAACCACATGGTGGCTCACAATCATCTGTAATGAGATCTGGTGCCCTCTTCTGGCCTGCAGGCATACATGCAGACAGAACACTGTATACATAATAAATAAATATTAAAAAAATAAAATGTAAAGGTCAAATATAATGTTAAATCTGAACCTGCAGAGGAAAGGATCTCAGTTTCTATGGCAACAGTGATATTGAACAGTGTGAAACTTTATACAAAAGCTGTCCACATTACATTAGCACCGTGGACACAACATATTGGAGTTTTACAGAACTCCTTAAAGTCCCCTTGTACATGTAATTATTGCTGTTTTCTATTTTTTGTCTCATTTGCTTGTTTTCCACGTGTATGTGTGCATGTGTTGCTGTGGTTCAGAGGACAGCCCTAGGTAATTGGTTTGCTCTTTGCCCCCTGTGAGTCCCAAACATCACTCAGGTGGCAGGCTTGGTGGCAAGCACCGTTCCTTGCTGAACATTTCACTTGCCCTGGGAGCGTTTCCTATTGCTTGTTTTATGGCCTTGTATTGCATCTTGGTTCCCTAAAGTTTCTTACTTTGAAGATAGTTTTGCTTTTGAAGTAGGGTCTCACTATGCAGCCCTGGTTGACCTAGAACTTAACTATTCAGACCAGGCTGGCCTCAAACTCACCTGCTTCTGCATCCCCAGAGCAGGAAGTATAGGTGTATGATACCACACTTGATCAGGTAGTTTTTATTATCCATTTAAGGTACACTTTGATCTTCAAAGTCTCTCACTTTGTAACCGAAACTCTAGCAGACTCAATGGTGGCACTAGGATCTGTCAATCTTTCCCATGTCCTTCCTCTAAATCTCTCCAAGTTTGATGGATTCTCAATGTTTTATATGTCAACAAAAGAAAATGTAGAATTAAAAGATTGGACATAGCTGTTTGTTGTCTGCCACAGTCGACTCTGATGGGTTTAGGAGGTAGGAAATAAAGAAGTCTCTTAGCCTGAGTTATGTTTCAGTACAGATGTAAGAAGGGAGGCCATGCGGAGGCTGAGTTTACTGCAGGTCTCTCTTGCTTGGCTCAGTGGCTTTGTTGGGTTCTGGGCAGCAGAAATATTTAAGGGAGTCACCAGTTACACTTGAATAAATCTACATAGCAACCCCACTCAGGCCACAAAGGCTCTACCTATCTCCACAGACACACAATATGTTTTTACTGGATGGAGACCTGTGTAGAATCCATGTAGGTGGCCACAAGACATGTGAACCCCATTCTTTTAATTGCTGCTTCTCTATAGGATTACAGTTTTCTATATTTTCCCCCTTCCTTCCGTCTATTTTTCTCTTTCCTTTCTTTCTTTGTTCTTTTGAGATAGGGTTTCTCTATAGTCTGGAACTTGCTTTGTAGACCAGGCTGACCTTGAACCCACAGAGAACTACTGAGTGCTGGGATTAAAGGTGTGTGCCACCATTGCCAGGCCACCCCTTTCTTTCTTTGATAGGGTCTTTTCTCTCAGATTGGCACTGAACTCTCTATGGCCAAAAATGGGCCTGAACTTCTGCCTTTCCTCCTCTCTCATCCCGAGTGCTCGGGTTACAGGTGTGAGGCATGGCCTGGCTACTTTTTTTTTTTTTTAACAGTGTCTCAATGAGTCCTTATTTTGAGAGTCTTACTATGTAGCATAGGCTGACTTGGAACCTGCTCAGCTTCCCAAGCAGGTGGCATGATTCAGAACCCTCATCCCTTTTCAGAGATTAAAATGTCCATGTGCACACACACTTCTACTTGATCAAGAAACTGAGGTAGAAGCCGGGCGGTGGTGGTGCAAGCCTTTAATCCCAGCACTCGGGAGGCAGCGGCAGGCGGATCTCTGTGAGTTCGAAGCCAGTCTGGTCTACCGAGTGAGTTCCAGGACAGCCTCCAAAACAATACAGAGAAACCCTGTCTTGAAAAAAAAAATCCTATGAGGACTACAGATACTTGTCTAATCAGGCAACTCACAAAATTGGGTCCAGCGTGCAAGTTTCCTTCATCATTAAAATTCTATTAATTGGAGGAGGTGATGGCAGGTGCATTACTACAATGGCAGTTTTCTTCTACCGTCTTGTGGGTTCCAGAAGTTGAACTCAGACCAAGCATCTTTACTCACTAAACCACTCTGTAGAATGCAAGTTTAATGAACATTATGTGGGGTGCGGCTTTGATGTAAATTCTAATTTCTAGGCCTTTTTAGGCCATATTTTGAAAGGGGAAAGGAGCCAGCAGTAGGGGAGATGGGCGGAAAAGACAGGGAAATGGGAGTAAATATTAGCACATATGTGGAAGTCAGGGGACTACTTGAGGATATTGGTTCTTTTCTTCCACCACGTGGGTCTTAAGAGATTGACAGATGGTCAACGGGCTTCAAGGCAAGCACCTTTACCTAATGAGCCATTTTGCTGGCCTGAAACCCACTTTTTTTTTTTTTTTTTGAGACAGGGTTTCCTCTGTATAGCTTAGGAGGCTGTCCTGGAACTCTTTCTTGTAGACCAAGCTGGTCTTGAACTCACAGAGATCCACCTGCCTCTGCTTCCCACGTGCTGGGATTAAAGGCGTGAGCCACCACCATCCGGCTGAAACCCACCATTTTGTATAATAATTATACACGTTTTATTCTTTTGTGGAGAGAAGTGAAATTGACAAGTGTGTGTGTGCACATGCCAAGACCAAAGCAGGACAAATTTGATGAGCTCTTTGACCACTCTATACCTTTAGTCTCTTGAGACAGGGTTTCTCACTGAATTGAAAGCTCCCTATAGAGTAGACTGGGTAGCCAGTGAGCTCTCAGGATCCACCTGTCTTCATCCCCAATGCTGGGGGAAATGATGTTTACAGCCATACTCAGCAGTTCATGCATGTGCTGGGATTCAAACTCAGGTACTTATGCTTACAGAACAAGCAGCCTTTCTCATTGGGTATTCAGGAGGCAGAAGAAGGTGAATCTCAGATTTTGAGGCCAGCCTGGTCTACAGAGCAAGTTCCAGGACAGCCAGGGCTACACAGAGAAACCCTGTCTGGAAAAACAAAAAACAAATAAAACAACAATAAACAAAAACCCCAAAACACTCCCTTCTACTGCTTTTGTCTGAAATAGAGGTGCTATGACTATTTTATGCCTATAGGGAAAAAATAAGATTAGATATAAATTTTGTCACCAGTAAGCTAAGTATACAGAATTGGAACTGTGACTACAGAAAGCATGTGAGGGTATGGGTACACCTCTGTAATTCTAGCATTTAGAAAGAGGAGGCAGGAGCTAGAGAGATGGTTCAGCAGTTAAAAGCATGCATTGCTTTGGCAAAGGACTCAAGTTCTGTTCTGAGCAGTTCAAAACTGCCTGTTACTCCAGCTCCGTGGGATCTGACATCTCCAGTCACTGTGGGCACCTGTACTCATCCACACACAGATGGCACAATATACATAACTTAAAATTTCTTTAACTTATTATTTTTATTTTATTGGTGTTTTGCTTGTATGTATGTCTATATGAGGGTGTTGGATCTTGGAGATACAGACAGTTGTGAGCTCCCATGTGGGTGCTGGGAATTGAACCCAGGCCCTGTGGAAGAGCAGTCAGTGCTCTTAACCACTGAGCCATCTTTCCAACCCCTGTTGTTTGTTTTTTGAGACAGTCTCACTTTGTAGCTCTGGCTGTCGTGGAACTCACTATGTAGACTAGGCTAGCACTGAACTCACAGAGATTCATCTGCTTTTGCCTCCCAGGTATAGTGATTAAAGATGCATACCATTATGCCCGGCCAAAAACAAAACAAAACAAAAACAAGAAACCAAACAAACCAACCCTGAAAAAAAAACTTTAAAAAAAATGAAAGTAGAAGCAGGAGGATTACAAGTTTAGTGTCATCCTGAGCTATATAGTGAGTTTCAGACCTTCCTAGGATACTGTCTCAAATAAGAGACTGCCTCAAAAAAACTTAAAAAAAAAAGTATAAAAGGCACTGCAACAGAACACATTTAAGGTTATCAGGAAAACTTCTAAAATCAAAGAAATAGTTGGAGAAATCTGGGCTGGCAAAATTAAGAAATCCCTAAGGTAACATCACATGCAAATTGTACAGCCACATGGAAATAGTGTGGCAGTTCCTCAGGGAGCTGGGAATAGGTCACCTCCAGACCCAGCTATACCACTCTTTGGCATATACCGAAAGGACTCCACATCCTATCACAGAGACCCTGCTTAATCATGGTCATTGCTGTCCTATTCATAAACAATTAGATGTCCCTCAACAGATGACTGTGATAAAGAAAATATGGAATATTACTCAGCTGCTAAAAAACATCAAAAAACGAAATCATGAAATTCACAGGTAAGTGGATATAACTAGAAAAATATCATCCTGAGGTATCACAGACCCAGAAAGATAAATATGGGCTGTGTTATCTTATATGTGAATATTAGCTCATTAAATATTAACCACAGTCCATACACCCAGAGGTTAAGATTGGAAGAAGCAACTAGATGAGACACATGGATCTCCCTGGGAGGTAAAATAGAACAGATAGTTATAGATGGGAGGGGCAACTGGAATGGGAAGATCAAACAGGGAGGGAGAGGGAAGAGTAGGGCGAAGGGGGGAATAAAGGGCGAGACTGTGGTGGTTTGAAAGAAAATCACTCCCAAAGGGCGTGGCATCATTACAAGGTATGACCTTATTGGAGTAGATGTGGCCTGCTGGAGCAAGTGTCACTGTGGAGGCAAGCTTTGAGATCTCATAAGCTTAAGCCATGCTCAAAAAGACAGTTCACTTCCTTTGTAGATCAAAGCTACAGAATTCTCAGCTTCTTCTCCAACACCATGTCTTGTCTATACTCACACCGCATGTCCCACTACAATGATGATGGACTGAAACTGAGCTGTAAGCTGCCCAATGAAATGTTTTGTTTTATAAGAGTTGCCGTGGTCATGGTGTCTCTTCACAGCAACAGAAACCCTAAGACAGCTAAAACTAATGATGATCTGAGGGGTCATCTGGAAAACATACAGTAGAAGCTTCATAAGATATATGTCTTGGGTGAAAACCAAATACTACTGTTCTGAAGGAATATAGCAGTAAAACAACTCCTAACAACACTGTGCTATACTTAAATATCAGTGTCTTGCTTGGTCATCAGCAGAGAAGCTCCCTCCTACAGCAGATGGGAACACACACACAGACCCACAACTAGACAGTGTGCAGACAGGGAGAGACCTTGGAATTCTCCGTCCTAAATGGGACTTTCCATCAAATCCCTCCCCTCAGGTGATTGAAGAACCAAGGAAACAAGGTCTTCTAAACACAGCAGGAATGACAGACACACTTATAAAGAGACTGTGGCAGCATGCAATGGTCTAAGCCAGATGGCATCTATCCCAGTGTCGAGAGGGTAAGGGGACAAGTCCCCATACCTAACCCAGAAGCTGTTTCCAATTGATAACCACTCCCAAAGGAAAAATTAGTTTTCTCAACGGAGCCTCACTGGACATACAAACCGCTCTTAAGGGCAGGCTCCGTATTCAGCAGGAGATGACCAACACAAAACAAACACAATGGCATTACTGGAGAGTTGTCTCTCCCATTTTTTTGTTTTTTGAGACAGGGTTTCTGTGTATCTTTGGAGCCTGTCCTGGAACTCGGTCTGCAAACCAACCTCAAACTCACAGAGCTCTGCATCCTCCACCTCCCAGATGCTGGAATTAAAGGCATGTGCCACCACCATCTGGTTGTTTTTCCCCATCTTAAAGGTCTCTGCATATGTATTACTTTACAATTTTGTGTTTTTTATGGGATTTCTATATGTGAATGTGCCTTTCTCTGTATCTATGTTTCTTCTGTTTTTTTCTTTAGCTCTTTGTCTTCTGTATGTTTGGTTACTCATACTATATTTTATTTTATTGTTACTTTTTAGGTGTCTTTGGAGGGGGTTGTTTTGTTTGTGTCAGGGTTTCAATCTGTAACTCTGACTGTCCTGGAACTCTATATGTAGACCAGGCTGACCTCAAACTCAGAGTTCCTGAGTGCTGGAATTAAAGGCACATGCCACTACCTCCATCTGAACAGGAGGGGAGATGGTTGAGGATCTTGGAGGAGTTGGGTAAGAGAAACCCTAATTAGAATATATTGCATGAAAAAAAATTTTCAATTGAAAAAAAAGATACGATCACAAGAATGAAAACTTGTAAGATGGAAACTCCTACAACACCTTCCACTGCATCTTCAGATTTTAAAATGATGTGGTTTAATCCTTGCATATTAGAGGCTGAAAGTGGATAGCATGATGAGTCCCAGGGCAGTCTGGACTATATAGTAAGACCACATTATCAGAAAGGGTGTGTGGGGGAAAATTCGGAGCTAGGAATATAGCTCAGGTTAGACTGACTGCCAATAAAAAGAAAGAGAAAACAAACAACAACAAAAAACCAAGCAAAATAAAACAAAACCCTATAATTATGAAGCAATTTAGGATGCCCGAGTCTTAAGAATCAATTAAAAACATAAAGGGGACCCCCAGATGGCTCAGCATGAAGGGACACTCGCTGCTAAGCATGGCAACCTTGCCTTCTACAAAATAAAAATGGAAGAGAGTGGCAGCTGTACCCTAGGTACTGTCCAAAGCACAACAAAGAATAGATAAAAACACCAACTATGACGAGATGGTTGCTATGAGTTTCTATGGGAGGCCATAATGATGGCTAATTAAATGAAGTTTCTTATGCATCATACTGAGAAAAGACCCACAGAAGCAAAAACAGAGTGACAGAGGCTGGGATGTAGCAAAGCAAAAAAGTATTAGCCACAATATTTATTGAATTTTCTGTCAAGAAGGAAAAGTATGGCTGGAAAAGATTTAAGATCAATAATGCTGAATAATTCTAATGAGTAAGAATATTCTCTATATTCAGCTGTCATCTAGATTGATTTAGGACCTGGAACACACAGTTTTGGTAGGTTCCCAGAAAACAATAGGGTTTGACCTCTGGGTTGGTTTTCTTTTTGAAAAGACTTCATAATTTATGTGTGTGTTCATTTGCACATGTGTATCCAGAGACCAGAAGAAGGAGTGTGATCCCAAGGCTAAAGTTACAGGCATTTATGAACATCTCTATGTGAGTGCTGGGAACTAAACTCTGGTCCTCTGAAATAGCAGCAAGTATTATTAACCACATAATCATCTCTCCAGCCCCCCAGTTGTTTTGAATCTGCAAAGTATGGACCAGTGAGATGGCTGAGTGAGTAAAAGGTGCTTGCCAAGTCATGCCTGATAAGCCAATTTTATCTCTGGGACCCACATGGTAGAAGGATCAAACAGACTCTGGCAAGTTGTCTTCTGATGTCCATATGTGCACTGTGACACATATGCCTTTCCCACTCCCAAGACACACACACATAGAAAACAACCTAAATTTAAAATGACTATACAACATATGCTCCCAAGCATTTGCATTGTTTGTAATCTTGAGGAATTACCAAAACCTAGGAGGGACTGTATTATGACTTGTATCTGAAATGTACCCTGAAGCTTATATATCAAAGACTTGATCCCCAGGGCTGTAGTAGGGGGGAAAATGTGAGAGATATCTGGGTCATGAGGGCTCTGGCTTCATCAATGACTGATTTATTTAGGGATTCACAGCTTAATGTGTTTTGGGGAAAGGACTTTGCTAGTTTGTTTGCTTATTTATTTATATTTCCTTTTACCTAAAAGTTGTGAAAGAGGAACAAGGAGACCATGAGAACTGTACTATGAAACTTAGCTGCTGTAAGTTATTATAGGGTAATCAACTTATCTATACTACATTAAAACAATGTTGCCGGGCGGTGGTGGCGCACGCCTTTAATCCCAGCACTCGGGAGGCAGAGGCAGGCGGATCTCTGTGAGTTCGAGGCCAGCCTGGTCTACAAGCGCTAGTTCCAGGACAGCCTCCAAAGCCACAGAGAAACCCTGTCTCGAAAAACCAAAAAAAAAAACAAAAAAAAAAAACAAAAACAATGTTTATATTCCAAAAGTCCTCATGTCATCAGCTTGCTATCCAGAAGTTTTAACAACCAAGATGAAATGGCATTGCTTAGAGGAAAGAAAACATATCACTCTAGGAATTATCAGGACAGATATCAAAAGTTCAAAATAAACAGTATCATTCAACAGGCCTTCCTGCTGCCAGCAATACCACATTTCGGGGTACATGGACAACATTTCCAGATAGTTGATTTCTCTTGGATATGAATTATGTTTACTAAACACTGAGGATTAAGTTCATGTGTCTTCCTAACATTTCTTACCTTCAAAAAGTTTTCTAACTTTTGGAACAAATGAATTAAAAATACTTAGCAGAACTACAACCTTTTGTATATCTTGTATCAGTGTTTCCCTTCATTGTGAAGTCTCATATTCAGTAAGTTCCTAGAAAATAGTGAGGGCTTTAATATTTCTTTCCTTAATTCATAGTGCATCTTGAATAGGGGTTCTTTAATGTTTACAAAGGAAACTGTCATAACTGGGGGCTGTTCCACATTAGTTTCTCAATATTGTAAACTCCAATATGATGTAGTCAAGACATGAGGGATTAAGGATTTTTGGCATTCCTCCTATCTGAAGTCATTTTGTTCACCATGAGTTATTAGTGTTCTGTTAGTAGGTAAAATCTGCTGTAGGCTTCCCTACATTCTCAACAAAAGGTTTCTCTCTAGTGTGGATTTTTACATGGTGAATGAGGTTAGAGGATGAAGTAAAGGTTTTCTCACATTCTGTGCACTCATAGGGCCTCTCACCAGTGTGAGTTCGGATATGCTCAGTTCGGCTTGAGGAAGTAGTGAAATCTTTCCCACAGTATTTACACTTATACGGTTTTGTTCCGGTGTGAATACGAACGTGTTTAGTAAGGTATGAAAAATACTGAAAGGATTTTCCACATACATCACATTCAAATGGCTTTTCTACTGTATGAGTTTTTAAATGGTCATGCAGCAGATTGTACCTACGGTAGGCTTTCCCACATTCTTTACACTCGTAGGGTTTGTCTCCAGTATGAATGGTTAAATGCTTGCGTAAGTACGAGGAGTTGAGGAAGGCTTTCCCACATTCCTTACATATACATGGTCTCTCTCCACTGTGAGTTCTTAAGTGTCTACGAAGGTATGAGGAAGCGTGGAAGACTTTCCCACATTCACCACATATATGAGGCATCTCTCCACTGTGAGTTTTTCTTACATGGTTATGTAGGTATGAGGAATTGAGAAAGGCTTTCCCACATTCCTTGCATATATAGGGTCTCTCTCCACTGTGAGTCCTCACATGTCTACGCAGATTTGAGTAAGAATGAAAGGCTTTCCCACATTCTCCACACAGATAGGGTCTCTCTCCACTGTGAGTTCTTCCTATATGGTTCCGTAGGTAGGAGGAAGTGAGAAAGGCTCTCCCACAGTCCTTACATATGTAGGGTCTCTCTCCACTGTGAATTCTCACATGCTGACTAAGGCGTGGAGACGAAGCAAAGGCTTTCCCACACTCTTTACATGCAAAGGGCTTCTCTGAAGCATGGGTTGATATATGTGTTATAAGGCCTGACCTCTTAGCAAAGGCTTTTCCACAATCCTTGCATTTATACGGTTTCTCTCCAGTATGAGTTCTAAAATGTTCTACTAGCCTTGAGTATGTAGTAAAGGCTTTCCCACATTCCTTACATTCATAGGGTTTTTCTCCAGTGTGACTTCGTAAGTGTCTGTTAAGATTTGAAGAACGTCCAAAGGCTTTTCCACAAATCTTACATGGATACGTTTTTATGGTGTGCTCTTGAACAGAGGCATCATGACTTGAGTGAGTAAAATGTCCGGTGTTGCAAGTACTGTGAGTTTTCACATGTGTCTTGAAATATGAATGTTCACTGAAGATTTCTCCACATTGTACATAGTAACAGAGTTCTTGTGCACTATGGCTTCTGACCTGTTGATAGAGGAACGACTTACGGTTAGAGAATTTTTCATCCTTATTGAAGGACTCCTTAAGTGAGGGCAGAAAAATGATGATTTTTGCCATTTTGACTACATGCAAAACTCCTATCCTAAAGTCTAGAACCATCAATTTTAATTTGGAAAGCTGCCTCAGTATTTTAGTAGTTTTGCTTTTGAAACAGGGTATTGCCATGTAGCAATGGCTGGCCTGAAACTCAATGTGTAGAGAAGGCTGGCTTGAAACTCACAGAGATCCACTTTCTTTTGCCCTCTGTATGCTAGAATTAAAGGCATGTGCCACCACACCCGACTCCTTGCCCCCCCTTTCTTTTTTTGACAAGGTGCCTAGGTGCCTCTCTTTTAAATAGCTCTGGTTGTCTAGGAACTTGATATGTAGAACAGGCTGGCCTCAAACTCAGTGATCCACCTGCCTCTGCCTCCCAAGTGCTGGGATAAAAGGTACGTGCCACCACCACAGCCGAGCTCATGTTTTCTTTCAAACTGAAAGATAAAACAGTAGTTGCCATTTGATCTAAACTCAAAGTAATTGTTATGATATACACCAAATTGCCTTAAAAGCTAGTATCTGGTTACACATGTGGGGCCATGTATTTGTGGGATTTCTTTCTTTCTTTTTTCTTTCTTTCTTTCTCCCTTCCTTCTTTCCTTCCTTCCTTTCTTTCATTATGCTGGGTAAGGTATGCAGATTTTACTGAGTTTGAGGTCTTTCTCATCTAGAGAGTGAATACCATGCCAGCCAGTGCTATATGAGATCCTGTTTTAAATAAATAATCAAATAAAATTACATTTATTTTGGAGGTGAGAGTATATGTGTCAATGTGCATGATGAGGTAAGAGGCCAACCTGTGGAAGACAATTCTTTACTCTTACCATGTGGGTCCTGGTGATCAAACTCAGGTTGTCAGACCTGAAATCAAAGAGTCTTTATCCACTGAGCCATCTTGGCAGAGGGATCTCTTATCGAACAGGTTTTGTGATAGGTTTGGAACACCCAAAAATTCATTATGTTCAACATACTTCTCAGATAGTCTGCTGCACCCTCCTGGGTGCATGCTGTTTGGCTTTCTAATGAAATTCACAATTGCCTATGAATGAGGGAAATAACAAATATCTCTGGTCAATCTTACTGTTTGTATTCCACTGGAAGTCTGTCTCCTCAAAAATTCCTGACACAATGTTGACTCTTTGGTGCCGAGTGGCATTTCCCATTCTAAAGATAAACAGAAAAAAAAATTAAGAGTTGGAGAAAAATAAATGATCAGTTTCAAAGTTAAAAGACATAGGGCTTTTTAGATTGTTCCAACTGAACCTAACTAGGAAGAAAGAAAAGTGTGATCATTTTGACCAGGTTAATAAATTGACTACACTAAGGATGGGAGTTTTAAATGTTTTATTTCAAACTGACTCTTTGAAAATTAAAACTCATGGCAAAAAAGGAGCTGCTAAGTAGGGAAGACCTGAGTAAAGATATTATCAGCAGACAATAAGCATGAAACACAATAGGTCATTTTGCAAAATTACAGGAAAACCCAAGAAAGCAAAAAATAAGTCTAAGAATTCGTACCTTTTCGGGTACATGCCCATACTTAAAGTCATCAAGTACATCTTTAAAAGATTTCACATTTAAGCCGGGCGATGGTGGCGCATGCCTTTAATCCCAGCACTCGGGAGGCAGAGGCAGGAGGATCTCTGTGAGTTTGAGGCCGGGCTGGACCGACAGCCTCCAAAACAATACAGAGAAATCCTGTCTCGTAAAACCAAAAAAAAAAAAAAAAAAAAAAAAGATTTCACATTTAATTCTAAACATGATCTTCACAAACACTCACCTTGGAGATCTTCTCTGTGCAAATCCTCTTCTTCCAACCAGGAGATCAGGCTAGGTTTGATGACCTCACACCCTTATACATGGCAAAGTGCATTCATGGAGGAAGTTCATGCAAAAGAGTATAAAAATCAGTATAATTCAGGACCTTTTTTGTTGGTGTTCTATTTTGTTTTGCTATGTTTTTGGACAGGGTATCACTATGTAGTCCTGACTGTCCTGGAACTTGATATGTACACCAGGTTGGCCTCAAACTCACAAAAAGCTGCCTGTCTTCTTCCTGAGTACTTTGATTAGAGGTGTGTGCCACCATGCCAGGCCATGAAGCTGTGCTTCTAATGAAAGCAAGGCAATTATTTCAGAGAGGTTAGACAAGCAAACACTTCCCTTTCTATGTCCTGATGATGAATTACTGCTGAATTAACACTCCAATTAATGATTCCATACACTCTAATAAAACACTAATACTTCAGGTCAAATAGAGAGTAAAGTAAAACAAAGATAATTTTACTTTCAAACAGCAGCTACACAGCATCAGACTCATCTGGGTCAAACTCATAAGTAGAATGTACTCTGAGTTTTTTATTCAGTACATCAAAGGAAGAGAATGACTACATTTCTATATTCTTTTCTCTCTTTTGGGGGGACAGTGCTGGGGATTAAATACAGGGACTTGCATATTTTGAGACAGGTTCTCACTATGAACTTTGGCTGTTGTGGAGTTCACTCTATAGACCAGGCTGGCCTGAAACTCACAAAGACACATCTGCCTCTGCCCCCCAAATGCTAGGATTAGAGCTATGCACCACTATGTCCAGCCAATAACTTATGTTTCTAACACGGTGGTTGGTAGTGATGCCATTCACCTAGTACAGCATTTTGAGAACCATCACAGAAAACTAAAAGGTATAGTGGCCCCCACTTATTCATGGTTTTGCTGCATGTGGTTAGTTACACACTACCCACCTGTCCTGGAAATATTAAATGTAAATTTCCAGAAAAGACTCACATAAAGTTGCACACCACTGTGTAGCATTATAGAATCTCACACTATCATGCAAATCATCCTTGTCCATCACAGCCACACTGCACCTGCGACCTGCTTCACAGCCTTTTAGTGCCTTTCTGAGGAGCTTGCTTGTTGCAATACAGTAAAACTTGCCAGGCATGGTGGTGCAAACCTTTAATCTCAGTTCTTGAGAGACAGAGGCAAGTGGCTATCTGAATTCAAGGCCAGCTTGATTTACACAACGAGTTCCAGTTCAGCCATACTGAGACTGTCTCAAAACAAAACACAACACTTGTGCTCATCTAGCCCTCATTTTACTAATGACCTCAAAGCGCAACAGTAGTCATGATGGCAATTCAGATGTGCTGAAGAGACGTTGTAAAGTATGGAGGAAACCTGTACACTGAGGTTGCTAGTATCTACTCTTAGGAGTTATACTTTTCTTTTTTCTTTTTGCAAAACAGGGTTTCTCTATGTAACAGCCCTGGCTGTCCTAGAACTAGGTCTAGGCTAGACTGGCCTCAAACTCAATTCTGCCTTCTGAGTGCTGGAATTAGAGGTGTGTGCCACCACACTTCACTCAGGAGTTTTACTTCTTTTTATTTTTTTCAGAATCAAACAATTTTATTTTCATTAACTCACAAAAAACAATAGTTGGCTCAAGGAGGCAATCACCTGCCCAGTCTCCAACACTACAAGCTGAGTGAATAACTACAGTTAGGACTCTTTCATGGCTATTCTGAAGTAATGGAGCTACTGGAAATAAGGTTTGTTTACTCAGGGTCCACACTTGCACTATAAATTAGGCAGAGCCCATTTCAATTTCTTCAGATGGAAGTTCTTGATTAGATTAAACCATTTGCAATTCTGCACTGTCGCAACACCTTGAAGCCCTCGCAGAGCCTGATGTCACTCTGGTTCTGGGCACATTCCAGAAACTGTTTGACCCCAAGAGAGCATGGCCCTGGAGACTGCTGGCCCAGCATCTGGGCTCCCTGGGGCTCCTGGTAAGTGATTCAGGCCTTGCAGGCTGGGTACTGCCTCCTCCACTGAAGCCCCCAGTGGTGGCGTGACCCAGGGTGTGACCCACTGAAGAGCCCACAGCCACGGCAGCTGCAGTGGTGGCTGCCTAGGTGCAGCAGCAGGGGAGCAACTGCAGGTGGTGAGGCTGAGCTGCAGGCGCGTGTCTTGGAGCAGCCCTCAGCCGAGGGGCCTGGCTGGCCGGAGGGGCCACCCGGGATGAGCGGCACACTCTTCAGTCCAAAGGCGACAAACTGCCGGGAGTTTTATTTCTTATTTGAGTGTTTGGCTTTCATGCTCATGTGTACTATGTGCACACAGTGCCCCAGAAGCCAGAAGAGGCAGTCAGTCCCTGGAGCTGAATTTACAGGTAAAGCTGTGAGCTGCTGTTTGGGAGCAGGGAGCCAAACCTGGGTCCTACGCAAGAGCAACAAATGCTCTTAACTACTGAGCCATCTCTCCAGCATAAAGGTAATTAATATCTACTCTCAACAAGTCTCCAGCCAGATGTTACGGTACATTTCTATAATCCCAGCACTTGGGAAGTGGAGACAGGAGATCAGGAGTTCAAGGTCAACCTTAACTACAATGAAATCTTGTTTCCAAAAATTAAATCTCCAATCTATAAAATCAGGAAAAAGGAACTCAAAATGTTATCACAACTGTATATACAGTTCAGTTCCATGTACAGCTGTAGGCGTCCACTGGGCATCTCGGCTCTAATCTCCCACAGTCAGACTATGGCATTAGGACAAAGTCTGTGTGTCTCTACTCACCACTGCGTTTCAATTCCTCAGCACACCCAGGATACACTGTCCTCCTCCTCCCCCAAGAAGCCATAAGGACTGCTGGCAGTCCTACCTGCTGAGGCCAGGTTCTGGTAGTTTTCCAGCATTACTTCTCTGTAGAGGTCTCTGTGAGCTTGATCCAATAAAATCCATTCTTCTTGGGTGAAGTCCACAGCCACATCATCAAAAGTTACCGAGACCTAAATCACACACACACACACACACACACAGACACACACACACATACAGACACACACACGAGAGAGAGAGAGAGAGAGAGAGAGAGAGAGAGAGAGAGAGAGAGAGAGAGAGAGAGCGAGCTTGAGTAAACAATAGCATATGCACCAATGTTCTCTACAGTTGAGGAAGACAGACCCAATACTCTACATAAATCTGAGAGCTTCCATTGACTGTCCCAGGGCTTGGCGGCCCTAGCCTTGCCCACACCTGCACTCAACTTGTAGCTCTGCTCCGGACATTTACTATTAATGACCATTCTGACAGATGAACAGACCTTGCCACAACCAGACTAGAAGTCCTTCTCTCAATTTCTTAAAATATACTTCTAAGCACACTACATAATTACCTTAATGGTGATAGATAAATACTTCAAAAAAAGACACTAGATCCTCCTTATCATCTGTCAGAAAAACTACACTGTACTGGCCATAAAGTGTAAAGATTAATTAGTAATTATTGAAATCCTGGGGTGATATTCAGGTAATACCTCAACCGTATCAGAGTCCCTACTCTCTCAGAAATCCAGCTAGGTACTCAGTTCTTGAGGGGGCTTTTAGAAGCTCTGGACATAAGTCTGCCCCAAAGAAGGAGTGTCTACAAGGTAGGGGTACGCATGTCATTTGTGAGACACAGTTCCTACATACCTGGTAACAATTTGTCAGGCAATCAGCCACCATCTTTTCTACCTTTATCTTTTCTTCAGTAACGGAGTCTGAGTCTCTTACAAAGAGTTCCTGGAAAAGACAGAAGACATGAGAACCTAGAGCTGCCTTTAATTCTTGTACCCCTTGACATCATTCTGTCTGCCTGTCTCCTTTCCTGTTGCCATGATAAAATATACTGACAAAAGCCACCTAAGGAGAAAGGGCTTATTCTGGCTCACAGTTTCAGGGGACAGTCCATCACATCATGGTGGGAAAGGAAAGGGTTTTAAAGCAGCTGGTCACATCACAATCAGGAAGCAGAAAAGCAATGACTGCATTGCTCAGCTCATGCTCCATTTCCTACAGTCCAGGATCCTTGCCCGAGTTAAATGGGTCTCAAAGGTATGCCAGAGATCTGTCCCCTAGGTAATATTAGAACCTGTTGACAATTAACAACAACCATTATACAACCCTAATATGAAACCCATGCAATCCTGCACACCTGAGAAAACTCACCCACTACACAAACATGTGATGCCAGAGCAGGCCTGTGTCACCTACAACCACGAAACAAACCGATAAACCATGTTACCCACTGGGAAAATGTCCCATTTTATAGGGAAGACAACTTCAAGTCTGAGAGGTAACACTTTATTTTCCCCTTGTAATATCTCATGAGGATTTATATAGTACTTTTCAAAACACACACATCAAGGGCCAGACTTACTCTGCACTATTATGGTTTGGGTATTGAAATGGTCTCACAAATTCATGTGTTGACAGCTTGGTAATACAGCAGTGTGCTCCTCCTTTGGCAGGTGACTGGATCATGAGAGATCTATTATCAATTGACTAAACAACTGATTAGGCTATGGACACATAACTTACTGGGCGTGAGGTAGCAGGATTTAGGGTGTGGGACCTAGATGGAGGGGGCAGGTCACTGGGGTTGTGTTCCTGAAGAAGGTACTGTTTCCGCACTCTTCCTCTTGCTCTGCTTCTGCTTCCGGGCTGCGGAGGGACGAGCAGCTCCGCTTCACAGTACCTTTCCCACCATGCTGTTCTGCGTCACCACAGGCTCAGAAACAGGCCAAGTGAGCCTGGATTAACACCTCTGAAATCTCAGCAATAACTTTTTTCCTTATAAGATGCTGGTGTCAAGTTTTTCTTTGTTTTGAGATAAGGTCTCATGCAATCTAGGCTGGCCTCAAGCTTGATAATGTAGCCAAAGATAAACTTGAATTCCTAATCTTCCTACCGTATCTCTCAAGTGATGGAATTACAGGTGTGCACTACCATAACTGACTTATTCTAGGCAACTGATCTACCAGCTGATCCCAGCCCCAGCTCCAATGCCAGGTATTTTATCACAGTGACAGAAAATTAACACAAGCATCCACTAGTCTACTAAGTGGGCCTAAAGTAAACCAATCAGGGTAGTATGACTGTTCAGGACTAGATCGCAGGAAACTTTATTATTCAGGAGACTTAAATCAAATCCTCTGAAAATGAACAGCAGGTCTGGCCACATCAGTAGTTGCCATCCTGAAGGTGGAATTGCCCATATGCTCCTTTCTCCATGCTACGGCAAGCTCACTTAGGTATCTCAAGGGATGGAGAAACTCTACACTTGATTCGGGGTTATCAGGAGCCTGTTCCTACCAATCATCAAGAGCAACAGTTCATTATCATACATGAGCTCACTTTCCACATATGATGTAAGTAAAAGCTACTAAAGACAGTGCATTAGTTATTAGTAATAAGAGTATTACTAATAACACTGTCAATTTACTAAAGACCAATGTGTGAACGTGCAATATACACGTGTATTTATATATGAACCAGTTGATTTTTTTTTTTTTTTTTTGGTTTTTCGAGACAGGGTTTCTCTGTGGCTTTGGAGGCTGTCCTGGAACTCGCTTGGTAGTCCAGGCTGGCCTCGAACTCACAGAGATCCGCCTGCCTCTGCCTCCCAAGTGCTGGGATTAAAGGCGTGCGCCACCAACGCCCGGCTAGTTGATTAGTTTTAAAAAGTAATTAGATTTTAGTTTGTGAACAGAGAAGTGTCCACCTTGAACATATGGAGGTTAGAGAATAACTTAGTTGGATCTCTCCTTCCACCATATGGGCTTGGGGTCATCTGGCTTGGGGCAAATGCCTGTATCTGTCACAGTGGACATATTGGAAAAACAGGTCTAGACACTGCAAGTAACTATTTCAATATGTTACATGCTGGTGAATTTAGACTGAATGCAGGAAGTTGTTGCAAAGTTCTGATCCTGTCATATTTTGTTTTCTAAGACTAGAATTAGAGACTCTCCTGCTTCAGTTTGTCAAGTGCTGGGATTACAGGTATGAGCAGTCATGCCTGGCTTTAATCTTCTATGCCTCAACAGGATCAGAAGTACAGAAAAGACCTGTACTGTACAATACAATAGTAACTACCAAAAGTACTACTGATCACTTCTATAAAGTCAGGATTCTTTTTTTTGAAACAAAGCCTCATGTAGCCCAGGTTGGCCTTGAACTTGTTAAAAAGACTGAGAATGACTTTTAACTCCTGATCCTCCTGTCTACATCTCCCAACTGTTAGAATTACAAATATGCAACACCATACCTAGCTTGAAGTTAGTATTTCTAAAGGGTATTTGGTTTGTTGATTGGTTGGTTGTTTAAGACTAACCTAGAATTTGAGATGTAGAACAGGCTAGCCTCAAACTCACAGAGATGCACCTGCCCTTGCCTCTCAGGCACTGCCATACCCAGCTGAGCTTTGTAATTTTACGGTACCCTGGTTGACTGGCAATTTTTGTTGTTATTGCTATTGTTTGGTACAGTACTCGGAACCCTGTCCACGCTGGGCAGGCACTCTACTGCTGAGCTACACTGCCAGGTTCCAGTTTACCTTTAACAAGTCTTAGAGACGCACTAACCAAAGAGCAGGCCAACCCTGCGGTTATTTTCTTACTTTCTATATGTGTAACGAGAATACAGACCTTCTTGGCTGGCAGAATCCCTTCAATTAGTTGTCTGGCATATGGAGTGGAGGCTTTTATGACCGAAGCAGACAGAGCTGGGTGTGGCAGCTCCACACACCTGGGAGGTTGAGGCTGAAGGACCACAAGTTCCAAGCCAACTGGAGCGACACAGCAAGACCCTATCTCAAAAGCTGAAGAATCTCCTTCTCATTCTTCACAGAAATAGAAAAAAAAAAACAAAACAAAAAAACTATCTTGAAATTCACATGGAACCACAAAAGACCCTGGATAGCCAAACAATCTTAAACAAAGACCATTCCAGATCTTAAGATTTATTAGAGTCACCGTCATACAAACAATATGGCACTGGCACAAAAACAGACACCCGTGGGTGGGGGGTGGGGGTGGCGGGGTGGACAGTCCAAGAGATTTCTAAAACATAGAGGCTATTTCTATTACTCTTGCTTGCTCTCACCCCCCTCGCCCCCACCCCAGAGATTGAAGGACATCCCTATTGCTAAAGACATCATGAACTTGTATTTATGTATGTAATAGGAATCAATGAAAAAGGAGGCAATAAATTTGAAAGAGCAAGTGGAGGTTTAATGGGATGGTGTGGAGGAAGGTAAAGGAAAGGAGAAATGATGTAATTATAATATCAAAAATAAAAGAGAAAAATTGAAAAAAGAAATAATTGGAGTCTTGGAGGTCCCTACCCCCATGAACAATAAACCAGACATAATAAGTGCTCCTGAGAAGTTTAGAAATGAATATCAACCTTGACAGGCTTGATATAACTAGCAGTCATGCTACTTATTTAACTCATCCTGCACAATTTATCGCTGTCTTCACCTGACCTACAACACTGAGCCTTTCATTGGCCAGATTAAAGGTCCCCGAGTCTTGAAGTAAAACCATTAGCTACATGAACACAGGCAGATGGTCACACCAATTGTTTTGTTTCAGGACAAGACTTCATTATTTAGCCCAGGCTAGCCTCGTGATCCTCTGCCTCACTTTCTGAGTTGTCTCTTTTTGTATCACTGCAATTACTGGCCTCTGCCATATGTACATCTTCAACTGATTTTTCAATATGGTGCACACTGACAAAGTCAATGTCATTGTCTCCATCCTAGTTTGTGATGAACTGAAGGCAGTTCGCACTGACTTGACAAGATGAACAATGTATCTTTACAACACCATCCCTCTGTCTGTCTGCTCTCCTGGTTTAGACAAGTCCCCAGAGGACTTGGCAGACAATGATGCAGCTCACAGGTAAACTATGATGACATTGTGCTGATTGGATTCAACGACAGAAGTGTCAAAATTCTATAATAACTTTTAGAAGAGATACGCAGGTGGGATAGTGGCATGTGACTGGGGAGGCAGAGGCAGGCAGACCTGAGTTCCAGGTGATCATCATCTACTGATTCCATCTACGAACCACGCAGGGATACACAGTGAGACCCTATCTCAAGAGTGGGGCTGGTGAGACGGCATAGCAGGTTAGGGCACCCGCTTGCCTCTGACCGACTTCAATCCCCAGGGTCAACAGAGTCCGGGGCAGCTGCAGGTTACCCTCTTGCCTCCACGTGTCTGTGGGGCATCTTTGCACACACACACAAATATGAGAGTATACTAAAAATATGTAAAGTGAGGCAGATTTAGGGGTGGGATTTTTCTAAAGGTTCAGTGCTGAAATCACTTGAAGATTTCATTTAGGTTATTGCTGCTCATACCAACCAAAATATGACGTAACACTTAACAGATATTTGAATTTGGAATGCAACATTTTCAAGATTTGATTGTGGTTTTTTGTTTGTTTGTTTGTTTGGTTGGTTTTTTTATTTTTTTGAGACAGGGTTTCCCTGTATTGTTTTGGAGGCTGTCCTGGAACTCCCTCTGTAGACCAGGCTGGCCTCGAACTTACAGAGATCTGCCTGCCTCTGCCTCCCGAGTGCTGGGATTAAAGGCGTGTGCCACCACCGCCTGGCTAAGATTTGACTGTGTTTTAACACATCTACCTATAGGGCTCCAGTTTCAAGTGCAGGTCGGACCAAGTTAAGACAACTATAGTAGAAGGGGTTCAGCAGGCAAAAGAGCTTGCCACGGAAGCTTGGAGACCTGAATTCAATCTCCAGAACCCACAAAAGAAAGAAGGGACTCCACAAATCTGTCCTCTGGCCTCCATATATGTGCTGTGGCACATGCAAAGCCACACCCACCACCATACACGTGTAAGAATAATAAATAAAGACCGTAAGGAATATAATAGAAGGTTTTCAGGCACCTGGACAGAATCATTCCGCAGATCCAAAGACATCCAAGTGCCAGACACCAGACAACGCCTTAGCCTTCTTGGTACTTTGAAGCAATCCTAAGCCTTTTGTGTACCTGCTGCAGGCTAAACTCACAGCTTGCCAAGAAAGTTCACTACCATTGAGCTACACATGCTCCAGGCACCATGCCCTCTTTTAAAGATTAACTCCTCTGCTTTTGAGAAACAGTTGTGGCTCACAACCAGGACATCACAGGCTAACTACAGACACGGAGTTACTAAAGTAGAACTGAACAATTCCCAGCTGTACGGCCCAAGAAGCTTATACTACTTACTACCACTCTTACTGCAGCTTACAAACCTCTCCTTTGGAGCCACTGTAAGTAGACAGGGGGAAAAAGGAAGAAAAAGGCATTTTTAAACATCCCAGGAGACTTCAATTAGAAACAGCAAAACCTATGACTTTCTTAAAGAATATGAGACTCTTCAAAAGTTACTACAGAGCCAGGCGCGGTGCCAGACACTAGAAAGCCCAACACCTGGGAGATAAGAGCTGGAGGATCAGGAATTCAGGGTCAGCCTCAATAACATAGCAAGGCTGAGACCAGCCTGGGTTACTTACATGAGACCCTATTTCAAAGAACAGAGACCACGGACATGGATTAGGGAGTAAAGGCCATGCTAGATCTCCAGTACCCAGAACCAATTCCTGAAGACTGTTCTCTGACCTCTGAGCCAGGGTAGTTCCCGTTTTTGAAACTCTCTAAGGTTGCACAGGCCTAGCGACTTCAGAAGAGGGCAGGTTAGAGTACTCTTATTTACACAACCAGAAAGCCATAGTCACACAAAATACTCAGGGCGGGGGTGTGTACAAGTTTTAGTAGCGATAAAGTAAAGAGAGAAAGAAAAGAGAAAGGAAAGGCAAGGAAAAGGAAGGAAAGAAAAAAGGTAAGAAACGATTAAAGAAATGAACATTCAGGGGGGTGTGGTGGCGAACGCCTTTGATCCCAGCACTACGGAAGCAGAGGCAGGCGGATCTCTACGATTTCGAGGCCAGCCTGGTCTACACATCGAGTTCCGGCCCGGCCCCCCCAAAATAAGAAATAAACAGTCACACTCACCCCCAAACAGAAATGCTTACCCCTAGACACCTAAGACTACTCTTCCTACCCCAGTGTCATGTGACAGAATTAAACAGACAATGCCAAAGACAAAGCCACACTCCGCGGGGAAGATTCCTTCACAAACCGCAGCCCGCGGCACTCACTCGGGCTCCACAGTGTCGCCGGGTCCTGCGGAGGAGGCGGCGGCGGCTGCAGGGCGATGCCGAGCGGCGGCGTTCCGTCCTTCTGGAAGACTGGCTAATCTGGAAGGCGGCTTGGGAGTTTTCTGCGGAGCAGGGCCGAGCGGACCGCAAGTCCCGAGGAGGCCGGGAGAGCGCTTGGAGCTGCGGAGGGAGGCGACATGCACGTGAGACCCGCCCGTCGCGGGCCACCAGCCCCTCCGCGCAGACTGCGGACACGGCCACGCCTTAAACTGGCCCTCCACGGCCGCCGTCGCCCCCACCTCCGCAACTCCCTAGGAGTAGAGATGGACCAGAGGCAAAGAACGGTACTGCGAACTACAGAGCTCAGCCATCGCTGGGGAAAAAAAACCAAAAAAATCAGGGGGGCTATGCTGGCGTCACTTCCGCTTCCGTCCTGGAGTGTAGCCCGGGAGATTCGGGTCTCGGCCCCCCTAGACAGAGGCTGACTTCTAGGAGCTGGCAAATGGCCCTGGGGTTGATATTCTCTCCTTTTCTGATACAGTAGTATCTGATACATATAGCAGACTGCCTCGTGTAGCGGACCCATGTTTGATTCCCAGCACCCAGGTGACAGCGCATAGCTGTCTACAGACACGCCTCCATCACGCCTGGTTTAAATCTTTTTTTAAAGATTTATTTATTATGAATACAACATCCTGCCTCCATGTATGCTTGCACGCCAGAAGAGGGCGCCAGATCTCATTATGGATGGTTGTGAGCCACCATGTGATTGCGGGGAATTGAACTCAGGACCTCTGGAAGAGCAGTGCTCTTAACCTCTGAGCCATCTCTCCAGCCCCCTGATTTAAATCTTAAACCTGTCTGTCTGTCTGTCTGTCTGTCTGTCTGTCTGTCTGTCTGTCTGTCTGTCTGTCTGTCTGTCTCGTTCACTCAAGAGACAGAGGCAGGCAGAGCTCTGTGAGTTCAGGGCTAGCCTGCATTGTGACACTGAGAATATTCTCAAGACAAATATGAGTGACTATGGCCCGGAAACAAATTTAAAGTTATCCCAGATTCCACATGCAAATGTGGTAACTGTTTCATGAAATTATATAGTAACAGAACAAAAAACAATAATAAAGTATAAGCCGATAAAAAGTCTTTGTTAACCAGCTGGTGACTACACTGGGTGGTCAAGATCCCAGTGTAGCCCCAGGCTTTCTCAGCGTGAGCTTTTGAGCACAAAAGCCATGTTCTGGATAGACATACCTCAGTTAACAGGAACAGTTTCCCAGAAGCAGAACTATAGAAGCTTAAAAAAAAGTCAGGGTAGTACATTTAGAGATTTTCCCAGAAAGTTTTGGCAGGTGATGTCTTACAGCATGAATGATACTTCCATGATGGAGTCAGGTGTGCTAAGGTCTGGGGTCCTGTTACAGTAGGACGTTTCCTTAGTGACTGATGTGGCAGTGTCCAGCCTATTGTGGGGTGTGTCACCCTGGGCTGGTATTCCTGGGTTCTATAAGAGAGGAGGCTGATGGGGGCTGAACAGATGACTCAGCAGTTAAGAGCACTGGCTGCTCTTCCAGAGGACCTGGGTTCAATTCCCAGAACCCACATGGCAGCTCACAACTGTATGTAAACTCCAGTTTCAGGGGATCTGACACCCTCATACAGAAAAATAAATCTTTAAAAAAGAATTTGGTGGGTGCAGGGGAAGGCTGAGCAAGTCATAGGAGCAAGCCAGTAAGCAGTACCCCTCCATGGTCTCTATCAGTTCCTGCCTCCAGGTTCCTGTCCTGTTTGAGTTCCTGCCTCGCTTTCCCCCAATGATGGATTGTGCTGTGGAAACCTAAGTGAAACAAACCCTTTTCTTCCTAGCTTGCTTTCGTCATGCTGTTTAATCACAGTGACGGAAGCTCTGACTGAGACAGGTCTCTTGTTAATCACATCTAATTCTTTAGTCTAGTTGGCCAGAAGCCTTCAAACTTACCATAGGAGCAACTCTTAAACTTCTCTCTGAAATGCCACAAGCTATCCCTCAGTTGTTTAAATTGCTCTCTGCATCCTTATCTTCCAAACTCCCACAGAATATCTCATTAAGCGTAAGTTTCAGGCAGTCTGCTATATGTATCAGATACTACTGTATCAGAAAATGAGAGAATATTGAACCCCAGAATATACAGTAGATAAGACTTTTAATTCTGAACTAACAGGATGGGTATTCTGGGGAGTGAACTATACTAGACACTGGGAAGATTGTACCTCCTCAAAGAATTCAGCCAGTGAGAAATTCAGGAGACAGATAGGGAAATACAATTAGTAATATAAAAGCCACTGTTTGTGTTTTAATATCCTTAAAAAGCATGCACTTATGTATAGTGGTAACAAGGTTGACAACGGACTGCTGGACACAGGTAAAAAAAACTGGGGAGCAGTAAAGATCCCAGAAATGGGGAGACCCACCCGAAGCAGGATGGCCACAGTTGTGATTGTGAGAAATGTCAAGCTGTGTCTTGGAACTGTTCTAGTTGTGTGTAATTGTTCAGAGTGGTCAGATAGTCTGCATAAACCAGAGACTTTCTGGCATCCCAGTGGCTCTTTCAATAAGAGATAATCTAGTGCTGCTCAGTTTTGTGATACAGCTGTCTTTGTTTTGTTTTGTTTTTTGTTTTGTTTTTTGTTTGTTTTTACGAGACAGGGTTTCTCTGTATTGTTTTGGAGGCTGTCGGTCCAGCCCGGCCTCAAACTCACAGAGATCCGCCTGCCTCTGCCTCCCGAGTGCTGGGATTAAAGGCGTGCGCCACCACTGCCCGGCTCATGATACAGCTGTCTTCTCCTAGTTCTTGATTTAATCCTCCTAATATTTGAGCTGTTATATTAGCTTTGTTAATAGCCCAGGCCAGTTTTGTAGTCTTCTGCTGAATTCCTACAAGGCCAGGTACAAGCAGAAGAAAGGTAGCTACTGTAGCTCTCTCAGGCATGGACGTAAGCGTTAAATGGTCATCACGATCAATGAACATTCTGTGCATAATGCAGTCAGTGTGGAAAGATGTGACCACGGGCACATAAACCAAAAACATTTCCTGCAGAAAAGGGACCAGTCCACAGGTAAAGCTTTTCAATGCGTTAAAAGTTAGTTGTGTACAACCCCACACTGAGACTTTTCCTCAATGTGTCAAAACATAAAAAAGAGTTATAGAAGACAAAAGACATGGAAGCCCTTGAATATCCCTTAGGCTGGAATGTGACATTGTCCCTAGCAATGTTAACATATTCAATAAGAGGAATTCCTAATCCCACCAAATTTGTCTTTAATTAATTTGGTATATATCTGGGCAGTGGTGGTACACTCCTTTGGTCCCAGCACTTGGGAGGCAGAGGCAGGTGGATTTCAGTGAGCTTGAAGCAAGCCTGGTCTATAAAGCAAGTTCCAAGACAGCCAGGACTGTTACACAGAGAAACCCTGCCTCGAAATCCCCCCCCAAATTGATGTAGAAGGGTCACCAAAAATGAAAAAATAGTCTTATTAAGCATCCAATAGCCAATTGCAGCCATAGATTATTGCCTAAGAGTCTTATTGACCTTATAGCTAATTCAGGGATGGACATATTACTGTGTGCTATAATAGTATCTTTTTTTTGTCCTTTTCCCATTTTTGATAATGATGTAGCCCTTGATGCCCAAATTCAGCTTGTAATTTAAATATTCCAAAAATCATTATTCCCATTTTTTATTGATAAGTTATGTCATATCATATTCTCAAACTCAGTTTGTTTAAAATTTACTCCTTCCTTATCGTTCTAATTAACAATGCCAACCTCCAGAGTTCCATTAACATGAACACTTGAGCATCTCAGTACTATTGGTACTTTGGTGGCACCTGTAACTTTAGAGGTGGACAACTTAGTGTCATTTTCAAAAGAAATGAATTCAGGAGTTATATCAGGAGTTACAGCCTGATGATTTTACTTCAAGGTTCATTCTGCTTCCTGACACATTCTCTTTTTCTTTTCCTTCCTTCCTTCTTTCTTTCTTCCTTTCTTCCTTCCTTCCTTTCTCCTTCCTTCTTTCTTTTCTCTTTTCCTTCCTTCTCTCTCTCTCTCTCTCTCTCTCTCTCTCTCTCTCTCTCTCTCTCTCTCTCTCTCTCTCTCTCTCGCTTTGTTTTTCAAGACAGGATTTCTCTGTAGTTTTGGAGCCTGTCCTGGAACTCAATCTGTAGACCAGGCTTGTCTTGAACCCACAGAGATCCACCTGCCTCTGTGTCCCAAGTGCAGGGATAAAGGCATGTGCCACCCATGCCCGGCTCTGACACATTTTCTTAATCTGTCCCCACACAGGGATCTTGGTTTTGCTGGATGAGACTGTCGAGTTGCCTCTTCTTTTTTCCTGGTGATCTTCATCTTCTTGAAGGATGTTTTGAATGGGTCCTTATGTTGAAACTCCCATTGCTTTACAGTAGTGGTTTATATGCTGTTGTGATATTCACAACAATTGATCTGAATCTGAAACAACACAAGCAAACCCACCTCTCCATGTCTCCATGTATCTGCTATGCCATTCTTTCTCAGATGGGCAATACCACCATATAGTAGTTTTTAGCTTATATTTTAATGACTCTCCTGTTTCTTTCCAATGGTTTCAGCATAGGGTATGTTGTGCTCATCCAAGATTTCAAAATTTGGAGTTTACAGAGATTTCAGAAGTTGGTCATGAGGGGAAACTTGGAGAACTGCCCCCATTTAGCTTATCAATATAAACCATCAAGGGTGATGGTTTGCTTTAGGGTAAACTTTGACAACATATAGAAGACTACATAAAGGGAGATATAAATTAGTCTCACCCTCCATTCTTGTCTGTAAATTAATTACATTTGTTTGAATGACTACAAACATAATTCTGGGCATACTAAATACATTTAATTGTCCCGTGCCACAGGACACTCGGATCCTTCTGCAGTAAAGCTTTAATGCATCTTGAGAGATAGATGATCAGCTTCTGAGGGGGAGACCCCAAGCTAAGAAACCCAGCCCCTTATATAAGCCTAGGAGCTCCGAGTGAGAAGTGAGACGTGTAGAGCCGGGATTGGTGGTTTGCTCATCACCCCAGATGACGCCACGGGAGAGGCAGAGCTTAAGCAGTGGAAAAACACCTAGCACATGCGTACCAAGGTTGTTTACTCCAACCAACAACGGATGTCGGCGCCATCTTGTAATGGCGATAGCGAGGGCGGCTCCTCACATTTAATGATTTATAAAGTAACAATACTTTTTAAATTACCTTTTAATAGTTTATTATAAATAAGTAATTTTTGTAAGATTAGAATTTTATAAATTAAGGTAATTTATCCCCATTAAGATTTGGGTCTTAATTGAGAAACTTGGAAAATTCCCAGGAATCCACAAGGATGACCCCAGTTAAGACACTCAGCGTTAGTGGAGAGGGTGCCTCAACTGGCCTTCTCCTGTAATCAGATTGATGACCACCTGAAATATCATCATGGAACCTTCATCCAGTAACTGATGGAAGCAGATGCAGAGATTCCACAGCTGAGCACTGGGCAGAACTCCCAGAGTCCAGTTGAAGAGAGGGGAAGTGATGAGCAAAGGGGTCAAGACCAGTTTGGGGAAACCCACAGAAACAACTAACCTGAGATAGTGGGAGCTCACTGACTCCAGACTGACAGTGGGGGAGCCTGGATAGGACCAAACTAGGTCTCTGAATGTGAATGACAGTTATGTGGCTTGGGCAGTCTGTAGGGCCACTGGCAGTGGGACCAGGATTTATCCCTAGTGCTTGAACTGACTGACTTTTTAGAACATATTCCCTGTGGAGAGATACATTGCTCAGCCTGGATACAGGTGGGAGAGGGCCTTGGTCCTGCCTCAAAGAGATGTGCCAGACTTTGTTGACTCCCCATGGGAAGCCTCACCCTCCTGAGGAATGGATGGGGTTGGGAAGAGAAAGGTAGGGAGGAAGGAGGAGGAGAGGGAATAGGATGTAAAATCAGAAATTGGGATGTAAAATGAGAAAAGATCATTTTAAAATAAAAAATGTTTAAAAAATATTTGAGCCTTAAAACTTACAATTTTTGAATAGAAACTGTTTAGCACCAAAGTAAACTTTAAGTTATAAATACAGTCCAAGAAAAAACTAGGAACTCTAGGAACTTCTTGGGCATGGTTTGAACATACGAGACCTCAAAGCCCACCGCCAGTAACACTTCCTTCAACAAGACTACTACTTCAACAAGGCCACACCTCCTAATAGTGCCACTTCCTATGGGCCTACAAGGACCATTTTTTTTGTTGTTGTTGTTGTTCATAATTAAAACTTTGTTGAAGGGGGCTGGAGAGATGGCTCAGAGGCTAAGAGTGCTGACTGTTCTTCCAGAGGTCCTGAGTTCAATTCCCAGCAACCACATGGTGGCTCACAACCATCTGTAATAATGCCCTCTTCTGGCCTGAAGGCATATGTGCAAACAGAACACTGTATACATAATAAATAAATAAATCTTTAAAAAAACTTTGTTGAAAAGCTGACACCAAAATAGGAGATCATCACTGTATACATAGTTACATTGTCTTGGTAGAGTCACTGAACTTGATAAGGCTTTCTGTGAAAAACAAAAATTCAGGAACGTGTATAGATGATTAGTTGCTTTCTTCTAAATGAACAGCCTTCTGAGCCTGGCTTTTCCTCCTGTGGGCTGGCACAGCACTGTTGAACAACCTACACAAAGAACCACTGTCTGAGCATGGCTGGAACTGTAGTAGTGTTGTAGCAACCTGGCCATTTCACATCCATGAAGTAAGAATTTGGGCTCTGAAGCAGAGTTTCTTCTTATGTTTCTTTTTTTCCTCTTTCAAGGAAGGGTGTAATAAGTGTCTAGCCAGAGGCATGGTGATGGCTCCACCAGCACCAGTGACCAGATCTCTGAGGTGAGGCGCTTGCTGGCCACGAGAACCATTTTTATTCAAACCACCACACATTTTTTTTTGGTCTTTATCTGTTATTTTTAATTGTAGGACAAAAATCTCATTTTATCATATAAATCTGTTCTTATCCAAAACTTTCCCCCCAAAATATATTTGACACGTGTTAAAATGTGTATTCTAAACATATTTTCCATACTTTAAATGAGAATGACTCATGTATTTCAGGCTTAGCCACCATGCAGTGACACTATTTGAAAGGATTAGGAATGGCCTTGTTGAAAGTGTGTGTGTCACTGGGGTTTCAAAAGTCCCTGTCAGGCCAGGTTCTCTGCCTGTGGATCAGGATGTAGCTCTCAGTGCCTTCGTCAGCACCAAGCCTGCTGCCATGCTCTCTGCTGTGATGAAACTAACCCTCTGAAACTTCGAGTGAGCCTCCATAAAATGCTTTCTTTGTAATCGTTGCCATGGTCATGCTGTTTCTTCACAGCAAGAGAATAGTGACTAAGACGCCTATTTATTGTTTCTTTTTATTTCCCTGAACAAGAGTTGAATCCAAGCTACATACATGGTAAAATGTACCATGTTAAGATAACCTGTACACATTAATTTTTGTTGTAAGTTTTTTTTTTTTGAGACAGGGTTTCTCTGTGGCTTTGGAGCCTGTCCTGGAACTCGCTCAGGCTGGCCTCGAATCCACAGAGATCCACCTGCCTCTGCCTCCCGAGTGCTGGGATTAAAGGAGTATACACCACTGCCACCACCACCCCCTGGCTAAAAATTTATTTATATTTTTATATGCATTGGTGTTTTGCCTGCATGTGTATCTGTGTGAGGGTGTTGGACCCTGGAGCTACAGACAGTTATGAGCTGCCATGTGGGTGCCTGAGTTGAACCCAGTCCTCTGGAATAGCAGTCAGTGCTCTTAACCACTGAGCAATCTCTCCAGCCCTAGAATTTTACAGTTTTTAATTCTCCAATGCCACACTTTATAGAACCTGAGAGTAAGAAATTTGCATTTTAACAAGAGACTCAGAGATATTAATAACCTTGAATGGGGAACATTTTTTTGGAAACAAGAACCAAAACGGGATGCAGCACTCAGAGAGCCAAACATCTGTAACTGTATCAGCCATCTGTACCTTTAGGTGCGAGTCTCTTGATTGAAGGCTTTTAAATACCATATATATAAAAACACTAACAAACAAATCTATCATTTTTGTAAGACATTTCTCTCGATTGAAAGTTTTAAATACCATTTTATATAAAAGCATTAACAAATAAATCTACCATTTTGTAAGGTATTTTCCTTAAAGGAGGGGGTGTCAGGCAATAACTATTTTTATTAGCTTATGCTCAGTATATTTAACAGTCTTTTTGTAGCTATAAAGGTGGACTTGCCCCCTCTGTTCTTAGCTTTTAGCCTGTATATTGTGTGAGGTTTTACTCTTTTCCTCTTTGGCCTTTCTTGAGGGGCCTTCCATCCAGCTCCCAAGTAAATCATTCATGGAGGCTTATTCTTAGTTATGAATGTCTGGCCTTAGTTTCGCTTGTTTCCAGCCAGCTTCCCTTAACTTATATTATCCCATCTACCTTTTGCCTCTGGTCTTTTCCTGTTCTCTTACTTGGGTAAATCTTACTCTTGCTTCGTGGACTGCTGTGTAACTGGGTGACTGGCCCCTGAGGTCCTCCTCTATTACTCCCCTCCATCCTTGTTTCTCCTATTTATCCTCTCTGCCTGGCAGCCCCGCCTATCCTTGCTCCTGCCTCACTATTGGCCATTCAGTTCTTTATTAGGACCACCAGGTGTTTTAGACAGACACAGTAACACAGCTTTACAGAGATAAACAAATGCAGCATAAACAAAAGTCACACACCTGAAAATAATATTCCCCGACACCTGTATATCTTAGTTCCTCCAGGAAACCTTGAGGTCTGTTGGGGAAGTCTTATGTCAATAAAGCACTGTTGAGCCTATAGGGAATCTAGATGGGAGGGACTAGGAGTCCAGGAGGATTCTGGGAAGGAGAAACACAAGAGAGTCGAGATGTAACGCCATTGGGGTAGGAAGCCCGGAAACTTCTCCGGTAAGAAACATACTTAGGTTAACAATTATGGGGTAATTACTTAAGTCAGAGCTAGCCAGTAAGAAACAAGCAAGGCCAACAGCTTCATAATTAATACAGCGTCTTGTGTGTTTATTTGGGGACTACAAAGCGGCAGAGCCCAGGTGACTGGTGGGGGATAAACCAAAGCGATTAGCAAAGAAAAAGCTTCTCTTAACAGAGGTCTAATGCAATAAGGCCTATTTCCACACAAACAGCTAAGAGGAGTGACTGGACACTCAGGTGAAGGTCCATTGCCCTTGTGTATTGCCTCCTTTTTGAGGGACTATTAACACTTAACGAGCCCAGCTATGATTATTTTAAGCTGGGTCCATAAGAGTTACTATGAGAGATTTTAGATAGAGGGTCACTTTTAACCTTTATATACAAGCATCCTATTAGCTGATTTTCTTATATACACATTTATATCACTAGATAAATAATAGTAGTCCCTACTAGAAATAGCTTATATATTGTTATTAACCACACAGTGCCTTTTAAAGGAGCTTTTGTTGATCTCCTTTTGCTTGTCATGGAGTTGGGGGACCAGCTTGACTCGGGACAGGAGCTCTGGGGGAAACTTTGAAACAAACATGTTTAGGTCTGAAGTGGGCAGGCCAAAACACAGATCCAGAGCCAGCTTTTCGGGGAGCTAAACATCATGTGATAATGTATTTTTAATATTGTCCATGCCCAAAATGCATTTGAGTCAGACATCTAAGTAGTGTCGTCTGTGTCTGTTTATAACTGAAAAGTAGATACAAAACCAATGTTATCCGGTCTTGGTGGGACAGAAACAAAGGTGTACCACATCAAAGGGCAAGTCAGTACCGAGAACAGAAAGAATATCCTATCTCAGGGGAAGTGAGCTTGGAGACCCCATTATCATTGTAGGCTCATATATAATATAAATTGACATTTCTTGCTCAAATTAGGCGTAGTCCGAGAGCATTGTCAAAGCCTAATGTTTCTAATGACACCTTTCTGAGATCAGATTTAGAGACAGTTTCTTCATGCAACCAATTCACAAATAGAAGGAATACAGCAGGGTTTTAGCAGGTTCTGGTCATCTTGTTCCAGTCATGGGGTATGAGACACTCTGTCCCAGCTAGCTCTCTCAATAGCCCCACAGCACGTGGAGATTTAACTCTAAGAGGAGATGGCTTGTTTAAAATCTCTAAGTATCTTGTAGGGAGGAGGCTCATGTTCTGCATGTATTTTCCTCTTTCCCATAGGAAAATTATCATCAGCTCTGGGTAAAAAGGGTTAGAAAGGAACTGGTGAGGTAATGATTGCCTCAAGGCCCCCTTCCTTTTAGCTAAGTCCCTTGAGCTAATGCAGAAACACCAACTTTTACAGAAACAGAGAAGGTTAATAAACAACTTTTCACAAAAAGACCAAGCTACACAATTGACACTCACATGCAGAGGGCCTAGGTTGGTCCCATGCCAGCTCCCTGGCTGTTCATCTGGAGTCCATGAGCTCCCACTAACTCAGATCAGCTGTCTCTTGGTTTCCCCATCATGATCTTAACCTCCCCATTCCTCCTTGCTCATACAATCCCCCTACCCTCTCTTCAACTGGACTCCCGGAGCTCAGCCCAGTCCTTGGCTGAGGATCTATATCTGCTTCCATCAGTTACTGAGTGAAGGTTCTATGATGACAACTAGAGCAGTCACCAATCTGATTACAGGGGAAGGCCAGTTCAGGACCCTCTCCGCTATTGCTAGAAGTCTTAGCTGGAGTCATCCTTGTGGGTTCCTGGGAACCTCCTTGGTACCAGGTTTCTCCCTAACCCCACAATGGCTCCCTCTATCAAGATATCTCCCCTGTCACCCTCCCCCTCCATCCCGCCTACAACTCGACCATCCTGATGGCTCATGTTCCCATCCCCCCATCTCCTCCCCTCTATTCCCTCTCAGTTTACCTAGAACATCCCACCTATTTCTCTTCTCAGGGAGATCCATGTGCCCCTCTGAGGGTCCTCCTTGTTACCTAGCTTCCTTGGGCTGAGGATTGTAGCCTGGTTATCCTTTGTTTTACCTCTAGTATCCACTTATGAGTGAGTACATGCTGTGTTTGTCTTTCTGGGTCTGAGTTACCTCACTCTGGGTGATTTTTTTCTAGTTCCATCCATTTGCCTGCAAATTTCATGATGTCATTGTTTTTTTGTTTTCTGCTGAGTAATACTCTTTTTGTGGTGTCCCTAGTAGTGGGACCAAGACCTGTCCCTGATGCATGAACTGGCTCTTTGGGACCTATTTCTATGGTGGGCTGCCTTGTTCAGCCTTGATGCAGTGGGGAGGAGCTTGGCCCTACCTCAGCTTGAGGTGCATGCTTTGTTGAGTCCCGTGGGGAGGCCTTACCCCATCTAAGTGGAGAGAGGGGAGGACTGGATGGGGAGATAGGGGAGAGGTGGGGGAGGGAGTGGGAGGAGAGGAGGGAGGGGAAACTGTGATTGGCATGTAAAATAAATTAAAAAACGATGAAAACACAACTTTTCAACTTCTGAATCATCAGGAGTCAAAAGATGGGGAACAACAGGTAACAAAAGGTTTAAGGCAAGGCTCATTTACATCTTCTCATTTGCCATCTGAAGGTGCTATCTAGCTCTTGATTTCTCCTTCTTGAGAAATACCAATGCTGGGTGTTCCCTTGCCCAGATTTATATTCTTCATAACTGTTACAGCTTAACAGCAGGTGAAAACAGACCACAACAGACGACAAAACTCATGTTGGAAGCTTTAATGACAAGGTGCGCAAAAGAAGATCGTGGAAGCATGGCTCAGAAAGGGAAGGTGGGGGAAGAGGAATGGGGCTGGTGGCAGGGGAGCTTTGAAGGGGCTTTAGCACCTGTGTACAGAGGCTTACGAAGCCAAACAGAGCATGCACACGGATTACATAGTGACACATGGCCATGATAGGTCTTGAGAAATGCAGGTCCTCAGGGGTGGGCTGCAGATGGGTCTTGACAAAGTGAGACAGAGCTTGGCTATTAGGATGAAAAAGCTGGTGTAGACAGGACAGAATGTGTTGGGTTGTTAGGAGGTGACAGTGGGGGTGTGGGTTGTGGTGCAAGGATTCCCTGTAGTGGGTGAGCTGAGTCTGAGCCTTAGAAGGCTGCAGCTCTAGCTGCCTTCTCAGTTCTGTTGTTTCCCCTAGAGATGTTGGAGCTGACGGTCTGATGAGACCAGCAGTGAATAATTCCTATAGCTTTAGGGAGATGGGAGGTTTTTAGCATGGCCATAATGTGACCTGAGGTTATTGTAAGTAGCCCTTTTGTTGTAAGTAGCCCATGCTCTTTCCAGATGGCAGCATGGGATGGGATATGAATAGCTTATTTGGAGTCTGTATAAATGTTTAGGGATTTTCCTCATGCTAATTGGAAGGCACATGTGAGAGTTATTGGGTTAACCTGTTGGTTAGTAGTGTGGGCAGGGAGTACCTTGCTTCAACCACCCCATTATCTGACACTAAAGCATAGCCTGCTTTTCAGGTCCCCTCATGTAAAAAGGAGCTGCCATCTGTGTACCAGGGTTAGGTGGCCTGAGGCAATGTGCCCTCCTGTGTGTGTGAGGGATGGGGCAGTAGTTCTTCTAGGGGTTCAATGTAAGAATGAGATGGGGAGTGGTTAGTGTTTGGTCGAGGAAAGAGATTCGGAATATTAAGGGGTGGGAAGAATGGAAATGAAGTGTGGCATCTCCTGCTAATGTCACCTGGAGAGGAAAGAACCGGAAGGAGGTAGAGTTTGTAAGCCTTTGTACGTTAAGAGATGGGACAGGTTGTGGGGAGAAGATAGTAGTGGGTGAATCAAAGTTTAGATTTCTATTTTAAGGAAAATGAGGAGATCAGTGACTGCTAAAGCATGTATTCAGGGTGCCAATCCCTGGGCGGTAAGGTCTAGTTTATTGAAAGGTATGCTACAGGTGCAAAGGGAGGCCCCAGATGGTGGCCTATAACCCCAAAGGCATATCCCTCTTTTTCTGTTACACAGAGGGAGAAAGAATGAGTCTAGGAGATGAAGGGCTTGAATCTGGATGAGAGCCTGTTGGAACTTCTGAAAAGGCTTGGTAATGAGACTAAGGAGATGTTTATGTGGGGACCCAAAGCTGTCTCATATCCTTATGAGCAAGGAGGGAAAAATAGGGAATCCAGGAACATAAGAACCCAGCTATTCCTAGGAATGATAACATTTCCTCTTTAGTAGAGGGGACTGCAAGAGACTGGATTAGATGTTTTCTATCTAAAGTAATGTCTTTGTGGGTTGGGGTAATTAATGGTTAGTCCCAAATAGGTGACCTGAGGAGTTGACAGTTGGCTGGACAAGAAATTTAGAAGAGCTAATTTGTAAGGATGGACTGCAAAGGAGAATGTCATCCACATACTGTATGAGTTTGGATTTGGGAAGAGACAAAGAGAGTAGGTCAGAAGCTAGGGCCTAGCCAAATAGGTGTGGACTGTCTCAGAATGCCTTGGGTAGGACAGTCCAGGTGAGCTGTGTGGAGAGGTGGGTGTCAGGGTCAGTCCAAGTGAGAGCAAAGATATTTTGAGATGGAGTGCAGAGAGGGATAGAGAAGAAAGCATACTTGAGATCCAGAACTGAGAAATGAGAGGTCCCTGGATGTATAGTGGAAAGAAGGTGTAGGAATTAGGCATCACGGTATAGGTGGGATCCATTGCAGAATGAATGAGCTGGAGGTTTGAACTAGGTGGTAAGTCCTGTTAGGCTTCTTAACTGCAAGCATAGGGGTGTTAAAAGGAGAAGATGTAGGACAAAGTAGTTTTTAGAGACGGTCAGAGATGATAGGTTTAAGTCACCTGAGTCTCTGGAGCAAGGGTGGGTACAGAAGAAACTATCAGATTCTTGGAGCTGGAGTTCCAGGCAGTTGTGAGCTGCTTGACATGGGTGCTGGGGAACAGAACTCTGGTCCTCTGGAAGAGCAACAAGTGCTCTGCTGAGCCATCTCATGTAGCCCAGGCTGGCCTAGAACTAGTTATGTAGTGGAGTATGACCTTGATCTTTTGATTCTCCTGTCTCTACCTTAGAGGACTGAGACTACAGGTATGGACCATGCCAACATCCCCAGGACTCACTGTCTTGTTAGATAGTAAAACTTAGAGCTTCAGTTTCCTGTGAGATTTGCCATTTGGGGTAAGGTTTCATGTCTCATTGGGATTTAGGCTCTAAATTATAAGGCCTCACAAATCAGGACTCAGGCTCCAAGTAGTCAAGATCTGATTGTTGAAGTGAGAATTTTACTTTCATTTTTGGCTTCTTTTTCTCTATTGTATCATGAACCTCAACAAAGAATCAGAATGATTGTTTGTGTTCTTTGTTCTGTTGTGTGTGTGTGTGTGTGTGTGTGTGGTTTTTTTTTTTTTTTTTTTTTTTGGTTTTTCGAGACAGGGTTTCTCTGTGGCTTTGGAGGCTGTCCTGGAACTCACTTTGTAGACCAGGCTGGCCTCGAACTCACAGAGATCCGCCTGCCTCTGCCTCCTGAGTGCTGGGATTAAAGGCATGCGCCACCAACGCCCGGCAGTGTGTTTGTTTTTTGTAATTTAAGATTTTATTTATTGAACAGTTGAGAGGTATAGGCAGGTGGATATCTGTGAACTCTAGGCCAGCCAGGGCTACACAGAAAGATTCTCTCTCTTCCTTTCTGTGATGGTCAACTTGAATTAACTAGACCCACTTGTAATGGATTTTTGCTTAATTTGAGGTAGGAAGGTCCACTTTTAATCTGGATCTTTGAGGTAGGAATATATGCCTTTCATACAGATTTTTAAAAAAGCTTTATTTATTTTTATTGTGTATACAGTGTTCTGTCTGCTTGTATCCCTGCAGGCCAGAAGAGGGCACCAGATCTCATTAGGGATGCTTGTGAGTCATCATGTGGTTGGACTCAGGATCTCTGGAAGAGCAGCCAGTGCTCTTAACCTCTGAGCCATCTCTGCAGCCCACTAAACAGATTTTTTGAGCTGGAAAAAAACATGACTCTAATCCATTCTTGAGGTGGAAAGTACACTTTTAATCTAGATCTCTTGAACTGGGAAAACCCACCTTTAATATGGTCCACACCTTCTGCTAGAAGCCTATATAAGGACATAGAAGAAGGAAGCTTCTGAGCTTTGCCTGATGACTGTCACCTCACTAGCAAGTCCATTTCTTCCCTGGAATTAGAGCCTACTTCTTCAGGATCCCAGCATATACTGAAGACCAGCTGAGACATCTAGCCTTGTGGACTGAGGGTTCTTGGACTTTCCATTAACAGACAGCCATTGTTAGATTAAGCTGGACTGCAGTGTATAAGCCATTCTAATAAATCCACTTTCTATATACAGAGATCAATTCAGTCTATAAGTTCTGTTATTCTAGAGAACATTAATATTAATACACTCTGTATGGGGATACACACACACACACACACTCACATAAGATATAGTGTTGGGCCTAGAAAGGCTCAGATGTGAGGCCCAGTATAGCCTCCTGAGCTTGGCTAGAGTTTATCACCTGTCTCTGCCCTTGTAACCTGCACGTGGGGTGACTCAGCAAGGCCTGATGTAAGATTGCCCGATGCCTAGCTACCTGCCAGCTTGGTGGAATATTATTGGCCCTTACTCCTCATGTCACCTTACCGTATCCTAAGATTCCCATCCCCTACCTCAGCCCCGTATAACTTTCTGCCTGTTGGAATACAGCGAGATCCTGCTTCAACAAGTCTCCCAATTAAGTGTGTATTTTCTCCCCAGTAACTAGGTGGAGTAGTCGACACTCACCATCCCCCTCAGTCCCAGGAAGAGACAGACTGGACCAGCCCTTCCCCAGCCCTACCTGCCAGAGGACAAGGCAATATAGCACCAATGACAGAATGAAGAAGTAATTTAATGGGGTCAGAGTGTTGGATTAGTATTTAAGGTTATATACTGCTTTTGCAGGGAACTAGAGTTCAGTTCCTAGCACACACATTGTGTGGCTTACAACAGATTCTAACTCCAGCTTCAGGAGGATCTGATATTTTTGGCCTCTGCAGGCATGTGCATACACACACACACACAATTAAAAAACACCTTCTTTAAGGGGCTAGAGAGATAGCTCAGTGGTTAAGAGCACTGGCTGCTCTTTCAGAGGTCCTGGGTTCAATTCCCAGCATCCATGTGGTAGTTCACAACTGTCTGTAACTCTAGTTTCAGGGGATCAGATACCTGTACATAGATATATATCCAGGCAAAACACCAATTGACATAAAATAAATAAATTAATCTTTAAAAAACACCTGTGAAAAGATTTTTATGCTATGTGTATGGATAGTTTTGCCTGCATGTATGTTTGCGCAATATGTGTGTGCAGTTCCCAGGAAGACACTGGATCCCCTGGAATGGTTGTGCTGCCACGTGGGTACTGAGAACTAAACCTGATTCTCTGCAAAAGTAGCCAGTGCTTTTAATCATTGACTCATCTCTCCATCTGCTAATTTTTTATTTTAAAAAAGAATAATTTAAGGTCTATAGGATGGTTTAGTGTATACAGGTGCTTTCCCTAAGATACAACATTCCATCTCATAGGGAAACTCTATAAAACTCTGGGAGTAAACAACTCAATAGCTTTAGGAAGTCCCTAAAACTGGTCTTTTTCCACTTAGCCTAGCCTATTTACTTTTCTGTTCTGTGATAAAACACCATGTCTTATAAAAGAAGGAATTTAAATTGGGGTTCATGATTCCAGAGGCTTACAGTCCATGACCATCATGGTAGAAAACATGACTACCAGCAGGCAGGGAGGCAGAGAGGCAGGGAGGGAGGCAGGCAGGCAAGCAGGCAGGCAGGCAGGGAGGCAGGCAGGCAGGGAGGCAGAGAGGCAGGGAGGCAGGGAGGCAGGGCGGCAGGGAGGCAGGGAGGCAGGCAGGCAGGGAGGCAGGCAAGAATAGTACTAGAGCAGCAGTCAAAAGCTTACATTTTTAATCCACAAGCACTAGGCAGAGAAAAAGGCAAACTGGGAATAACACACCCCGCCCCTATTGGGAACATTTTCATTCAAACGACACAACCTCTGCCTCCTCAAGCTTATAAGCAGTAGGAATTGATGAGAGACACTAACGAGAACTGAGCAGTCTGAAAGAGAATCAGATCAACTAAGCTGCCTGGAAAGGACAAACTGTCAAGCTGCCTACTGGTTACCCAGTGCACCACAGGGTTTTATCTTTCATGAGCTTGCACCCATACTGGGGTAGGATTTTGGTGATACACTGCTTTTGAGTCATTTCTGCTCCTGTAACTAAACTGTCACCCATATTCCTGTAAAGAAATGCAGTGAAAATCATTGGTCCACTAAGTTAGACTTTGGTGACATCCCTACTTTGTTCTACCATCTGCTCTTTCTTCCTTTTCCAGTTGTTTTTGTTTTGAGACAGGATTTTTTTTCTACATACCCCTGGCTGTTCTGGAACTATATAGACTAGGCTGGCCTCGGAATCCTTGTCTGTTCTTTATCTGGTATAAGTAGACATTTGCTCACATCTCTCCAGGAACTGGGTCACACAACATCCCTGGAAAGTCACATAAAGGTGAAAGGAGAGAGCTGACTCCACACAGCTCTACACTAGTCTTCATAGGTGTGCTACGGCACACATATGTACATGCACATACACACATGCACAGTTACGCAACAAATAATAAACTAACTGAATAGTAGTAATAATAACAACAGCAACAACAATAACACTCATGGGGGCTGGAGAGATGGCTCAATAGTTAAGAGAAGTGTCTGCTCTTCCAGAGGACCAGGATTAAATTTCCAGCACCCACAAAGCAGCTCACAACTATCTGTAGCTATAGCCTCAGGGAATCCAATATTTCCTTCTGGCCTCTGCAGGAACCAGGCATACAAGTGGTACACAGACATACACACAGGCTTTAAAAATCCCATACACATAAAATGGAAAAAGAAATAATTATTTTGGTCTGGAGAGATGGCTCAGAGGTTAAGAGCACTGATTGCTCTTCCAGAGGACCTGAGTGCAATTCCTAGCAACCATATTGTGGCTGACAACCATCCCTAATGAGATCTGGTGCCCTCTTCTGGCCTGCAGGGATGTGTGCAGGCAGAACACTGTGTACATAATAAATAAATCTTTAAAAAATAAATGTTTTACATAATGACCATTCTAGTAAAAAACGTTTGCACATTTGTGTGATTTTGTGTGGCCCTATGAGGCCAGTAGTCCCCTGGAACTGGAGTTGTGGGCCACCCATCTTAAATACTGAGAACTGAACTCTGGTCCTCTACAAGAGCAGTATGTGCTTTTAACTACTGAGCCATCTCTCAAGGAGCTGAATTTATTTTTTAAGAATTCTTTTGAGAATTTTAAAATTTTGTGTACAATGAGATGTACTCGTATCTACCTCTATGTCCCCATAACTGTCCCCATTTATTCTTTCGAGGACATAAAGATGGAAGGGCTTGGTGACATCAGGGGGAGTTAAAGCAGGGGCCTGTATAAGCACCTCTTTCAAATTCTTAAATGTCTGCTCATGGTCCTCAGTCCATCCCAACGGTGTTGTTCCCTTCCATATACAAGTACAAGGGCTTGGCAATTTCAGTGAATCCAGGTATCTAGAGATGACAACACCCAACAGCACCCAAGAATTCCCTAAAGTGCAGTACCATATCTGACCTTTAAATGTCTGTAGTTATTAAGCTTTGTGAGTTCTTAAGTGATTGTTGTGACTTGAGGAATGTGAAAATACTCTCTCACATATCTTACAATCATAAGACTTCTCTCCAGTGTATGCCCTCTGATGTACAGAAAGTTTTGAATAATGTGCAAAAGCTTTCTCACATTCTTTACATTTATAGGGATTTTCTCCAGTATGGATTTGCAAGTGTCAGTTTAGGTCTGAAGAAGCAGTGTAGGATTTCCCACATTCTTCACATTCTAGGGCTTTTCTCCAGCATGAGTTCTTAAATGTTCAATAAGACAGAAAGATCTAGCAAAGGTTTTTCTCCAGTGTGTGTTCTTATGTGTGAGACAAGGCAAGTGAATATAGTGAAGGCTTTCCCACGTTTCTTACTTTCATAGGACTTCTCTCCACAATGAGAATGTATATATGTTTATTAAGTCCTGATAGCTGAGTGAAGGTTGTGTGTGTGTGTGTGTGTGTGTGTTTAAGAAGAGGGGGAGAGAGCCGGGCGGTGGTGGCGCACGCCTTTAATTCCAGCACTCGGGAGGCAGAGGCAGGTGGATCTCTGTGAGTTCGAGGCTGGGCTGGACCGACAGCCTCCAAAACAATACAGAGAAACCCTGTCTTGTAAAACCAAAAAGAAAAAAAAAAAAAAAGAGGGGGAGAGGATAGAGAGATGGCTCAGCAGTTAAGAGCACTTATTGTTATTGCAAAGGATTCAGGTTCAATTCCCAGCATCTAGATTGTAGCTCACAACCATCTGTAACCTCAGTTCCAGAGGTTCCAACAGGGATGCATGTAGTACACATATAATCATGCAGGCAAAACATTCATACATATACATATAAACATTTTTCAAAGGAAGAAATTGTTTATTTTGGCCCAAGTTTGATAAAGTCACACTTTTTATGAAGTCACACTTTTTATGAGACACTTTGGACATCCCCACAGATACTGTATTCACAGCACCTCTGTAGATATTGCTTATTTCTGGGTAGATGCTACTTCTTCCAAAATGCTCAAACTTTTATGAACATAAAAAAGATTTTAGTTGGGGCTGGAGAGATGGCTCAGAGGTTAAGAGCACTGACTGCTCTTCCAAAGGTCCTGAGTTCAATTCCCAGCAACCACATGGTGGCTCACAACCATCTATAATGAGATCTGGTGCCCTCTTCTGGCCTGGAGGCATATATGCAGACAGAATAAATAAGTAAATCTTTTAAAAAAAGGTTTTAGTTATTAATCTTGCCATATGTATCCTACTGTAGGTTTGTTCTTCAACAACTCCTGTTGAATTGTAGACTTACCACCAAAAAGTTGCATTTCATATTCTGAAGGGGAAAAGGGTTTGAAGGAAGATATGGTTGAATTAAGGTTTTGTTTTTTGCTTTTCGTTTTGGTTTTTGGTAACAAGTTTTCTCTTTATTGCTTTGGAGGTTGTCCTGGAACTCTGTAGACCAGGCTGGCCTCAAACTCACAGAGATCCACCTGCCTCTGCCTCCTAAGTGCTGGGATTAAAGGTGTGCGCCACCAATGCCCGACTTGTTTTTTTTTTTTTTATGATTGTGTTTTTATTAGTGTGTATGTAGACGTGTTTGTTTAGATGTACACCATGTATCTGTGATTCTCACAGATACCAGAAGAGGGCACCAGATATCCTGGGAATAGATAGTATTACAGGCACTTGTGAACCTTCTGATATGGGTATTAGAAATTAAATTTGGGTTCTCTGGAAAAGCAGAAAGTGCTGCTAACCATTGAGCATGTCTTTAGCCCAAAGGCATCAGAAATTGAAAAAAATGGCAGGAGGCCTTGGGAGATGACTTGATGGATAAAGTGTGTGTTGGCTCTGTAAGCATAAGGACTTGAGTTTGAATGCCCAGCACCTATGTAAAAGCTGAGTGTGGCTGCAGGTGTCTAACCCAAGCAATATAAGCAGCTTAACTGAAATGTGGAGTTCTCAGTTCTCAGTTCTCAGTTCAGTGAGACTGTGCCTTACAGAATAAGGTGGAGAAGAAATTGAGGAAGACACCCCAATAATAGCCTCTACACACACACACACACACACACACACACACACACACACACACACACACACACTCACACAGAGTTACCAAAAGATAGAATTTATTTGCAGTCCTTAATTCTTGAGTCCTTGCTGCACTGGTTGCTTCTGTTTTCCTGATTTCTGGAATCAAATGACCTGGACTAGTGAATTTCTTTTTAATTAAACCCAGCTGAAAAAGACTTTAAATCCCAGCATTCCAGAGGCAGAGGCAGAGGCAGAGGCACAAGTGTCTCTGATTTCAAAGCCAGCTTGTTCTACATAGTGAATTCCAGGGCAGCCATGGTCATGTAAAAAGACCCTGACTCAAAAAATGCACAAACATCTGGATGGTGGTGGCGCACACCTTTAATCCTAGCACTCAGGAAGCAGAGGCAGGTGGATCTCTGTGAGTTAGTTGCCAGCCTGGTATACAAATCAAGTTCCAGGACGGTCAGGGCTATTACACAGAGAGACTGTGTCTTGAAAACCCAAAAAAAAGGGGGCTGGAGAGATGGCTCAGTTGTTAAGAGCACTGACTGCTCTTCTGAGGACCTGGGTTCAATTCCCAGAACCCACTTGGTGGCTCACAACAGTCTGTAACTTCAGTTCTAGGGGACCTGACACCCTGACACCCTCACACAGACACATGCAGGTAAAACATCAATGGGTGGTGCTGGCAGACACCTCCAGGCAGGAAGAGCTTTATGAGGCTAGCCTGGTCCACAGAGTGAGTTCCAGGCCAGCCAACACTACAAAGAAACTAAAAGAAGGCAAACAAACAATGCCCCCTAAAAAGGGGGAAAAGGAAGAAACAAAAATAATAAAGATAAACTTGGAGACAGAGAAATGGCTTAGTGGTTAAGGTTTGCTGTTCTTGTAAAGAACCCTATGTTGGGTGGCTTAAAACTGTAATTCCAGCTCCAGGGGATTCAATGCCTCTGGCCTCTGCAGGCACCTGCACATAAACACACACACATAGATGCCTTCCTTTCACATATACTTTTAAAAAGTGTGGGGCTAGCTGTGGAAATCAGTATGGTGATTTCTCAGAAAATTAGGGATCAACCTAGCTCAAGGCCCTGCAATACCACTTTTAGGTATATAGCCAAAGTAGGCACACTCACACCACAAAGACATTTATTTGCTCAACTATGTTCATAGCAACATTATTTGTAATAACCAGATCTTGGAAACAACCCAGATGCCCCTCAACTAAAGAATGGATAAAGAAAATGTGGTACATTTACACAATGGAGTACTACTCAGTGGTAAGAAACAATGACCTCCTAAAATTCTCAGGCAAATGGACAGAACTAGAAAAAAAATCATCCTGAGTGAGGTAAGCCAAAACCAGAAAGACAAATATAGTATGTACTCAGTCATAAGTGGATACCAGACATAAAGCGAAAGATACCCAGCCTGCAATTCAAAACCCCAGAGAAGCTAGAACCCTCTTCCAGAAACAGATGGAAGCAGATGCAGAAATCCATAACTAACCAAGGCAAAGCCCTGGAGTACAATCGAATTGAAGGAGGAGTGATAATATGAACAAAGGAGTCAAGACTATGATGGGGAAACTCACAGAATCAGCTGACCGGAGCCAGTGAGAGATCACAGACTCTGGTCTGACAAATGCGGAACCTGCATAAGACCTAACTAGACTCCCTTAACATAGGTGACAATGGTGTGACTGGGACAATATATGAGGCCACTGACAGTGGGTCTAAGATCTAACACTAATGCACAAACTGACTTAGTCAAGCTCATTCTATATGGAGAGACACCTTGCCCAGTCTAGACACAGGGGTGTGAGGGGTAAGGAGGTGCCTTGGTCCCGCCTCAATGAGATGACAGGACAGACTTAGTACTTTTTAGGGGAGGCCTTACCCACTCCGAGGAGCAGATGGGAGTTGGGGGGGGCATGGGGAGAACAGGAGAAGAGGAGGGAGGGGGAACTTGGATTGGAATGTAAAAAAATAAATTAATAAAAAAATCCTGAAAAAATAAATCCTTGACAAATGAAGAAATGAATGAATATATATATATATATATATTATATATAGGGGCTAGAGAGAAGACTTAATAACTAAAAGCACTTTTTCTTGCAGAAGACCTTAATTTGGTTCTGAGAACCCACATAGTGGCTCACAACCATCAGTTAACTCAAGTTCCAGGTGATCTGATGCCCTTTTCTGACCTCCAAGGATACTGTACACATGTGGCATACATATAATTTTTAATTTAAAATCAAATCTTTAAACAAATTAGAAACTTGAATATTCTACGCTTGGGACTTCTTCCCCTCTCCGGAGTTCTTTCTTATTTTTTTCCCTTTCTTTAATAAATCTATGCCCATTCTGCTTTTAAAAAAAAAGGTAAAAGATTCAGAAGTCAGGTGGGGTGGTATTCAGCTGTATTGCTAGAGCTTGGGAGGCTGAGGCAGTAAGAATGCAAGTTCAAGGTTAGCCTGGGTACAGAGTGAAGCCACAACTCAGACAGGGGAGGAGGAGTAGACAGTGCACTCAGTGATAAAGTGCTTGTTTGGTGTGCACAGGATCTCCAGGGAAGCGAAGGAAGGAAGGAAGGAAGGAAGAGAGGGAGGGAGGGAGGGAGGGAGGGAGGAAGGAAGGAAGGAAGGAAGGAAGGAAGGAAGGAAGGAAGGAAGAAAAAGAAAATACCACTGTCTGGGTTTCATTTCTGTTGCTGTTATAAATAATGTAACTAAAAACAACTCTGGACACACAAGAGTTTATTTGGATTACAATCCCAGGTCACAGTATTATCATTGAGGGAAGTCAGGGGCAGGAATTCAAAGCAGGGACTTAACAACACGTCTGCTTGCTACATCATTACCCTTCATCGAGGAACTCACTTTACACTTTAGAAGAGCGCAGCAGAAACTGTGGAGGACACTCTTTGCTGCCTGGCAGCGTATGTACGCAGCTACCTTTCTTTTTTGTCTTTTTTTTTTTTAAGACAGGTTTTCACTAGGCAGCCCAGGCTGGCCTGGAAAGTAGACCAGATTGGCCTCAAAATCAGCTATCTGCCTGTCTCTGTGCTATGTATTCTTCCCGCCAGCCTGGTCCCAGAGCCACGTCAGTCCCAAGTGAACACACAGGATGCTGTATTAATTATGAAGCTGTTGACCATTCGCTATGGTTTCTTTATGGCTCGCTCTGACTCAATTATTAACCCATAATTACTAATATATATTTTACAAGGTCTTATCTTACTGAGAATGCCAGACTTGCGCCCTCTTCTCCCGGGATCACATAGTGACTCTCTAACTTCACTACATTTCCCAGAATCCTCCTTGACTCCTAGTCCCACCTTCCTTGTTTCCCTATTGGCCAACAGTGTTTTATTTATCAACCAATAAGATAACATATACACAGAAGGCCTTCCCCTATCATCTGCCTCCTGGGTTCTGGGGTTGCAGGTAGCTTTCAGCTACCTTTCTTATACAGTTCTGGACAACCTGTGTAGGGAATGGGACTACCCACAGTGTTCTGGGCTCTTCCACATTAATTAGCAAACAAGACAATCCCCTACAGACATGCCCACAGGCCAATCTGATCTATACAATTTGTCAGTTGAGAATCTTTTCCTAGGTAATTCTAGGGGGTGTCAGGTTGACAGTTCAAATATGTGAATCATAATTTTAGATAGTTTAATATAAACTGATTTCTTAAAAAAATAAAAGCTGGGCACAAGTAGCTGAGGCCAGGGTACTGTGCACTGCAGCTCCCACCCCAGCAGGAGCCAGCCCACCCAGTGACAGAAAAACCAATATGACACCACCAGAGTCTTGAGACTCTACACCTGCAAGAGCTGAATAGTCCAATGCAGATGAAGCACTAGAAGAAACCATCCTAACTGAGGTAACCTAGTCACAAAAAGAGAAACATGGTATGTACTCACTCATATATGGATTTTAGACATGGATCAGGGGAGTACTAGCCTACAATTCTACTGCTGGAGAGTCTGGGAAATAGAACCTTCATCCAGCGATTGATGAAAGCAGGGGCAGATACCCACAGCTAAACACTGAACTGAACTCCTGGAACCCAGTGACAGAAAGGAAGAACTGGGCTGGTTTAACCCACAGAAACAGTTGACCTGAACAAGGGGGAGCTCTCGGACCCCAGACTGATGGCTGGATGAATAGCATGGGACTGATCCTGACCCCTGAATGTGGGTGTCAGTGAGGAGGCCCAGGTAATCTATGGGGCCTTGGGTAGCAGATCAGTATTTATCCCTGGCATACAAATGGACTTTGGGTGCCCATCCCACAATCAGGGATGCTCTTTCAGCCTGGGCTCTTGGGGGAGGGACTAGGCCCTGCCCTGGATGAAATGACAGACTTAGAGATCCTCCATGAAGGGCCTCACCCTCCCTAGGGATTGGAGTGGAGATTGGGTGGGGGGCTCAGGGGCCTTGTGGAGGGTACGGGGATGAGGGGAGGGAGAGGGAGCTGGGATTGACATGTGAAGCAAGCTTGTTTCTAACTTAAATAAAAAAGGAAGAAAAAAATAAAAGCTGAATACACACATAAACACATCCAGAGACACTTTCATGCACACACATATTCATTTTGGTGGAATATGGAGCCTGTGAATATCAGGCAATACTGCTTGAGTTACACCACCCAACAGCAAGATAAATGTAATCATGACAACAGGCATGTCTTCATAATGCTGCCTGAAGGGGAATGAGAACAAAGCCTGTTCAGGGTTCTGAGGCCTTTGCTAGTCCTAGATTTTCTCTGGAGTCACACAGTCACTCTCAACTGAAGGCATTCATGACATCAGTGACACACGAGAGTGATGAGGGGAAGTCCTATGTATATGTTAATAAAGCACTGTTGGCCAATAGAGAACCAAGATAGGTGGGACTAGGAGTCCAGGAGAACTCAGGGAAGGAGAAACACAGAGAGTCAAGATGTAACGCCATGGGGTTGGAAGCCCGGAATTATTCTCCGGTAAGAGAAATACTTAGATTAACAATTATGGGGTAATTACTTAAGTCAAAGCTAGCCAGTAAGAAACAAGCAAGGCCAACAGCTTCATAATTAATACAGCATCTTGTGTGTTATTTGGGGACTACAACGTGGTAGAGCCCAGGCGACTGGTGGGTGATAAGGAAAAAGCTTCTCTTTACAAATGGTGTCGGAGCGGGATTGAATTTCCACGTAGAACGACAAAAGCTATAAAGGAATTTTAGAAACAAAAGGACAGAGAGAAGCACAGCTTTTTGGTAGCAGCATTTTCTCAGGTGGGCTCTGTTTTGTTAGCGGCAACCAGAGACTCGCAGCTTGCTTAAGTTAGGCTTCCTGACTCAGCATAAAAAAAAAAAAAAAGCCAACAAGGTTCTTTTAAGAGGCTTTGCTAACGATTTAAAAGTTGTATGTACAGCTGGAAGTGGCAGTGACCACATCTCCAAGCTGGCAGCTGGAATCACGCTTACTCCTGCCATCTTAGAAAAAAAACGGCAGTTTAAAACAGCCGCGGTTTTAACAGATAAGACACGTGGCCAGAAAAACATAAAGATTTACAGTAAAGTCAGACTTGGATGAAGAAAAACCTCTAAAGGTTTACAGTGTGTTTAAAAATATACGTAAGATTGAGAGACAAAAAGAAAAAATGGCAAAGTGGCAAATAAAAATAGAGAAGCTGGCTGTGGTGGCGCACGCCGGTAGGATTTGCTGCAGAGGCAGAGGCAGAGACAGGTGGATTTCCAAAGAGAAACCCTGTCTCAGAGAAAAATAAATAAAAGTAAAAGAAATAAAGTAATAATAGATAAATAAGCCATGCAAAGATGGAAAATACACAGAGAGTCTGGATACTGTACGCTATTGTGTTTTTCAGTTTTTTGATTGCTCAGGAAGGAACAGCTGCTAAAGTACACTTGATTATAAATGCTGCTGAATTAATTCAACTTCTATCTTTTGAAAATGCCTTGACTTCAGTCCTATGCATATGTTAATAAAGCACTGTCGGGCCAATAGGGAACCAAAATAGGTGGGACTAGGAGTCCAGGAGACGTAAGACATGGGTGAGTTGGGCCCAGGCGATGACTTAGTGGTGGTAAAGTACTGGATATTCAAGCCTGAAAACCTGAGCCTGTCTTCTTGGGACCTATGCAAAAGCCAAATGCAGTTGTGGCTTCTGTGATCCCAGGACAACTATTGGGATGGGAGAGGGAGACCTGGGGATTTCCCAGGCCTTCTAGTTCAGCACACACAGCTGGGAAGGGTGAGACCCCGTCTCAGACAAGCTGGATAGTGAGGAATGACACATGCAAGTCACGGCACATGTGTGTTCACAGACTAAAATAGTTTTTAACCTTTAGTTTTAAATTTTATGTGTTTTGCCTGTAACTGTGTCTGTGTACTACGTGTAGGCAGTGCCCACAGAGGCCAGAAGATGGTGTTAGACCCCTGCGACTAGTGCTGGGAATTGAGTCTGGGTCCTCTAGAGCAGCGGCCAGTGTGCCTCACCACTGAGCCACCTCTCCAGTCCCACAGACTTAAAAAGAAAAAAAAAGATGGGTAAGGAAAATGGCTCAGAGGGCAAAGGTATTTGCCTCCAGGCCTGATGACTTGAGTTCAATCCCCTATGAGTTGTCCTTTGACCTTTAAACACTTTGTGACCCATGTACACAAAATATATAAACAAAATGTAATAAAAATACTTCTTAAAAGGGAAGTGATGAATTCAAGTCTGTGTGGAAGGAAACATCTGTTTGTGGAGGTCAAGTATGTCCATTTAGTGGAACAGTTTCTGTTTACCCGAGCACAATATGGCAGGCAGGTAGACAACATTCTGGAAGGTTTTATCTTTTTTTTTTTCTACCGAGGAACACTGGGTTCCTAGAAAGAGCTCCTGGCTAAAAGAGAGAAGTTATGAGAACCCAGAGCTGCCTACAGTTCCCACAGGCACATGCCTAAAAGTCTCTTTACCCTATAGTGAAATCCCCTGCTGCTGGCTCTTCCAGAGGACCTAAATTTAGTTCCCAATACCCGTATCCGTGACTCACAGTTTCAGCATCTTTAGCTCCGGGGCATCCAGTGCCCTCTTCTGGGCTCTGAGGGCACCGCACTCATGTGCCCATACTCTCATACAGAAGCATATATACACAGAAATAAATCTTTTTTTTCTTTTTCTTTCTTTTTTTTTTTTAGGCAAGGTCTCACTATGTAGATTGTGACTGGCCTGGAACTCAGGATGGCTTTGAACTCACATAGATATTCACTGGCCTCTGCCTCCTGGAGTTGGGATTCCAGGTGTGAGCCTTCACATTAGTTTTGCTTTGTTTGAGACAGTCTTGCTTTGTGACTCTGGCTGTGTATTCACTATGGAGCCTAGGTTGACTTTAAACTCTTAGCAATCCTTCTGCCTTAGCCTCCCCAGTGGGCTGGGATCACAAGCACGTACATTACCCTGAGCTCTTGTACCTTAGTAAGGAATGCAATCTCCACAAGACCCATCATAACCTCCTGCCGTTGCTCCTGGAGTTAGAATAAGTAAAACCCCAGTACATCAGAGTCAAGAGAAAACACTCACACTCAACGAAACCATTCCCAGTGTGGAAATAGGTCTCAGAAGAAAATCAGGAAACAAGTACAGGGCAGATGCTAAAATTAGACCAAGAGCAGTGGACAGTAACATTAGATACTGCCAATTTCGTGGGCATGGGCCATGTATAGAGACACTCACAGCCTGATTAGTCAGGTGGCAAGCCTGAACTCAACTAGATCGACAGTTAAGTGATATGCATGAGCTTTCTTCCCTGATGTGACGACTTATGTGGTCACTGGGTGGGACCTAGAATCACTCTGGGAAAGCCTTAGAGTGATTTTCTCAATTAGGCTAATTGAGGTGGAAACAAATACACCAAATATAAGCAGCATCGTTCCTTCTTTCAAAAATGATTTGTACTCTTTTGATGTATGCGTGCATGTTTGCCACATGTGTGCAGTTGCCTATGGTGGCCAGAAGAGGGCAGTAGACACCTTGAAGCTGGAGTTAGAGACAGTTGCGTGGGGCTGAGAATCAAACCTAGATCCTATGGAAGAGCAATGTATTCTCATCTGTTTACTTATTTATTTGATATATTTCAGTTTTTTGAGAATCAGTTTCATTGTGTAACCCTGGTTGTCCTAGAACCCACAGAGATCTGCCTGTCTCTGTCTCCTGAGTGCCACCACCGAAGTCTACAATGTATTCTCTTAACCACCCAGCCATTGCTCAGGTTTCACATCACCCCTTAAAATATGTTTTAATGCAAAAGGGTGTATTACCTGCATGTACAGGTCTGTGCACCACTTGTGTGGTGACCTCAGAGGCCAGAAGGGGGGGTTGGATGCCCGGAATTGTAGTTGTGAGTCACCATGTGGATGCTGGGAATTGAACACTGGTCCTTTGGAAAAACACCAGCTAGTGCTCTTAACCACTGAGCCATCCCTCTAATCCCCTATTCCTTTTTATTCATAAAAAGAAAGTTGCTGTACACTAACTAGCATTTGCCCCTTTCAGCCTCACTAGAAAACTTTTTATTTGGGGGCAAATTATGCAAACCACAGTGTATATGTGATGATCAGAAAGCAGCACAAGGCACTTGGTTCTCCCCTTCTCCCACGTGGTCACCAGGCTCTGGCTGAGGCGTCAGGCTTAGCGGCCAGCACCTCCCCCAGCAGAGCCAGTGAGCTGGCCCCTTGGCTTCTTGACAATAGCTATAACGGTGGAGTTTTCATGAGGCTAAGTATAATTAGCTGCTGAGTATGGAGGACCATGGGCTCAGGGTCTTTGAGAGACAATTTCCTAGACATCCAGTGTGTAGCAGCAATTGTGGTTTTAAGGTGCATGGAAAGAGGCTAAGAGAGTGTGGGGCTGAGGGTTTGGCCCAGTGGGTAGGGTACTTGGCTAGCAAGCACTAGGCCCGGCTTCCATCCCTACCACTGCATAAAACCAGGTATGGTGATGCATGCATATAGTCCCGGGACTCAGCAGGTGGAGGCAGGAGGATATGGGCAGAGGGTCATCCTTGGCCATATGGTTTGAAGGCAGCTTGAAATACCTGAGACACTGCCTCAAAAGAGAGCACTGTTTCTTCCCTCAAGAGCATTCTAGTAGATACAAGCTGGAATGATGAACTCTAGGCTCCAGGAAGCATGTGACTGTGGAAGCCATTACCATGATGGAGTCTCTGAAGGACATAATGGGAGCATGTGCTGTGATCCTCGTGTGGAGAGCAAAAACTGAAGGATGGGGTTCTGTCCTTCCATTATGTGAGTCCGAAGAGTTAAACTCAGGCTGAACCATCCCATCAGCCCTGCCTATGTATGACGTAGTCTTTAGAAGAGGATGCCATCAATGTATTATCATACTTGAATTCCTGGACAAAGCTGGACGAAGTGAAGATGCTGTTCGCAAGATTACCTGTAACAAGACTCGTGCTGAGGTATTCATGGTAGTTTGGAAAAAGTATGTTGTCTTTCCCTAGAGGTGAAGGCAAACTGCTGCTGAGAGCGACGAGAAAGACATTAAAGAGAACACTCAATTCAAGCATCTGCCAGCAAAATAGCTACAGGTTGAATATGTATTTTAATAAAATTAGATATTGGATGGATGGAGCCATAACATTAAGTCTGTAGTAACTTACTATGAATAGCTACTACATTAGTGTCAGGGACCTCCAGCCATCAGTCAGCTAGGCTGTATCACGTACTCACAGAGAAGGCGTGACACTAAGACCACCCTGCCGCCCCTTCTGACATAAAGCAAATTCCAAGTAACAAGCCTGGGGTTTACCAGTCAGTTAAAGATTAGCTTAATTGGAAAAACTACAAGGTCCTCAGAAGATAGGCCTGAGCAGTAGTAAATTGTAATCGATAGGATCGGATCCTGCTGTCAGGTTAGCAAGCAACATAGGAATTCCTACCCCTGACCTCTTGCCCTGTAGATTAGGTAGCCAGGCAACACAGCAGACCACCTCTCCCACTGACCTCTTGCCCCTGAAGCTGCAAGTACACCTTCCCCCTTTCCCTCCTCAGTTCTCCTATATAAATCCCCTTGTGATGAAATAAAGTTGTCGCCTTGATCAGAATCCTGTCTTGGCGTCCATTCCTGTATCCCCTGTCCTCCATCTTTCTCCTAGGTGTCCACCAGACCCACGTTGAATGTCCTGCGGGTCGGGACACATTAGTAAATCTAATCTGTCCAGTTTGTTGTGAGCCAGCCTTCCCTACCTTAACTTGGTCCTTGCAGGCACTTCTCAGAACAAGGAGAAAATAACCTCAATGCTTTGAACTCATTGTGAGTAACAAACCCTTCTCAAGTTCTTCCCCTCTTACTGTTATGTTCAAAGAACAAACGGGCCAGTATCTATTTAAAATTACCTCTCTCCGTGGACTGTTACACCCCAAGGTGGCAGCTGTATGCCTGTTTTGATGGTCACTGTTTTTCTACTTCTGACGCCCTCGAAACCACCACCCTAAAGCAGGGACGGTGGCATACACCTTTAATACCAGCAATAGCAAGGTTGAGATACAAGGATCATGAATCCAGGCTAGCCTGGGCTACCAAAGACTCTGCTTCAAAAAGAAACATAAATAGGATGGCCAGACTCCCGGAAATGGTCTTCCGAATCGCCAGATTCTTGCAGCCGCAAGACTTAAGGTGAGACTCAACTAAACGTATGTTAGCAGGTGAATTTTTTTCCTTCTGGAAAAGGAAGAAATCAGAAAGGTTCCCTAGGGGGCTTTTGAAGAGAAGACACAAATACCGGCCCTAGTCACGCGAAGTGGCTACGCCTTGTAATCCCAGCACATCGGAAGTTGGGTGAGGAGGATAGGAGTTCGAAACCACTCTAGACTACATTGTGAGACACTGTCTCCAAAACGCTTTAAAAAGAATGCTTTGAAAAGAAAAAGAAAAACACCCCGGGGACGCCGTGTGCCGATAGGCACCTCCCGCCGGCCCGGACAGGAGCGGGCGCGCTGGCTCCCCGGCCTCCAGCCACACCCGGACCCTCCACGTCACCAGAGCCTCTCTGGGACCAAGCCGGGGCCAACGCCAATTTGGGGATGGCGGCGGAAGAGAAAACTGCGTTGTGGTGTCACTTCCGGGACAGCCTCATGGCGGGGTGTGCAGCCTCGGGCTCAGCGGCAGCGGACAAGCTGGGACCCGCACACAGCTCCCGGCTGCGGCTGCCACACTCGTACCCGCCTGGAGCACCGACTTCAAGAATAAACCAGCGCGGTGGGGGCGGGGCCTCCTTCCTGAGGGCGGGGCCTCCCATTCAGGGCGGCGTCCCTTTCTGGCGTGGGACCTCCTGCCCGGGGGCGGGGTCGCGGTCCGGGCTGCGAGATGCGGATCCTCTGCTAAGGGGCGAGGCTGCTAGCACTGACCTATCCGGAGGCCGGGAATCCACTCTGGGGCGGGCCCGCTACCCCCCGGGGAGCCTCCACACCCAAGTTTGGTCTGGAGTGGGGGCAGGGTCGGGCAGGGTGGTGTGCACAGCGGGATGGACCTGAAGAGCAAGGTTCTCGTGGGGACTTGCCCTGCCGGATGCTTAGGAAAGCTTTGCTGCATGCCTGCCGTCTTGCTAATTCACCAGTAGAGCAGCAGCCCAGCCTACACAGACTGGTCTCGAGTCACGTACTGGGGATTCCACGTTTAAATGTACTAGGGCTCAGAAGCTGAGAACAGACAGGCGAGCTGAACAGGACTGACCTCTAGTCTAGAACGTTGTCACTCTAGTATCCAGGGCGTGGCTCGTTTGTTGAGACCCAGTGTACCAAGTGTGAAACTCGGGATTCTAACCCCAGCACAGCAAGAGAGGAACAAAGGAGGCAACAACATAACCAACTTTAAGAAACCCTAGGACTTACTGTGATGGAAGGAGGATCCCACTGAGAAATCTCACTGAGGTGGTGGTGGGGATCGAACCCAGGGCCACCTTGGACCGGAGGATCCGAGATCAATCCTTAGGACCTTTGTAAAACAAAATGCCTGGTGTGGTGAACACTTGTAACCTCAGTGCTGGGGGAGAGGGGGAAGAGGAGAACCCCGGGGACTTAATGGTCTGCCAGTCTAGCCCACTTGTTGCATTCCAGGTCAGGAGAAGTGTCAACATGCCCCGGCGACTTGTGGTTTTTTATTCCTCTGAGGCTGGGCTCTCCTGGTGGCACAGTGGGAGCCTGAAACTGTAGCCCAGGTTCTGGCTGCTTAGTTTACTTGAGCTCAGACACTGGGTGCATTTGGGTGGCGAGTGCTGCAGGCATAGCTTGGGCAGGATCCGTTTCAAATTAATTTTGAGATAGGGTTTCTTTCTTAAATTTGTATTATATTCCATTTAGTGTGTGTGTGTGTGAGAGAGAGAGAGAGAGAGAGAGAGAGAGAGAGAGAGAGAGAGAGAAAGAGGAGAAGAGAAGAGAGAGATCAGTTAGTATGTGGCTGAGTGGTACCTGGCCTTGTATATATAATGGAGTAGCCTTAGACTCCATCCCCAAACACCAAACAAAACCAGTAAGAGGAAAACATTACTTATATAAGCTTGTGGGAAAAGTCCAAATTTCCTTCAATGAAAAAAAAAAAAGGAAAAATTAAATTATGCTGCCCTTATTGAACAAAATACTTTGAAAACAGTAACTTACAGATTGTAATAGCTTTGTATGTTACCACAAACTTAGTTTAAAATAACATCAGTTGAGCTACGGGTGTGGTTCAGGGTTGGAGCAGATTAAAACCAAGTGTTGGCCAGGTTACTTCCTCCTTCCCTTCTTCTCATTCTCTTTGTCATCCCTTCCTCCTGTTCATTCCCTCTCTTTTTAGTCACTTTCTTCCTTCCTCTGTCTCATTCTCTTTTCTGTTCTATGGATCTGACCTTTGACCTCTTGCATGCTAGGCAAGTGCCCCCCATCACTGCAATCTCTTCTTGAGGTCCCAGCAGGCAGGACACCATCATTTTGTCATCACCCACAAATCCTCCTGGGACTGTCTGATGCGCTGCAGCTGCGGGAGCACTAGCAGCCCCAGGAACAAGGACCAGAGGTAGTAATGGTGCTGAGGGTAATGACTGTGACCTGTCCCCTGTGGTCCACAATAGATGTGACTAGTGCCTGAGGAGGCTTCCTTGGTGGCTAGCTCAGGGAGGCTGGAACTCGGGTTGCTCAGGTCGGTGGCCCACGCAGCCAGCTGGTCAAATAATGATCTGTTTTTCTTCCTTTTTATAAACTAGGCGTGTGAGGAGCCGCCCTCGCTATCGCTATTGCCGTTAGAAGATGGCGCTGACATCCACTGTCAGTTGGAGTTAACTGTCGCTGTCAGTTGGAGTTAACTGTCGCTGTCAGTTGGAGTTAACTGTCGCTGTCAGTTGGAGTTAACTGTCGCTGTCAGTTAGAGTTAACTGTCGCTGTCAGTTGGAGTTAACCGTTTAAACTGTGCCTCTCCCGTGACGTCATCTGGGGTGATGTGCAAACCACCAATCCCGGCTCTACACATCTCACTCGGAGCTCCTAGGCTTATATAAGGGGCTGGGTTTCTTAGCTTGGGGTCTCCCTCTAAGAAGCTGATCATCTATCTCTCAAGATGCATTAAAGCTTTACTGCAGAAGGATCCGAGTGTTCTGCGTCGTTCTTGCTGGCGAGACGGTAGCGCGGGACATCTGGTGCCGAAACCCGGGAACTCTTCAACATCGCCGGCGCCGCGGGAGACCCCTCGGAAGACGGGGCGGATTCAGAACTGCAGGGACGTAGGTTCAGAGAGGTATGCTTTATCCTGAACAACCCTTTTCTCGACTTTGGCCTTAGTTTGTCATCACCGTGGGACGGGTCAGTGGAGGCTTTGGTGCTAGTCCTGTTTGTCCTTCTCCTTCATCGTGGCTGGTGCTGACAGAACGGCGCTGTCCATCTGGCGCTGTCCGTCTGGCGCTGTCCGTCTGGCGCTGTCCATCTGGCGCTGTCCATCTGGCGCTGTCAGTCTGGTGCTGTCAGTCTGGTGCTGTCAGTCTGGTGCTGTCAGTCTGGTAACGGAGTTGAGCGCGTTTTTTAGATAAGCTGTCAGCGCGATGGGGTCGTCACAGTCAGTGGTTACAGCCTTACAGACTGTGCTAAAACAAAGAGATCTTAAAATTGCACCACGAACACTTCAAAATTTTGTGAAGGAGGTAGATAGAGTGGCACCATGGTATGCTTGTTCCGGGTCCCTCACTGTGGCCTCATGGAACAAGCTAGGTAAAGAACTAGACAGGAAGCATGCAGAAGGAGATCTCTGCTTAGGTACCAAAGCCATTTGGAAGCTAGTTAAAAACTGCTTGGAGGATGAGGCCTGTCACCCTGCTATAATAGAAAGTCAGGGAACCTTAGAGGAAGTTCAGGATAGCATGTCAGAAACTGAACGGAGTGAGAGAATGGGAGCTCGCAAAAGAAAAGACATGTCTAAGAAAAAGGCCCTCCCCAGGAAGTTAAGAAAGGGGGAGAGAAAGAAGGGAGTTATCATTCACCCCTTAACAAATCTAAGAAAAAGAAAAAGCCAGAATCTAGTCTATACCCTGCAGTAGAGCTAGAAGCCTTGGAGCTAGATAATTCTGATTCTGACACTCTGGATTCTAGCGAAGAAGGTGGTCTAGAGGAGGAGGTGGCACGGTATGAGGAAAAAGATATCACCCTGATAGACACCGGCCACTGAAAACAAAAATGAATGTGAGGCCACCGCCTATAAATCCGGCGGGCTCACGCTCCTCAGCGCCTCCGCCATATGAGCTTCGGCTGAATACTGGTACTGACTCCTTTTTACCTTTAGAGGAACGGAGAAAAATACAAATGGCTTTTCCAGTATTCGAGAATGTGGAAGGCGGAAGAGTACATACCCCCGTAGATTACAATCAAATTAAAGAATTGGCCGAATCCGTTCGTAATTATGGGGTCAATGCTAACTTTACCACATTACAGGTGGAAAGGCTTGCTAATTTTGCCATGACTCCCACTGACTGGCAAACGACAGTGAAAGCAGTGCTTCCCAACATGGGACAATACATGGAATGGAAGGCGCTCTGGTATGATGCAGCCCAGGCACAAGCTAGAGTTAATGCCACGGCTGAAGATGAGAATCAGAGGCAGTGGACATTTGAAATGCTGACAGGTCAGGGTCAACATGCCCTTAATCAAACCAACTACATCTGGGGCGTCTATGGTCAGGTGTCGGCCGCCGCTATTAAAGCATGGAAGGCCCTCACAAAAAGGGGAGAGTCCAGTGGACACCTTACAAAGATTGTCCAAGGACCCCAAGAGCCATTTTCAGACTTTGTGGCCAGAATGACAGAGGCCGCCAGTCGCATCTTTGGTGATTCAGAACAAGCTATGCCCCTGATTGAGCAACTTGTCTATGAACAAGCAACCCAGGAATGTCGAGCGGCTATCGCCCCTCGCAAAAGCAAAGGTTTACAAGATTGGCTCAGAGTGTGCAGGGAGCTGGGGGACCCCTAACCAATGCAGGACTAGCTGCCGCCATTTTACAAACGCACAGGTATAGAGATTTATCTAATCGAAAAGCTTGTTTTAATTGTGGGAGAATGGGGCACCTTAAGAAAGATTGTCAAGCCCCTGAAAGAACAAGAGAATCGAAGCTTTGCCATCGTTGTGGTAAAGGTTATCATAGGGCTAGCGAATGCAGGTCAGTCCGGGATGTAAAAGGGAGGCTTCTGCCCCCTATTGAAGAATCCAAGGTACCCCAATCAAAAACGGGTCACGGGGCCCATGGTCCCAGGGCCCTCAGAAATATGGGAACCAATTTCAGAAAAGCAATCAAGAGGAAGTAGAGGTTTCCGAGGAACCTCCGGAATGGACTTGCGTGCCGCCTCCGACTTCTTACTCATGCCCCAAATGAATGTTCAACCGGTCCCAGTCCATTCCCCTGGACCTTTGCCCCCTGCCACCATTGGGCTTATTCTGGGCCGTGGCTCCTTAACTTTACAGGGACTCATTATATATCCTGGGATTGTTGACCCATATCATAAAGAGGAGATTCAAGTTCTCTGTTCTAGCCCTCGGGGTGTATTTTCTATAAAGCAGGGAGATAGAATTGCACAACTGGTGTTGCTGCCCTCCCTCGGGGATGGAGAAACCTACACTTTACAAAAAAGGGCTATGGGATCTTCTGGAAGTGATTCAGCCTATCTGGCTATACCCCTAAATGAGAGACCTACAATAAAATTGTTAATTAATGGAAAAGAATTTGAAGGGATAATGGATTCGGGAGCAGACAAAAGCATTATTTCACTCCATTGGTGGCCGAAGTCTTGGCCCACTGTTGTTTCATCTCATTCTCTACAAGGTCTTGGATACCAGTCCTCTCCTGCCATCAGTGCCTCAGCCTTAACCTGGCGGGATGCTGAAGGCAAACAGGGATGTTTTACCCCCTATGTGTTGCCACTCCCTGTAAATTTATGGGGACGAGATGTGTTACAAGCCATGGGCATGACCCTAACTAATGAATACTCCCCCAGGCATCAGCCATTATGGCAAAGATGGGGTATACAAATGGTAGAGGCTTGGGTAGGCAAGAACAAGGCAGAATAAAACCCATTACACAACACGGAAATCGGGGTAGAAAAGGACTGGGTTTTATTTAGGGGCCGTTGAGGCTTCACGACCCATACCATGGAAAACAGAGGAGCCGTTATGGGTCTCTCAATGGCCTCTATCCTCTGAAAAATTAGAGGCTGTCACAAGATTAGTGCAAGAACAGGAACGGCTGGGGCATCTAGAGCCTTCTACCTCCCCATGGAATACACCAATTTTTGTTATTAAGAAGAAATCTGGGAAGTGGAGATTACTCCACGACCTGCGGGCCATTAACAATCAGATGCATCTTTTTGGCCCTGTTCAAAGAGGCCTTCCTTTGCTTTCTGCACTTCCTCAAGATTGGAAGCTTATTATTATAGATATTAAGGATTGTTTCTTCTCTATTCCACTTTACCCACGGGATAGACCAAGGTTTGCCTTCACTATCCCTTCTCTTAATCATATGGAACCAGACAAGAGATTTCAGTGGAAGGTACTGCCGCAAGGCATGGCCAATAGCCCAACAATATGTCAGCTATATGTGCAGGAGGCTTTGGAGCCAATTAGGAAGCAATTTACATCTTTAATCGTTATCCATTATATGGACGATATTCTTATTTGTCACAAAGAGTTAGATGTTTTACAAAAGGCTTTTCCCATGCTGGTGGCTGAATTAAAACAGTGGGGATTAGAGATTGCCTCAGAAAAGGTTCAAATTGCAGATACAGGCCTCTTTTTGGGCTCAAAGATTACTCCCAAAAATATAGTTCCTCAGAAAATAGAAATTCGCAAAGACCACTTACAAACATTAAATGATTTTCAGAAACTTCTGGGAGATATAAATTGGTTGAGGCCCTTTTTAAAAATTCCATCTGCTGATCTAAAACCCCTCTTCGATCTCCTGGAGGGTGAGCCTCATATCTCCTCACCCAGAAAATTTACCCCTGCCGCCCACCGAGCCTTACAGATGGTGGAAGAGGCCTTACAGGAAGCACAATTACAACGAATTGAGGAGTCACTACCTTTTAATCTGTGTGTTTTTAAGACAGCTCAATTGCCAACTGCAGTCCTGTGGCAACATGGACCATTACTTTGGATTCATCCAAATGCTTCCCCTGCTAAGATTATTGACTGGTACCCTGATGCTGTTGCACAGCTCGCGCTTCGCGGAATAAAAGCAGCTGTTACACATTTTGGCAGGGATCCTGATTCCTTGATTGTGCCTTATACTGCTGCACAAGTTCAGACCTTGGCAGCCACATCTAGTGATTGGGCAGTTTTAGTTACTTCCTTTTCAGGACAAATTGATAATCATTTTCCAAAGCATCCAATTTTACAGTTTGCCCTAAACCAGGCTATAGTGTTTCCACAAGTGACAGCTAAAGACCCACTCCCAGATGGGACTGTGGTGTACACTGATGGATCAAAAACTGGTATGGGAGCTTATGTGGTCAAGGATAGGGTTATATCTAAACAATATAATGAAACTTCACCTCAAGTTGTAGAATGTCTGATAGTACTGGAGGTTCTTGAGGCTTTTCCAGGACCCCTCAATATTGTATCAGATTCCTCTTATGTGGTTAATGCAGTTAATCTCCTTGAGATAGCTGGAATAATAAGATCCTCCAGCAGAGTTGCTAACATCTTTCAGAAGATACAAGCTGCCTTGTCTACCCATGCACAAGCAGCAAAAGAATTCCATAAGCGCTTTCATGTGACGGCTGAGACCTTGCGCCGTCGTTTTGCTCTATCCAGGAAAGAGGCTAGGGAAATTGTTACTCAATGCCAGAATTGCTGCGAATTCTTACCTACTCCCCACATGGGAATAAACCCACGTGGCATTAGACCATTGCAGATGTGGCAGATGGATGTTACTCATATTCCCTCTTTTGGAAGGCTTCAATATGTTCATGTTTCTGTTGACACCTGTTCTGGCGTAATGTTTGCCACACCCCTAACAGGGGAAAAGGCCTCATATGTGATTCAACATTGCCTTGAGGCCTGGAGTGCTTGGGGAAAACCCAGAATTTTAAAAACAGACAATGGACCAGCATATACCTCTCAAAAATTCCGACAGTTTTGTCGGCAAATGGATGTTACCCATCTAACTGGCCTACCTTATAACCCTCAAGGACAGGGCATTGTGGAACGTGCCCATCGTACACTCAAATCATATCTGATTAAACAAAAGGGGAGTATTGAGGATGTTCTACCCTCGGTACCAAGAGTTGCTGTATCCATGGCACTTTTTACCCTTAATTTCTTGAACTGTGATGCCCAAGGCCACACTGCGGCTGATCGCCACAGTTTAGAGCCTGATAGGCCAAAAGAAATGGTAAAATGGAAAGATGTCTTGACTGATCTCTGGAAAGGCCCGGATCCTATTCTTATAAGATCCAGGGGAGCTGTGTGTGTTTTTCCACAGGAGGAAGAAAACCCCCTGTGGATCCCTGAAAGACTCACTCGAAGAGCTCCTTCACAACTCCAGAATAAGAAGGATGGAGGCCAAGTGGGTGATGAAGACTCTCCTACTCGGGATGATGGTTCCTAGTATGATGGGAGAGTTACGGTGGGCCATCATGTCTACCTTCCCCTACCGATGCCAGTGATGCAGAATGCCCAGGTGTTCCCTAGATTTTTCACAAATAATAGAGAGTTGGGGCTTGCCTTTTTGCCTTTAGATCCTCAGATACAGAGTTTTCAGGATGAGAGAACCTTGTCATTAGTAGGAAGCTTGTGCTTTACTGTGATTTCTTCATTAAAGGATAATTTTATTCATATGGATCCAGAAAGATCTAATGCTAATCCTTTTGAATTAATGGAAGCTGTACTGATCTTTCTCCTATGATAGTGAGAAGGGACAGATTGGAAAGGGGCATTAGGCAACAGTCTGAGTGAGGGACAGAGCTCTGGATCATCTGATTGGTCCTCCTCCAATGTTAAGTATACCCCTTTTAAGAGAACTAATTATTCAGCTGCCCTTTATTTGGGTTGTGAGTAATGATACCTTAGGTAAGAATCAGAAAGAAATAAATTGTTCTGCTTAGAATTGTTTTTATGCATTATGCTGGGATGCTATTAAGCACCCTTTTGCTTTGGTAATGCGCATGCCTCGATTTATTCCAGCTCCTGTTGAGGCGCCAAGTAATTTGAGTTTGTTTAGGGAAAAGCGAGATTTTTGGGATCTCTGCTATTATTGTGGGCCTGATAGCCACCGCCGCGGTTACTGCTTCGGTTACCGCCTCGGCCCTTGCACTTTCTGCCACTGTGCAGACAACTCAAACCATTAATGAACTATAGGCCACTGTGACCATGGTCCTAGATAAACAGGCCACTGCCAATTCTCAGATACAAGGAGGCCTGATGTTGGTAAACCAACAGATTAATTTGGTTCAGGAACAATTGGATATATTGTGGCAGATGGCCAAATTGGGATGTGAACAAAGTTGCCTGGCCTTTGTGTCACTTAGTACAATATGAGAATTTTACAAGAGCAGCTAACCTGTCAAAAGCTCTGTCTCAACATTTATTACAGAATTGGACTTTTGAGTTTGAGCAGACACTCCGTGAGTTGAGAATGGCGATCCTGCAAGTGAATTCGACGCATCTGGATCTTTCTCTGATGGAAGACCTCTCCCCCTGGATTTCATCTGCATTTTCTTATTTTAAGGAATGGGTGGGGGTAGGATCATTTAGCCTAGTTCTCTGCTGTGGAATAGTGTTGATGCTTTGGATGGTGTGTACGCTCAGAGCCCAAACAAAAGGAGAAAGTGGTGGTGGCATAAGCACTTGCTGCCTTAGAACACGGAGCATCCCCTGACATTTGGTTAACCATGTTAAAGCAATAGGTCGCTGGCCTCCCAGCTCTTGCACCCCACGAGGCTAGTCTCATTGCACGGGATAGAGTGGGTAGGCTTCAGCAGCCCAAGGAGTTGCAAGGCTAAGCACTGCACAGGAGAGGTCTGCGGTATAACGACTTTCTCCTGGGAGATAAGTCATCTTGCATGAAGGTTCTATGTCATGATCTCCTTCCCCAGAAAAAAGACATCGGACTGGTCAGGACTTCCTCTGGGGATAAGACCCTGGAGAGGAGCTTTGTACATGTTCCGAATTTGCACATGGGGATTTGACCTCTATCTCCACTCCAAAGTTGTGGGTGTCCTATTGCTTCAAAAATAAATGAATAGGGGGAGATGTGAGGAGCCGCCCTCGCTATCGCTATTGCCGTTAGAAGATGGCGCTGACATCCACTGTCAGTTGGAGTTAACTGTCGCTGTCAGTTGGAGTTAACTGTCGCTGTCAGTTGGAGTTAACTGTCGCTGTCAGTTGGAGTTAACTGTCGCTGTCAGTTAGAGTTAACTGTCGCTGTCAGTTGGAGTTAACCGTTTAAACTGTGCCTCTCCCGTGACGTCATCTGGGGTGATGTGCAAACCACCAATCCCGGCTCTACACATCTCACTCGGAGCTCCTAGGCTTATATAAGGGGCTGGGTTTCTTAGCTTGGGGTCTCCCTCTAAGAAGCTGATCATCTATCTCTCAAGATGCATTAAAGCTTTACTGCAGAAGGATCCGAGTGTTCTGCGTCGTTCTTGCTGGCGAGACGGTAGCGCGGGACATAGGCGAAAATGGTTCTGGGGGCTAGAGAGATGGCTCAGAGGTTAAGAGCATGTCTGCTCTTCTGGAGGATCTGAATTAGTTTCCCAGCACCCACATTAATCAGCTCACAACTGCCTGTCGCTGCAGCTCCAGGGGTGCTTGACACCTCTCTCCTGCAGGGACACTCAACTAAGCGCATATAACCTCACACACATGAACATAATTTTTTAAAAAATCTAAAAAATAGAATTTTCCTTCCTGAGGATGAGTTAGTTAGGTGACTTTTTTTTTGGTTTTTATGAGACAGGGTTTCTCTGTATTGTTTTGGAGGCTGTCAGTCCAGCCTGGCCTCAAACTCACAGAGATCCACCTGCCTCTGCCTCCCGAGTGCTGGGATTAAAGGCATGCGCCACCACCGCCCGGTTTAGTTAGGTGACTTTTAAGGCCAAGTGGGGGAGTAACAGGGGAGGAGATCAATGAAAAAGATATCTTGATAGAGGGAGCTATTATGGGGTTAGGGAGAAATGGGGTGCTAGAGAAATTCCCAGGAACCCACAAGGATGAGCCCAGCTCAGACTCCTAGCAGTAGTGGAGAGGGTGTCTGAATGGGCTTTCCCCTTTAATCAGATTAGTGACTAACCTAACTGACATCATAGAACCTACATCCAGTAACTGTTGGAAGCAGATGCAGTGACCCACAGACAAACACTGGGCTGAGCTCCTGGAGTTCAGTTGAAGAGAGGGAGGAGGAATCATATAAACAAGGGTGTGGGGTCAAGACCATGATGGGGAAAACCACAGAGACAGCTGACCCGAGCTAGTGAGAGCTCACAAGCTATGGGCTGACAGCTGGGGAACCTACATGGGACTGAACTAGACAGTTATGTGAATTGATCTTTTGGAGGACCCCAGGTACTTGAACTGACTTTTTGGAACCCGTTCCCTTTGGCGGAATACCTTGTTTAGCCTTGACACAACAGGGAGGGGCTTGGTCCTGCCTCAACTTGGTATGCCAGACTTTGTTGATTCTCCAAGGAAGGCCTTACCCCCTCTGAGGTGGGAATGGGGGTATGAGGGGTGGTGAGGCAGGAGAAGGGAGGGAGGAGGAATTGGGGTTGGTATGTAAGATGAAAAATACATGGAAAAAAACAAGAATGGTTTCTGTTTGGGTAAAACAGATAATTTTCCCTGTCTGTTTTAAGGAAAGTTTTCACAGAAGGAACAGGTCAGCTGTTTGCAGGAATCTACAAAATAAACAATAGAAAGGCTGTGGAAGGGAAAGGCAAGATTTTAAAACAACACCCAGGAAAAATAAAATTAATTAAAAGCATGAAAACTGGGAGGAAACTCAGTGGGTAAAGAGCTTGCAGCACAGGGGTAAGGACCTGAGCTGAGTTCCCAGAATCCATGGAAAACAGCATGCAGAGGAGGGCCTGTCATCCCAGGGCTACCATGAAATGGGAGGTGGAGACAGAAGACTCTAGAAGCTTATAGTCTGGCAATTTGGATTGGAAAACAATGGGACTCTGTCTCAAAGTGGAAGGTGAGGACAGATGCCTGAGGTTGTCCTCTGACCTCTATGACACAAAGCTATACTCATATGTAGGAACACACACACACACACACAGACATACACACATACACACACACAGACATACACACATACACACACACACACATACACACACACACACACATACACACACACACACTTTCACTAAGATTTTGGAAAAGGAATGTAAACAAAAATAAATACAAAAGAAAAAACGGAGCCGGGTGGTGGTGGCGCCCACCTTTAATCCCAGCACTCAGGAGGCAGAGGCAGGCGAATCTCTGTGAGTTCGAGGCCGGGCTGGACTGACAACCTCCAAAACAATTCAGAGAAACCCTGTCTCATAAAAAACCAAAAAAAAAAAAAAAAAAAAAAAAAAAAAGAAAAAGAAAAGAAAAAACGGTGAGCAGAATGATTCTTAAGCTGCAAGGCAAGAGGATTGTCAAGAGTTCCCAGTTAGCCTGAGCTACAAATGAGACCCTGCCACCCAAAATGAAATAAGACCAAAAAAGGAAAAAGGGGGGATGAAATATGTTTCAGCAGTTAGGAGCACTGGCTGCTCTTCAGCAGGATCTGTTTGATCCCCAGCATCCACACACTATCTTACAACTACCTATAATTCCAGGTCCAGGAGATTCAATGGCTTTTTCTGGCCCCTTGGATACCAGACAAGCAGGTGGTACACTGACACGTATGCAGGCAATACACCCATAGACGTAAAATAATAAATAAAAAAGCAGGTGGTTGTGGTGGCACACACAGTAATCTCAGCACTCAGGAGGCAGAGGCAGTCAGATTTCTCTGAGTTCAAGACCAGCCTGGTCTACATAATGAATTCCAGGATGACATAGTGAGAACTTGTCACAAAAAAACAAAACAAAGACAAAAAATCCCCACAATTTTAAACCCACAAAAATTAAATAAAAGGCAGGCAGGCAGTCATGGTGGTACACACTTGTGATCTCAGCACTCAGGAGACACTAGGACTGCTTTTGAGGCCATCCTATATTATTACATAGTGACATTCTGTTTTGTGTGTGTGCGTGTGTGTGTGCGTGTGTGCGTGCACGCGTGCGTCTGTGAGTGTGAATGTGTGTGTGCATCTGTGTGTGAGTGAGTGAGTGTGTGTGTGTGTGTGTGTGTTTGTGTGTATGAAGAAAGGGACTAGTTCTTGAAGCTACTACCTAGAGGCTCCAGGCCCTGATCTCTGTATCTATTTTATTGTCCATAGTAAGACTTGTTATCCATTGCCATCTGGAACACGCATCTATTTTACATATGAACCAGAGACAGAAACTAAGAGCTGTGGCTTCAGATCACCAAAAACCAAAACAAAACACAAACAATATTTTTTAAAATTTCAGAATTTTTTTAAATGTATGTGTGTTTTGCCTGCATGTATGTCTGTGTACTATGTGTGTGCCTGGTACCTTGGAGGTCAGAAGAGGGCACCCAATCCTCTGAAACTGGAGTTACAGGTGGGTGTCAGCTGCCATGTGGGTGCTGGGAACTGAACCCAAGTCCTCAGCAGGAGCAGCAAATGCTCTTAACCACTGACGTCTGTCCAGCCCACTTTCAACATCAATCTTTAAGTATTGGGCAAGTGTCAAATCTAGCAAATACAGTGCTATCTGTAGCTTGTTGGTTTTAAAACATAATCAAAGTATCAAATAAGTACGTATTCAGGAGACTAGAGCTATGCCTATGTGGGTAAAGCGCTTGCTGTGCAAGCGTGATGGCCAGAGTTTGTAGGGAGAGACCTATGCACCTGAAGCCACGCACATCCCCCTACAAGAGTTCAAATCTCCAACACCCATGTAAAAGACAGGCGCGGTGCATGTGTCTGTCACTCCAGCACTTTTCAGGGAGAGGCAGATCCGTGAGACTCACAGCTAGCCAGTCTAGCCAGCTGATGAGCTTCGGGTTCAGTGAGAGATCCTGTCTGAAAACAACAAAACAAAACGACTACAGCAACAACAAGGGGAGCAGTAGAGGGAGACTCTCATACCAACTCCTAGCCTTCACATGCTCATGGATGTGTAAGCACATGCATATGTACCACAGCACCTGGGAATTGTGTGCATTTATAGTATTTCATATTATGATGTAAAGCGTGTGTGGATAGACCCATTGGATTTCTAACAGTTATTTACTAAATTTGTATACAAAGGATTTATACAATAAAAATGTAGCAAAAAATCACTTATTGACTTTAATACTTCTATAACATAAATTCTAATTAATGATAACAAGTGGGAAATACACCAGTTGACAAAACAAAACAAAGCAAAGCCAGACTTAATACTGGGGCTAAAACTATAGGTACACCCATGCATCACACATCTCATTGGGATCCCCCTCCCCCGTCCCCCTGTTTTTTTCTCGGAGACAGAGTCTCATGTAGCCCAGGATGACCTTGAAATCTGCTTCTCTCTCGTCTCCCGAGTACTGGGATTTCAGGTGTGCTCAACCATGCTCAGTACGTTTGGTTCCAGGATGGAATCCAGGGCCTTGTGCATGCTACACAGGGACTCTACCAACGGAGCTACACCCCGTCCCCCAGATAAGATGCTGGTAGCATCCGTGTCTCCACAGGAGCACAGATGTAACATAGCGCCAACAACATCCTTCTCCAAGGAATCTCATTTAACACGCTCACAGAGGGCATGGAAGTGGGAGAGAGTCCTGAAGTTTATTTTACAACCTTGCAAAGTTGGGTGATGGCCAAGAGAAAAGGCAAAAATGCCTCACATGCCAGTTTTACATAAAACAGTGGTTTTTATTATATTATCAACCCCATTTCCTTTCCTTTCCCCTGAATTTCTCATTGGCTGAATTCTTGGGGAGGTGCAATCTTCCTGGTGTCTAGTATAGTTCACTCCCCAAAATACCTACTCTGTTTGTACAGGATGAAAAGATGTATCTAATGAGTATCCCTGGGCTCAAGAGCGTCCACTTTTCTGACACGCAGGCACTGTCAGGTAGCAGACTGTAATTTTCAACCATAGGATGGACTGAGACAAGAGGACTCCAGCTGACAGCTAAGGAAAAGGGGCCTCCTCCTCTGTGGTTCTCTGATGAGCTCTAAACACACCTTTTACTAAAACCAACCATAATGATTTATTTTTGACACTAGGAAAGCACCTTAAAATTTAGCTACAAGTTAAAATCATTCCTATTAGTGGCTTTAAAAAGAACTAAACAGCAGAGCAGGAGAGATGACTCAGCACAAAAGCTACCCTGCTCTTGCAGAGGACTTGAGTTCAGTTCCCAGTACTTACATTAGGCAACTCACAGCCACTAGTAATTCCAGGAATTCTGATCTCCATGGGTTCCCAAACACACATGGGTACACACACACACACACACACCACACCACACACACACACACACACACACACACACACACACACACACAAACAACAACAGCAGCAACAAAACCAAGCAATCGTCCTGAATCCCAGTACTTGGGAATTAGAGGCAGACAGATCTCTGTAAGTCTGATGCCAGATCATCCAGGGTTACATAGTAAAACACTGTCTCAAAAATAAGGGGGTGAGGAGGAAGGAAGGAAGAAAAGAAAAGAAAAAGAAATAGAGACTGGGTCTGGAGAGATGGCTCAGCTGTAAGGCACTGACGGTTCTTCCAAAGGACTCCAGTTCAATTCCCAGTGCCCACATGGCAGCCCACACCTGCCTGTGACTCCTGTTCCAGGAGAATCTGACACCACCACACAGACAAACATACAGGCGAAATAGTAAATTAAAAAAAAAAAAGAAGCAGAGACTGAGTGGTTAAAAGCAAGCGCTGATCTTGCAGAGGACGCAGTCCAGCTTCAGCTCCGCATGTCACAGCTGGCACTGCCTGTGACTGCAGTTCCAGGACACCCAATGCCTTGGGCCTTTACGGGCACCTGCATTCTCATGAACATATATATACAACATATATAATTAAAAATAATAAGCAAACATATTTTTAAAACGAATAGCAAAATAAATCTAAAAAACAAAAAATAAATGGAACTAAATCTGGGCTCCAGGAAACATCTCTTAATTCCTTGACGTAACCCTCTTGTTGAAGGAGGTCATAACTAGCCCAGACTCTCTTTCTACCTGGAAATCTCTTTGGGGCCAAGTTAGGAGTTTGTGGATTGTACAAATGGAATTAGGTTGCTCCCAGTAAAGGACCTAGAAACAACACACTGGGCCAAATTTCAAGCAAGTGTCTTAGTCTAGATATCCAGGCTAACCTGAACAGGTCAACCTTTGTTAGAACATATTAGACCATTGCCAAAAGCACTTTGGAGAACAAAAACTTTGGGAATCTCTTGTCTTACAGATACTGTAAATTGAAATAATGTGTTACTGCCAGTCGATGGTGGCACACGGCTTTAATCCCAGCACTTGGGAGGCAGAGGCAGGTGGATCTCTATAAGTTTGAGGCCAGCCTGGTCTACAAGAGCTAGTTCCAGGACACACTCCAAAGTCACAGAAAAAACAAAAACCAAAAAAAAAAGAAAGAAATAATGTGTTACCATATAGACCAAAGCACATTGCCTATTCCTTTCAGAGTTGCAGATGGTTCTGTTAGTCATGAAGTTACATAGTTTTTCTTTTCTGTACATTATTCTTTATTTCTTAATCTTGGGTAGTGTATATGCACATGCACATGTTTATGTACTTACCTGTGTCTAGAAATGTGTATCTGTGTTTGTATGTGTGTATGGGGGGGGTAGCGTTCGTGCAAGACACTAGTTGACATCAGAAGTCTTCCTTGGCCATGCTCCACTTTATTTACTTAGGCCGAGTCTCTCACTAAACCTGGATCTGAGGATTCTAGCTGGTCTTCCTAGCCAGTTTGCCCAAAGGATCCTGTCTCTGCCTCCAGAGCAGGAATTACAAGTTTCTATCATGTCTGCCCATGGCTTTCACGTGAATTCAGAGGATGCAAACTCCAATCTTCATACTTTCTTGACATGGCTTTTATCCATTGAATCATCTCCCCAGCACCTTTATCTTTGGGGTGTATGTGTATATGTTATGTGTGTGTAATATATATTACATTAGTAAATTGTCATCCTGCTTGAGATCACTGGGAACCTGGCTCCTAACATAGGGCTGCTTTCTAATCAACTTTAGACTCAAGAATGCTATCTTAACTTAAAGTGTCCAACAAGAACTCTTGCCTGGGAATGGGCTGGCTCCCTCTGGCCCTGTGAAAAGACAGAACAGCCAAACAGACCAACGAAACCAATGAGACTGTCAGAAGGAGTAAAATGCCACGTCCTTGAACACACTGTGAGATAAGCATTCCCAGGCAGCTTTCCAAACTAAAGACTCGATTGCTGTTTAACTCCATGATGTAAAGGTGCCTGTGGAGTGAACTGCCAGTGGGAAGTCTAACCCAGGAGTCTCACTCAGGACATGTTCTGCCTCGGATTCTCTGGCGGCCAGATGTGCCAACTGACTGTTTCGATGTCTGTGTGCTTCCCCAGACAGTTTCTGTGGGGGCAGTGTAAGCACCTAGACTCATGCTCTACTGTGTGTTTCTGCTGCTTGATTCATTCCTTCAAAACAATAAGTGCTGTTAGCACAGATCCTTCCATGAGGAGCTTCTCTCTTCTGAAGGAGAAAATATTCTAAGGTTGCCGAGGAAGCCCCTGGCTCTGAAGAGCTTCTCTTTTGTGTATTGACTTGGTAGTGAAGGAACCAGGCTGGTCTTTGTGAAGAGTGGGCGAGCAAGTTGAATGCTTTGAAGCTACACCGTGTGGCTTAGGCTTCAAAACTGGTTACTGGGAGAAACAGGGCTCTTTTGGCCAGGTGAGGCTGGTGCTTGCTAATGGCATACTGGAAAGCTGTGGCAGATGGAGCGGGGAGAGACTGAGAGATGTTCAGTAGGAAGAAGAGTTGGCAGATTTGCAGACCTACTGTGATGCTGCAATGGCAGACGTGTGTCCTCAGTGAACAAGTCAGGAGAGGAAGGGGAGGGACAATGCCAGCAAGGGTCATCTGGCAAATGCTATGGCCAAACTGAGATCCTGACACCGATACCTGTGGCAAGATGGATGGGCTGAGGATTGGAGTGGTGAGGAGAGAGGATTCCACCGTACCGAAAGCTGTGCTGTCATTCACAGATGCTCAGATCAGTGGGCGGATTATGGGGTCTGAAGGGAAGTAATGGAATACTCTTCATGAGAGGAAATAAAAGACATTATCAAGGGCTACCCAGAGACTGATTACCTAGCTGGTGCAATTGCATGGCCTAGAAGCTAGGGGTATTAAACCGGATGCAAGAGACTTAAGGTTGCTGTTGTCACCACAGAACCTGCAGTGTGCAGTGTGTTCCAAGAGTGGCACGGAAGGGCTTACACCACGGGTGCACAGGGCAGGCCAACCGGAAGAACCAACGTGCTGGAACTGGCTATGAGCGGCGCTCAGGGATAAATACATGACTGATGATTTGTGGCTCACAGCTAATCACCGTGATAGTCCTTAAAGGATCTGTGTACAAACAACAGAAGATTCCTGGAGACATCCAGTGTTACTGTGGCTGATGATTTAACAACCGTACTTTAGAGACACAAATCAGGAACAGGATAATTAAAAATATTTATTTGTTCATTTATTTGTTGTGGTGGGTGCGTGTGTGTGGAAGTGAGAGGGCAGCTCTTGGGAGTTTGTTCTCTTCTGCTACCGTGTGGATCAAACCCAGACCATCAGGTTTGGCTGCAAATGCCTTTGCCTTCTGACCCGTCTCACTGGCCCTGATAAGATAATTAAAACCACATCTCCTACTGGCAAGCAGATTATCAGGACTCTGCTAATAAATGATACTGATAATTTATTGACTTGAGTGATTTAAAAGGTAACACAAACAGGGGAGTTGGGACTGGCCTGTGGGAAGGTGACCTCCCCATGTGCACCATGGGAGGAGAGCTTACATCTCCCAGAGACAAATGTTCACTGCCCTTCTTAAGTCAGAAGTGCCATGTGACAAAATAGAGAGTGACTAGCCAAGAACTGTGACAGGTGTTTAAAGACGAAGGATTGCACCTACAGAGAGCATCCTTACCCTCTGGAAAGCCCTATGGTGCTTCCCTGGTGACTCCTGCTTTGCTTGCTGACTTGCTCTCAAATCGGAAAGTCCAGCTCCAGAAGTTAGGGTGACCTGTAAAGACTTTAGGCCCCACATTAAAGTCATAATCTATTGGAAAAGTGGGTCAACAAACACAATCCTGACTTCAGTGGTATTGGAGATGAGACCAGTTTATTTTATGGTAATCCAAAATTGTTCAAAGGGAAATCAATTACAATTGCTAGGTTAGAAGAAGAAATTTGTGCCAAACAAGCAACAGTTCCATTTAAAAAGTGGCCAGCTTCCAGCTGGGCACGATGGCGCACATCTTTAATCCAGCACTCCGGGTGGCAGAGGTAGGCGGATCTCTGAGTTCGAGGTCAGCCAGGACTATTACACAAAGAAACCCTGTCTTGCTGGGCAGTGTAGGCACATGCCTTTAATCCCAGCACTGGGGAGGCAGAAGCAGGCAGATCTCTATGAGTTTGAGACAAGCCTGGTCTACAAGGACTAGTTCCAGGACAGCCTCTGAAGCCACAGAGAAACCCTGTCTCGAACCACCCTCCCCCCCAAAAAAGAGAAGCCCTGTCTCAAAGAACAAAACAAAACAACAAAAAAGTGACCAGCTTCCTAAATAGGGGTATGAAGTAATTAATGTAGCTCCCATTCCAGAGTAGATTGTGAGTATTGATATGTTAAAAGGATTAAAAACAGATTAAAATGATGGAATCTATCGATCTGAGATCAGGACTCTCTTGTAAGCCTCAACTGGTACCCGTGTTGGTGAGCTACTAAAGTGATTCAAATGAAGCAGTATCACCAGGTGACCATGAGGAAATATCCCAGACTACAGAGGATTTGGAAGTATAAAGTTTGGTGCCTACTGCTGCTTCGTGGAACAAATCCATATGGTCTGTTAGAAAACCAGATGATCATGGAAGAAGATCAAAGACTGCTGGGAGTTAAATAAGTAGCTACTCTTCTCACTGCTGCTGTCCCAGATGCTGTCACCTTATTACAGAAGTGCAGTGCCATTCAGGCACCTGGCTCAGATCTGGCTAGTGATTTCCCCACTATATACCCATTACAATCAATGCAAGCCTTTACCGGCAAGGGCATTTGTGTGCCTACCCCAAGGGCATATTCATAGTCCTACCATATGCCATCACCGCAGAGCAGAGCATTTGCAGACTATGAAGGTGTCTGCCTCCATTCAGATAACACATTGCATTGATAGCATCCATCATGCTTCAAGGATGGAGAAAGAAGCAATGCCTGAAGCTTTGGTGTTAGAGACTGCTGGATTGAAGTAATTTGCACGGGAAATTAACCCTGTGAAAATTCAAGGACTGAAAACTACTGTTTAATTTGGAGGAGGTATTTCGGAATCAAGGCAGACAGTAAATATTAACTAAATCCAGACAGAAGAAATTGTGATTGCCCATTGTACAGGATAAAAAGTAACCCAAAGTCCATCAGTCTGATTGGTTCCTGGCATCACCATCTCTCATGTAGAACAGTTTTGAACATCCTATTTTGCGTGGGACCTAAGCAGGAGCGAGCGTTTGAACCAGACAGTACGTGGCACAGAGCGAGCGTTTGAACCAGACAGTACGTGGCACAGAGATGGTCTGGCTGGTCAGAACAGTCCCCACTGAATTACAAGGAACAGCCATGGGGTGTATGCCGACTGGAGTTTGTCGTAGAACTGAGAAAGACAGAGGGTGCCTTCGGGCTTTTGGAATAGAAATCCGTCCTCTGCCAGTGAAGCGTTCACGACTTTAGAGACACGGTTACTAGCTTTTTCTGGGCTTTGATTAAAACTGAGTCAATCACTGCCTATCACAAAGAACTGATGAGACTCTATACTTTAATTACAACAGGGCCACACACCCAGCCCACCCGCCACTCACAAAACAGGGCATGCATGGGAGCCTAGCGGCCCCGAGTGGAAGCGCAAGCAAAAGAGAGCAAAAGCAGGCCTGGTGGAGTCTCGGCTACGTGAAGAAGTCAGTAACACTGTCCCAGCAGAACCGACTGCTTTCTCACTTTGGATGGTAAAGTCTCCAATTAGGTTGGAGAAAGTTATTTGGTCAATTGTCTTCTCAGCCTTTCTTTTCTTTCTTTCTTTCTTTTTTTTTTTTTTTTTTTTGGTTTTAAGAGACAGGGTTTCTCTGTATTGTTTTCGAGGCTGTCAGTCCTGCCCCGCCTCGAACTCACAAAGATCCGCCTGCCTCTGCCTCCCGAGTGCTGGGTTTAAAGGCGTGCGCCACCACCGCCCAGCTTCCTCAGCCTTTCTAACCCTAACCCTAACCCTAACCCTAACAGCAGAGTTACATGCTGTTTATAAGGCTATTCAAACTGACTCAGGACAATGCGTGTGTACATCAATTGGCCTGCAGCAAATGAAATGGCCATTTGGATGGCCTGATAGCAAAAACATGAATAGACCACAAGTGGCAAAGAAGTATGGAGAAAACCTGCGTGGGAGGACTTTCAGCAGCGGTCAGTCAGTGGCGCTGTACTTCGCGGTGCTGCTCACAGTGCTCACCTCCACAGAACAAGCAGTGAGCCCAGACTCTTCAGCTCAGATTCCACTGAGTGTGTAAGCTCCCTCTGATAAGCACAAATGGGTTTATTACAAAGCCAGACATCTTGGAGAGTGTGATGCTCACAGGTGGGGTGGCTAGTACTCAGGATTTCATAAAGAAGAGTATCTCCAGAGATCCCCTCTGCCAGCAGATGCAGAAGTGGGATATCCCCCATTGTTGGGAAGATTATTTATTAATCAGGTAAAATCACCAGGACAAATCTGGAAGATCAATAGCGTGGGAGGTTTGACCTGATCTCAAAACTGTCAGTCCATCTCTGTAGCAGTAAATACCAACTTCTGGATATTTGGTTGTATGTCCATATGCCCATGCTACCCAAATGAATACTATATAGACTCTAAACTATAATACTAATCTTGATATGCCTATACAAACCCAGAGTGTTATAGGAATCACTTCAAATGTAAGTTAATATAGGAATTACTAAGATGCATGGTATAAAATGGATTTACCACATTCTCTATCATCTGAAAGCTGAGGGTTTGGTAGAAAAACACAATTGGGACACTATGTTAGTCAGGGTTCTGTAGAGTAACAGAACTTATAGAATGAATCTATCTATCTAACATATGAATATATTATAAATAGATACATTTGTATAATATACGGGATTTATTAGGATGTCTCACAGGCTGTGGTCCAGCTAATCCAACAATAGCTGTCTACCAATGGAAAGTTCAAGAAACCATGAGGCTGAATGTCTCACTCATCTTCAGCATATGCAGGTATCCCAAAGAAGTAGGCTCTAATGCCAGAGAAGGACTGATGCTGCTGTCAAGAACAAGAACAAACAGATAAAAGTGTTTCCTCCCAGACTGATGGCTGAAAGGCCAGCATGGGACTGATCCAGACCCTGAGTGTGGTGTCAGTGAGGAGGCCTCGGCAATCTCTGGAGCCTTGGGTAGTAGATCAGTATTTACCATGGCGTACGAATGACCTTTGGGAGCCCATTCCACATGGAGGGAGGGATGCTTTCTCAGCCTAAACACATGGGGAAGGGCCTAGGCCCTGTCCTGGATGAAATGACAGACTCTGGAGATCCCCCATGGAGGGCTTCATCCTCCCTGGAGAATGGTGTGGGAATTGGGTGGGGGAGGCTGGGGAGGTTGGTGGAGGGGTAAGGGAGGAGGGGAGGGAGAGGAAGCTGGGATTGACATGTGAAACAAGCTTGTTTCTAATTTAAATTAAAAAACATATTAGAAAAAAGAGTGTGTTTCCTTCTTCCATGTCCTTTATAGAGACTGCCACCAGAAGGTGTGGCCTAGATTAAAAATGGGTCTCTCCACTTGAAATGATTTAATTAAGAAACCAAACTGACAGGTGTGTCCAACCATTTGGGTTTTAGTTAATTACAAATATAGTCAAGTTGACAAGAATCATCATCATAGATGCTAAAACATTTAGGGTAAGGAAAGATCATTTGCTAGAAACGGTACAGACCTAAATGATAGGCCAATGGGACAAAATGAAACACCATTAACATGAATGAAGACTCTAAATCTCCGAACTGCAGTTAGAGACAACAGATGAAGCAATAATGCTAATGCCCTGGGAGGTTAAGGCAGGTGCTCAGGTGCCTTTCGGGGCAGCTTCTGATTGGGTGAGAATGGGTACCTACTTCCCCATGGAGTGTCAGTCAGAGTCCCTGCCAGTAGTGTGCACTATTCTCTCCTAGATTTTTTGGGCTAATCTTGGGAAAGTCAAGTCTGGCCACCTGGGACCTCTAGAAGAGTGACCCACCCAGACCGTCAAAGGGGGATTAAGGTGATTTACATACTGTCGTACCCAAAGAGCTGCCGATGCAAAGATGTGTCAACATAGTTCAATTAGTGCTCTTTCCATTTGGTGGATCTAAAGTGAAACAAGGGAACCTCTGACACTGCCAGCAGTACAAGCCGCTAAAGGCTTTGGAATAAGCAATACTTTATGGAGGTTGGAAATAAAGAACCCCCTCAAAGCACTCCACATGCTTTGAAAATATGGCACAAATTTAATATGAAACAGTAGTGGTCATTTGCCCAGGACATGATTGGCTGTCTCTTACCCCCATTAATCATATGGGTTTGGGAGCCCTGGCTTTTATTTTATTGAATTATTTTTCTTGAGATAGGGTTTCACTGTGTAGTTCTGGTTCTCTTGGAACTCAATCTGTAGACCTCAGAGATCTATCTACTTACCTCTGCATCATAAGCACTGGGATTAAAGGTGTCCTCCATTATGCCTGGCTGAATTCTGGACTTTATATCTATTATAGTTAATGTCTCAGCATGTTACTGAAGGATGCTTGATTGATACTGACCAATTCAACATTCTTCTTCTGGGAGCTATGCTAATTCTTTGTTTCTGGACCAACCTCGACACTCCTGCCGGACTAGTGGTTTATGAGAGGGGGACAATTGAGGTATTTTTCCCGGCCAACAAAGACATCTTTTAATTCACGAACACTACTGATCACCCCAGGAAAAACATCTGTGATTTCCATGTGACTCCCTAGAGCAACTCAGTGGATGATGGGGACTTTATCTACATCAAATATAAAAAGCAGCCATTGAAGCCGGGCGTTGGTGGCGCACGCCTTTAATCCCAGCACTCGGGAGGCAGAGGCAGGCAGATCTCTGTGAGTTCGAGGCCAGCCTGGTCTACAAAGTGAGTTCCAGGACAGCCTCCAAAGCCACAGAGAAACCCTGTCTCGAAAAACCAAAAAAAAAAAAAAAAAAAAAAAAAGCAGCCATTGAGATATCTCAGTGGGTAAAGCATGAGGACTGAGTTTGAACTCAGGAATCCATGTGGTAGGAGAGAACATGCTGACAAAATGTCTCAAGCTCCACAAGGATGCTATCTGTGTCTTGTGTACACCCACTCCCTTCCTCATGGCAATAAATGAATGTAATTGTTAAAATGACTGTGGGGACTGGAGAGAAGGTTCAGCAATTAAGAGCACTTACTGCACATGCAAAGGACCTGGGCTTGGTTCTCAGCATCCACAAAGCGGCTTATGACCCTCTGTAATGTCAGGGGATCTGATACCCTCTTTTTTTGTTTGTTTGTTTTTTTGTTTTTGTTTTTGTTTTTCCGAGACAGGGTTTCTCTGTATTGTTTTGGAGGCTGTTGGTCCAGCCCGGCCTCGAACTCACAGAGATCTGCCTGCCTCTGCCTCCCCAGTGCTGCAATTAAAGGCGTGCACCACCACCGCCCGGCCTGATACCCTCTTCTAACCTCCGTGGATTCCTGCACGTATATGGTGCACTTCTGAAAACTCAGGCACACATACATACACATAAAATAAAAACAAATTAATAAGCTGGGCATAGTGGCATGCACCTTTAGTCCCAGCACTCAGGAGGCAGAGGTAGGAGAATCTCTATAAGTTCAAGGCCAGCCTGGTCTACAGAGTGAGTTCCAGGGTTGGGCTACACAGAGTCCTCGTCTTGAAAACCAAAACAGCAACAACAACAACAACAAAACAACAAATTTCAACTTAAATGTAGCATTAAATTTAATCAGATCACTTTTGGTGTTCATGATAGTTATAGTCCTAGAAGACGGTTACAGGCGCCAGTGAAACGGCTCAGCTGTGAGGGTATTTGCCACCAAACCTAGCCCTGTGAGTCCAGTCCCTGGGGCCTCAAGAGGGAAGGAGAGAATTGACTCAGTCCCTAGCAGGCCCACCTCCTCTTCCCTCCACCCACAAAAGTAAGTGAGTAAATGTAATTTAAAAAGAAAATTAAGGGGGCTAGAGAGATGGTTCAATGGCTAAAATTTAAGAGTGCATAATGCTCTAGCAGACCTGAGTTCAGTTCCCGGCACCCGTGTGAGGACGCTCACAAGTACCTGTAACTCCAGCTCTACGTGGAAGCAGATGCCCTTCTCTGGCTTCAGTGGGCGGCTTTACTCATTTGCACACATACACATAATTAAAAATAGAACAAATCTTTAGAAATGTTCTTAAAAGTTGCTACAAAATCACCTGATAGAGATGGGCACTATCTGGGGAGGCATTTGTAAATGCTACAGGGTGGACCTTAATGCTAATCCACTAGACACCTACACACTTTGCCATTACTGATACTGTTAACCAGTACTGCCTTTGTATTAACTGTCCCGCTCCAAGAACATAGTGTAATTCTACTGACAATACCATTTCTACACAAGCCGTCTCTACTTTCGAATTGTGTCTGCTTTGCTTTATTTAACATATCTCCTGATCATACACTAGTGAGGTAAGTGGGCTGTGTGATAGGAATATAGTGTATGTATACTTCTTTATAATAAGATCTCTTACTATAAAGAACACCCCTGCCCTCTTCCTGCATCTTGTGAGGATAACCTCATCCTTGGGCCTGCTTTGACTGCTACTGAAGTAACCGCATTTTTGCTAGCCATTCCAGGGCTTACTACTGGGCTGCAAGATGAAGTTTCAGTTAGAAGCTTCACCACTAAAGTAGTGAACAACACTGCCTTCACCTTAACTGCTACTAAGAATTAATCAAAAATTTTCTTCTTTGGGGAAAACACCAAAGGGCTGATGAACCCTCCCCACCCCCCATCCCAGGAAAACCCTGGGGCCCAAGATTAGCAACTTTGAGGAGGATTTGGCTGCTGCAGTTTTAGGCGTGTCCTCATATCCCAGGGCTCCTGGAGGTAAAGCCAAAGACAAGGACTGGATCCCTTGTCACCAAGCTGGGCAGCCTGGTCAAGGATGTGAAGAACAAGTCCCTGGAGGAGATCTACCTGTTCTCCCTGCCCACTAAGGAATCCAAGATTAAGTCAGTCCAGAAAATTTGACTTTTTCCTGGGAGCATCCCTAACGGATGAGGCTCTAAAGGTCGTGCCAGTGCAGGAGCAGACTCGGCATGGCCAGGTTCAAGATTTATGTTGGGAACTACAATGGTCATGTTGGTTTTGGTGTTAAGAGCTCCAGGAGGTAGCCACTGCTATCGGAGGAACCATCATTTTAGCCAAGCTTTCCATTGTCCCTGTGTGGAAAGGCTACTGGAAAAACAAGATTGGCAAGCCCCACATGGTTCCAGGAAAGGTGACATCCACTGTGGCTGTGGTGGTTCATCTCTTCCTTGTCCCCACAGACTCTGCTCCTGTGCCCAAGAAGCTGCTGCTGCTGGCCGGCATTTTTTTTGTTTGTTTGTTTTTGTTTTTGTTTTACGAGACAGGGTTTCTCTGTTTTGGAGGCTGTCGGTCCAGCCTGGCCTCAAACTCACAGAGATCCACCTGCCTCTGCCTCCCGAGTGCTGGGATTAAAGGCGTGCGCCACCAACGACTGGCCGGCATTGATGATGGCTGCACATCAGCCAGGGGCTGCACTGCCACCCTGGACAACTTTTCCAAGGCCACTTTTCATGCCATTTCCAAGACCTACAGCTACCTGATCCCTGACCTCTGAAAACAGACGGTGTTTACCAAGTCTCCTTATCAGGAATTCACTGACCATCTTATGAAAACCCTCACTGTAGTCTCCTTTTAGAACACCCAGGCCCGACTGTGGTTACCACATAAGGGTTTTATACAAGAAAAATGAATTGAATTAATCAATATTACCAAGGTATATTTGAGCGGCTGTTGGTTATCATTACACTACCTGGGGTGCAAAGAATTTTCAGCCATCCATGTGTTGTTTTGACCTTAATGATGATTACCAAAATATTTCTGCATTGATCTCAGATTTACAAACAAAATTAGTGAAATAACTCATTCCATAGGATTCTTGGGATGGGCTGCAGGCTGAGAAACATATAAATGTGACATAATGATAATGTCACTAGTGACTGGACCTGTACTGATGGCATCGTAAGTATTTGTTGCTTTCTCTCACTCATTGTAGTTCCTTAATATCCTGTAGCTACTCAGGAACAATTTAAAAACCAGATGTAATACACATTGTATTAGTCCACTGGCATGTACGGTTTAAGATCACTGAGAAGCTGGCTCTGGGAGTGGGGTCAGTCCTCCACGTCAGACCCAAGTATGCCTGTCTTAGAGCGCACTCAGTGACCTCCTGTCCAGGGATGGACTGCCCTTTCCCTGGACCCGTGAGAAAATGAATGGAGACAAGCCCAAGAATGAAAATGCCATGCTGGAAAGGGAGAGAAAAATGGCAGAATAAAAACATTATGTCCTTGAGCACAGCTAGGAGGTAAACTTTTTCCAGGTATCTTCCCAAAGAAAAGGTTGATTTATCTTATGATATCAAAGTGCCCGTGACGGGAATGACTAATTGGAAGTGTATCTAGGATACATTCTGAGACCCTATTTATGTACCAGAGGCTCAGGGGACTGCCCTGCACCCTATCTTGGACTTTCTGCTGGTGGCAGTGTCTGACATGATGGTCTACTGTTTTCAGCTGCTGGCTTATTCTTCTTCTCCTGCTTGCTGTATAGTCATTAAACTCATTCATTTAGAACAGAAAGCACAACTACCGAGGATTGTCACCACACAAAATAGTGTTCATGTGTGCGAGTGGGGGCCCACACCACCTTTAGTTCACTCTCTTGCTTCTAGCTTGTGGTTGAGGTGAGATCTCTCAGTTTCCTGCCTCAGCTGCCATGTCTGCTGCTGTGATTTTTTTTTGCCACGATGGACACTTATCCTGTGGGAATCATACACCCAAATAAACTCATCCTTTGGTAAGTTGCTTTTGGTCATGTGTTTCATCACAACAACAAAAAAGTAACCAATCAACAACATTAATAGACCTTTATATATACATATATTAAACTTGCATTATTTTATTATGTGTACGAGTGTTTTGCCTTCAGTTATAGCTGTGCAATTGTATCTTTACTGGCGCCTGTGAAGGGTCCTCTGAGACTGGAGTTATAGACAACTGTGATAAGTCTATTTTTCTTTCTTTTTTTTTTTTTTTTTTTTTGGTTTTTCAAGACAGGGTTTTTCTGTAGGTTTGGATACTGTCCTGGAACTCTCTTTGAAAACCAGGCAGGCTTCGAACTCACAGAGATCTGCCTGCCTGCCTCCCAAGTGCTGGGATTAAAGGCATGCACCACCAACGCCTGGCAAGCTATGATAAGTCTTGTAGGTGCTGGAAATCAAACCTGGGTCCTTTGGAGGATCAGCCTATGCTCTTAAGCAATTGAGCCATCTCCCTAGCCCATATATATTAATAACAAATATATCATATTATGTAATATTAAATACACAGTTACTATACAATATTAAGTATGTCACATATTATAAGATTGCAAATGCATTATGTACTATATTATGTAATATTAGATATACTATGTAAGTATATACTATTAAATAAATATTTGACAAAATTTTGTTTTAAGTGTATGGGTGTTTCATCTACATGTAAGTGTATGTGCCTTGTGTGTGTTTCATGTCCATAGAAGCCAAAAGAGGGCTTTGGACTCTGAATCTGGAATTATAACAATTGCGAGCCACCATGTGAGTGCATTAGAAATTGAACCCCGGCTGGGTGGGGGTAGTGAGCACACCTTTAATCCCAGCATGCTGAGAATCAGAGGCGGGCGGATCTCTATGAGTTCAAGGCCCAGTCTGGTCTACACAGTGAGTTTCAGGACAGCTAGGCTTCACAGAGAAACCCTGTCTCAAAAAAAAAAAAAAAAAAAAAGAAAGAAAGAAAGAAAGAAAGAAAGATAGATAGATAGATAGATAGATAGATAGATAGATAGATAGAAATTGAACCTGGGTCCTCTGGAAGAATGACCAGTGCTCTTAATCTATTGAGCCATCTCTCCAGTATCCCTCCTATATATGTTTCTATTACATTTATTTATTTTGAGTTTGTATGTGTGTGGGCATGCATGTACCATGATGTGTATTAGTGCATGTCAGAAGAAAATTTATGGGAGTTGGCTTTCTCACTCTATCATTTGGGTTCTGGGAATTAAAGTCAGGTTATCAGGCTTCAAGGCAAGTTCCCTTACCCACTGAGCTATCCTGCAGGCCCCACAGGCCTTTATTGTAACCACTACCTTTAGTTTTTATTTTTCCAATACATAAGTTAAAAATGTAGGCAGCTGGGGCAATCAGACTCCCTAAATGACGCCATTAGACCCTTCTCCTACCTTTGCGGTGTCTAGCCAAGGGTTGCACTGGATTCTTTGTTCCTCTTGTTTCTGCCTCCCAAGTGCGGGATTCAAGGCGTGTACCACTATGTCCCGCTTGTCTCATCGTTCTATCTACATTTTATTTATTTATTTGTTTTCTGTGTGGGTTGGGACATACATGTGAAGGTCTGAGGACAAGCTGAGGGAGTTGGTTCTCTCCTTTCAGAACCATATGCATCCTGAGGGTCTGTCTCAGGTTCATTAGACTCAGTGGCAGGCCCTTTACTCACTGGGGCATCTTGATAGCCCTTGCTCTCCATTTCGATATGGGTAGGCCCAAGGACACCAGTCAGCTGATATGGAAAAGCTGCAAAACACTCAGTTGCCTGTTGGTCTCAATACTACTAGCTTGGCTGGTTTGACACTGTGCCTGGTTTACAAGACAGGCACAGGTCTTGAGTCTGCTCAGTGGGTGAAGGCACTTGCCACCAAGCCTACTGATCTGACTTCAATCCTTGGTACCCACAGGACAGAGGAAGAGCACCAACTCCATAGCAAGCTATTCTGTCACTTCTACCATGATACTCATTTGCCCGTACACAAATAAATGTAATAAAAAATTAAAGAAAACGAAGGTGTCTATCAACTCAAGTGAGTTTCAAACTGACGCAGTTCTGGCATGCAATTATATTATGGCACATGACCAACCTAAGAACTCACTACTAGGTAGGTACAATAAAATCCACACCTCACATGTTCTATGGATTTTATAAAGGAACAAAATGAACCCCAAACATATACTTTTCCTTTCTTTCCAAATCTACTGTTGGCTTGCTTATGATCTTGTGAAACTTCTGTCTCTGCATGAAAATCTGGTAGTTGGAGGAGCTGAAGCTCAGTGGTGAAGCTTGCCTCATATTTAATCTCCAAAACTAAAAAATGAACGAAATAAGGAAACCCTACTCACGTGGCACACACATGCCACTTAGCATATGTAGAATTCAGAGGGTGACTTTTCGGAGTCTCTTCTCTATCCTTCTGGGGTCAAACTCAGTGAGGCCAGCACAGGAAACATCCTTACTAGCTGAGCCAACGCACTGGGCTCCCTTCCTTTCACTATGGCATTTTCATACATACCTTTCACTATGGCATTTTCATGCATACCTTTCACTATGGCATTTTCATACATACCTTGTTTTGGTTGACCATCCTCCTTCATTTATTTCTGCAAGTCCCACCTCCCCAAAAATATACCTTCCAATTTAATGCCTCTACTTCTACCCCTTAATTTAAAAAACAATGTATGTTATGGGTGATTTTCCTGAATGTATGTCTGGGCATTACTTGTATGTCTGATGTCCATAGAGGACAAAAGAGGGTGTCAGATACCCCTGGAACTGGAGTTACAGACAGTTGTGGGCTACCATGTGTATGCTGGGAATGAAACCAGGGTTCTTTGGAAGAGCAACGAGGGCTCTTAACCACTGAATTATCTCTCCAGCCCAGCTCCTACTTCTTTAAAATCTCTTTTCTCCTCCTTCATGGTCCCCTTTCTAGGTTCATGACTTATACTCAGTCACACACACATACACACACACACACACACACACACACACACACAAATTAAAAGCTAGGATCCACATATGCAATAGTAATTTAACTTTTTGTTTTCTTTTGAAACAGGGTCTAACTCTGTCCCTGGCTGGCTTTGAACTCACAGAGCTCCACCGGTCTCTGCCTCCTGAGTGCTGGATTGAAGATGCGTACCATCATGTCTGAGTTAGTTGTGCTCTGAGTTCCTCCCCAAACAGAAAATACACAGGTTGCTAAATTGCCTCTGAAAAAGTAAGCTGTGTGGGCTAGCAAGCGGCCTCAGTGGGTGAAAGAGAAGCGGACTTCTGTTCGTGAAACCCACGGAAAGAGAACTGACTCCTGAAAGTTGTCCTCTGACCTCTGTATCGATATGTACTCGCCTGCTCTTCCTGTAACACACGCACACGCTCATGAAAACACGCACATACTACTATTACCACCAAACCCTAGAAAAAATATTAAGACCTCACGTCATGTAAAATTTCATGAAACCCAAATATTCTTTACAAATACAGACTTCCTCCTACAAATCCATCACTGTATACAGAAAAGATGGAAAAGGACAGCAAAACAGTTACTAATACAACATACTTGAAAACTAAATTTGGGGCAGGGCGTTGGTGGCCCACGCCTTTAATCCCAGCACTTGGGAGGCAGAGGCAGGTGGATCTCTGTGAGTTCGAGGCCAGCGTGGTCTACAGAGTGAGTTCCAGGACAGCCTCCAAAGCCAGAGAAACCCTGTCTCGAAAAACCAAAAGAAAAAAAAAAAAAGAAAAAAAGAAAACTAAATTTGGTAACATACATATACAGTTTTATTATTCATTTGTAGACAGGGATTCACTATGTAGCTTAGGCTGGCCTCCAAGAGCTCCGATTTAATGCAACAGTTTTCAAGTACACAGTTTTACTTGAGGCACTTCCTCCGAATTCAAGAGTAGTCTTGGGTTTTTTCTCAGTGTCTTATCTTTCATTTATTTATTCGTTCAAGGAATGAGGCATTTATTGTGCTCTGAGATGCTGGTGATACAAATTAGTACAACCAGTTTGTATGTATGGAAATATAATCCAGTAGTTCATGCTGGTCTTGAACTCAATAAGCATCCTCCAACTCCTGATCCTGCTGCTTTAGTCTCTGATGTATGTTGGAACTGCAGGGATGTCTATGGGTAACTTTTTAAGGTTTATTTTTTATTATTTATTTGTGTATATGTGCATGAGTGTGAGTGCCTGCAGACACCAGAAGAGGGCACAAAACCTCCTGGACCTGAAGTTACAGGAATTTGAGTACTATCAAGTAGGTGCTAGGAACTGAATTCTTGTCCTCAGGAAGAACATAAGTGCCCTTAATGGGTGAAGCCTCTTCAGCTCCTGAAAAACTTAAAAAAAAAAAAAAGAAAAAAGAGAAAGAAAAAGAAAAAGTGCAGCAGTGGAGACTGAACTTAGAGACTTGAGTGTCCTGGGCAAGTACTTGACCACCAAACTGTATTCTCAGCCCTCATGAATAATTATTGAAAAAAAATGTGCCAGTAAATCAGTGTTCACAATAACTCCCCACAGACCACCTAATGAAAACTCAGTGATACCCAGAGAAGAAAATTCTTGAGGCACAACTTTAGAATGCATGCTATCAGTATTACTTTGTAAAATAGGAAAGACTGGTTCATTTGGTAAATTCTAAGAAATAAAAAAAACTTCACACTTGGGTGGGAGGTGGGGTGAAGCTCGGTTGGTAGACTTCTTAATAACAGACACTAGCACCCATATAACCCACAAACCCCAACATGGGCATGTCATTATCCCACTGCTTCACCGGAGGTGGCCATAGACTTAGACCATGAGGGTGAATTAACCTTTGGCAGCCTAGGTGAGGCCGGCTTAGGCTACAAAATGCGCTGATTCCATGGAAAACACACACACACACACACACACACACACACACACACACACACACACACACACACACCCCTATTCCCCCACGCCCCAAACCAAGTCACATCAGATGGAGGGGGGAAAAAAAAACAAAGAAAATTCAAAAGACTCAGAAATTACAAAAAGACCACTTTTATTTTAGTTATGATTTTGGAGACAGGTGTTCTTGTATCCCAGACTGGTTTAGAATTTACTATGTAGCGGATGCTGGCTTTGAACCTCTTTCTTGTCACCATCTCAAGTACTGGGACAGGCGAGCACTCTCTCACCGTGCTGGAGATGGATTCCAGGGCTTCCTGCATGCCAGGCAGGGGTTTTACAAACTGAGCCCTGGGTGGTGGTGCAAGGTGTGCGCCTTTATCTTGAAAACACGACAAAATCCACGGCGGGCGGAGGTGCTGGCCCGGTGTCCAGAGGCGCACAAAGAACAGGTTGACAAAAAGGTGTCTGGAGACCGCGGTGACTGAATGGACCAGACGGATCATTTTTTCCTGGGCTGGCAGATTATGCAACATGGCCACGGGCATCGCGAGCGTGAGGGAGAGGCTCGACAGAAACGCTTTTGTCAGCAGCATCTCCATCGGGGCGTCCCCACCCCCATCCTCGCCCCACCGGTCCGCCATCAACCGCGGCGCACCCCGGCCTGGTCCCGCCCCTCGCCCCGCCCCCGCGCCGCTCGCCCTCCAAGGCCTCGCGTCTGCCCTCGACCTCGGGGCTCCGTTCCAGTCTCTGCTCCCCTTTCTAGCCCACCAAAAGAGGGGAGCGAGCGCCCAGACGCGGGAACAAACGAGCTTTTCTCTCGGGCCTGCCGGGATCCAACGTGGCCGCTAACTCCGGGCCGGAAGCGGAAGTGACGTCACGCACACCGACTCCCCCCTTTTTCTCGGGGCTCCGGGACCTTCTCGGCGGTCGTCCGAGGGCGCTCCGCTCGGCTCGGTGAGGATTTGGGGAGGGCGTGCGGGGAGCCGGCCCCGGGAGGGAGAGGACTAGCTAGGCCTCTGCGGGGAGGCGCCGGGCTCTGCCCGCGGCGCCGCGCGTCCTTCGGGTTCTGCAGCCCTTCCCGGGGCCGCGGCCCGAGTGCGCATCCCGACGCTGCGCAGAGCCATTGGCACCCACCTTTCTTCTGAGGCGGTGCAGAGTAACCTTTGTGGGCTTGTTCTCCTCCACCCCGAAAGAACAGGCTTTCCGCCATTGGCATCACGGTGAGACACTCGCTGCATCGTCCAGGCTCGGACCGGGCGGTTCTGTCTGCTGCAGCCCAGCTTTGGCCGAAAGGTGGGTGAGGACAGCCCTTTCTTAGTCTCTTCTTTTTGTGTGCGTGTGGAGAGGAACGTTTTATCTGAAAATGTACCTTTCGTGGAACATCTGTTTACCTGAGACACATCACATTTTTTTTAAAAGAAGGTAACTTTGTTATACACTTACGCAGGATGCATTTATCAACACGTAAATATAAACGTACGTAGACCCTACACGGATCTCTTTGTGTCGAAGAAAGTAAGGATAACAAGTTACTCTGGTTGATGCTGGTGGGGGTGCAACTCGGGACCTCACGATGCTAAGCACTCTCCTGCTGAGCTACACCCTAGCCCAAATAGTTAGCTATTGTCTGAACGTTGTAGGCCTGTGCCTCCTTGCAGACTTTAAAAAATGGAGGCTTTGTTGGGCTAATACTGATTGGCTTTTTCCAAGGAAAAATAAAATAACATTTTACGGCGAGGTATTTGAGATAAGTTGAGAATTTCAGACATGATACTTATACAGAATGGGTAATGCATCTTCTAAAAAATGAAGATATCCACCCAGTAAGACCTTAATAGTAATGTTTTAATCAAGGTAATAAAAAATAATAATGTTATTTAATGTCTTCTTGGTGTGAAATCAGAATTTCTTCATTGTTATAAAATTGGGTGTTTTTGTATCCAGGATCTCTTCAAAGTTTCTTTGTTTTGCTTTTGTGCTTGTGGCAATTGAATCTAGGGCTTTGTTCATGTTGGGTAAGCTCTCTACCACTGAGCTGTAAACCCAGACCTCTTTAAGGCATTTCCGTTGTTTACTTAGCATATTTAAATTTTAATTACTTTTTAAAATTAGGTATTTATGTATGGGGTGTGGGTTTATGTCTTCGAGTGCACTGCCCTGGGGTGTCAGAAAAGGGCATGGGGGGTCCCTGGAGCTGGAGTTACAGGAGGTTGTGAGCCACCTGGTGTGGTGTTGGGAACCAGATCTCAGGTTCTAGAAGGGCAGTGTAAGTACTCTTAACTGATGAGCCCTTTATCTCTTCAGTTCCCTTTAAGGCTCCTAAAGAGAACTTGAGATGTCTTTTAGATTCTTTGAACCTTGAGCAGTCATGTTGTTAGTGTGTATTTCTCCTCATTTCTATGTATGTTTTGATGGGTGTTTTTGTTGGCATTTTACACCGTGGTCCGTTCCCCCCCCCCCCCCAGGCAGGGTTTCTCCGAGGCTTTTGGAGGCTGTCCTGTCCTGGAACTAGCTCTTGTAGACCAGGCTGGCCTCGAACTCAGAGATCTGCCTGCCTCTGCCTCCCGAGTGCTGGGATTAAAGGTGTGCGCCACCAACGCCCGGCTATTTTTCCCCCGTTTTAACATTTTTTTTTTCTGTAGATGCTTTGATGGCTGAGTGAGAGAAGGGGTAGAGTGCCTAGGATATTTGAGGCCTTGGGTTTCATCCTCAGCACTACAAAGGAAGGGGCAGGTAGTGAAAGAAATCCTGCTAAGCTTGTTCTTAAATCCCAGAACAAATGCATTACAAATTGATCAGAGTTTTGGAAGTTAATATACTCTATTGAGTTAATATATTCTATTGGTATATGAGAGTGCATGAAGGAAATAAAAGTGTGTGTGTGTGTGTGTGTGTGTGTGTGTGTGTGTGTGTGTGAGAGAGAGAGAGAGACAGAGACAGAGACAGAGACAGAGAGACAGACGGTGGTTGCTGAACCTAAAGCCTTGGCCGTGATGAGTGCTCTATCACTGAGCTACATCCCCAACTTTTTACTTCTTAAACTCTATTTTATTTTGTCCATATGAGTGCATGTGTGTGTATGCTGTGCTGTGTGGAGGTCAGAGGATAACCTACTGGAGTCCATTCTTCTATCATGGGGCCTGGGAATTGAACTCAGGGAACATTGGGCTTGGTGACAAATGCCTTTATACAATCAGCCACCTCTCTGGGCTTTGTGCTTTTCCTCCTCCTCCTTCTTCCTTCTCCTCTATTTGTCTTCCCCCAGCCCCCAGCATAATGGTTCCATATACCTTTTTACTTGAATATATTCATTGTACAAAATAATGGGTTTCATTATGACATTTTAATACATTCATATAATGTATTTTGATCATATTCACTCACTCCCAAGAGAAGTGAGTTCTAAGTTGAGACTAAATGACAGGGTATGGGAATGGCCATGTTGAAAGAGAGGGACGTAGGAGGTAAAGAGGATGGTAAGCAGTGACTAATTATATTTATACAGTACAGGAGGAGAACCTTTAGTTACTCCCAGGCTTGACGGTAATTTTACTTACTTTCTTTGGTGGTGCACAAACTCTTATCCCAGAAATTGGGTGGTGGAGACAGAGGCAGGAGGATTGCTGCAAGTTTAAAGCCAGTCAAGGCTATATAGCAAGACCCTATCTAAGTAAACAAGGGGGTTCAGTGGTTAAGAACACTGGTTGCTCTTGCAGAGGACCTGGGCTTGATTTCTAGCACCTGCACAACACCTCATGCCATCTGTTAAGTCCAGTTCCAGGGGAATCAGGCATACAAGTGGTAGGCAGGCATACATGCAGACGAAACACTCATACCTATAAAATAAAATAATCACAACAATGAAACAAACAGGCTAGAAAATTTCACCTATGTTATTAATCTTAGGAAATGTTATTGATCCTAAATAGTCAAAGCCTCTGTTTTTTTTTTTTTTTTTTTTTTTTTTTTTTTTGGTTTTTCGAGACAGGGTTTCTCTGTGGCTTTGGAGGCTGTCCTGGAACTAGCTCTTGTAGACCAGGCTGGCCTCGAACTCACAGAGATCCACCTGCCTCTGCCTCCCAAGTGCTGGGATTAAAGGCGTGCGCCACCAACGCCCGGCCCAAAGCCTCTTTTGAGTGTTTTTTAGACTGCCTTGGGTTTCCCCTATCTAAACTAGGACTCAATTTCCCTGGGGGAATGTTCTAGTTCTACTTAAAGGAGGACCAGTCCTGTGTGTCTGCCTATAGATACTGACACGAGCTGGAACCACTCCAGGGATAAATGACCAGAAGACTCCCCTGCCGGTGAGGTGTTGCTGATTTTATCAGGGGATACTTTGCCTTGACAATATCCATGTTATCTTCTATATTTATTTGCCTTTTAAGGGACATAGATTAAAAATTGATGGTGTCAGAGGAGTGAAAAAAAAAGATGAGGGAAAGCTAGGCATGGTAGTGAATACCTGTAATCCCAAATTTTGAAGGTGAAGCAGAAGGATATAGATCAACCTGAGTGACATACTGAGTTCCATGTAAACCTAGGCTACATGAGACCTTGTAGCCAAACAAAAAAAAATTAATAAGGAGTTGTTACTATACAGTTGATGAGGTTGTACATACAATGCTTGTGACAGATTTAGTGAAATAACTTGAACTATTAGTAGTATCTGCTGAATGTTTGAATGTGAATGTTCCGACACAGTAGAAAAGTCAAAACTATTATTTAAATATGAAAATTATTACAAGTATTACAATTATTACATATACAGTGTTCTGCCTACATGCCAGAAGAGGGTACCAGATTGAATTGTAGATGGTTGTAGGCCACCATGTGGTTGCTGGGAATTGAACTCAGATTCCTGGAAGAGCAGTCAGTGCTCTTAACCTCTGAGCCATCTCTCCAGCCTGAGTATTCACAATTATTATCTAAAATTATATTCAGTTAGAAACAACTGTGAGGGCTGGGGATGTGGCTCAGTTGGCAGAGTCTTGCCTTGTCTGCAGGGAGCCTTGGGTTCCATCTCTTGGTTTGCATATACTTGACTATAGTATATAGTCTTGTAATTCTGAGACTCAGTAGGCAGAGACAGGAGACTCATCTTACAATAAATTGGAGGAATAAATCAATGATAGTACCACATACAGATGAATTTCTTTGACATCTCCTTTTCCTACCCTTTGAAATCTGGGACCGTGTGAATGCTAAGTGAGTGCTGTACCACTAAGCTACATTTCTGTCTTCCTCACAAGGATGCATGCCCTCTTAAGTCAGTTGACTTTATTAGAAGACACTTGTTTAAAAACTAAAAGGAGAATGTTTGTATACTTACTAATTAGTGCAGTGTGACATGAGTGAGCATGCTGATGGACATCTGTAATCACAGCACTTGGAAGACAGGTAGGTGCAACTTGGGGCCAGCCTGAGCTACAGAGCAGGTAGCAAAGGTGGGAGGGAAGAGCAGCGCTGTGCTGAAGGAGAGCTTGCGGCATGCGGCAACAGTCCAGTGTGGTTGCTTAGCTCTTGCAGGGGTTTGACATTTATAGTAGTAATGAGACAAGTCTATATTCTAGCTAAGAAGATACAAAGGAAGTTGTAGCTTTTCCCCAGAGTGAAGAGAAACAGTCCCTCATAGACATGATATCACTATCACAAGGCATATTCATTAATCCTCATGTTTAGATACTTTCTGAGTGAGTAGTATTGTTAACCAAAGATTAAGTAGCTAGGACTGGCTACTCAGACCTTTAATCCCAGCTACTAGTAGGGTAAGAAGATTGAAAATTCAAGGCCATTAAGGGTTTTTCCCCCCCTTTTTTTATTTAAAGCATTTTATTCATTTTACATACCAAACACAGTTCCCCTTCCCTCCCCTCCCCCTCCCACTCTCCCCTACTCCCCCTCTAGCACAGTCCTGAGTTCAACAACAGCCTAGTCAACTTAGTACCACTGTCTTTTACTTTTTTCCCCTTCCCCCGTGGTTGTATTTTCAGGTATTGTTACCTTATTTCTTTCAGTAAGAATATTGTTCTGGATTGTATATCTGACAGAACGCCCTTCATTCTCTTCCTTTCTCTCTCCTTTTTATAGATTTTTAGGAGTGTGTACATGCGTGTGTGTGCTCCTGGATCTCCCTGGTGTTGGAATTATAGGCAGTTGTGAGCTGCCAAGATGGGTGCTGGGAGTTAAACTCTGAGTCTGTGAGAGAAGTGCACAGTCATTCCAGAGCCATCTCTGTAGCGCCTTTTCCTTTGTGTTATTTTTAGTTGTAACTTTCTGCTAACTTATGCATCATCGATGAATATGAGACTCCAAACTTCCTTTTTGCCTTGAATATATCCTGATTTTTCTTTGGTAGTTGGGAACACCGGCTGTAGCCAGTAGGTTAGTGCCCCTTTGCCTTTTGATTAGGTATTTGGTGCTAGACAAAGCTAAAGTGACCATGTGACAGTCTCATTTCCAGTGTCTTCTGAGAAATGCCTTCCCTTGAGTCTAATATGGGACTGAAGGCAAAAATTCTTTGGGTAAAGCCAATTTCACATGTATTCATCTGTTCTCCCACGCAAGTTGTGTGTGGGAGACCTTGCAAAGTCCTGATTCAGCCTTCTGTGTTAGAAGGAAGTGTTATATTGTTCTGATATGTAGTGTGTAGGCATTTGTAGCATCTTTTCTTGAGAGGGAGTTTTGCTCAGAATAGCCTCAAATTCTCAGACCTCTTCCTACCTGCTGGCCTACACACAAACATCACACACCCACCTATTTTGGTGTTTTTTGGGGTGGGGTGGGATACAGGTGTGTTGGCGAAGAAATAGTCTCACCATGTACCTGAGGCTGTCCTAGAACTCACTATAGTCTTGAACTTGTACTCCTCCTGCCTCAGCCTCTTAAATGCTGATATTACAGCTGCATCCTGTCTTTATCAGTGCTTTCATCAATATTGTACATGTCTAGACTTTTTATCTTTATTTTCTTAACAATGCAGCACAACAGCCACTTGGCATGTATATTACTATATTAGGGCTTTTTGTTTTGTGTTTTTGAGTCAGGCTCTCATTTTGTCCAGGCTTGCCTTGAACTCAATATCCAGGGAAATCTTCAACTCCCAATCTTCTGTCTACACCACCTAATGCTGCGATTACAGGCATGTGCCAGTACCTGGCTTACACTGTGCTCTGCCAGGGATTGGATTTAGGGTCTCGTGCATGCTAGAAAAGTACCCTGCCGGGCTGGAGAGATGGCTCAGAGGTAAAGAGCACTGGCTACTCTTTCAGAGGACCTGAGTTCAATTCCCAGCAACCACATGGTGGCTCACAACCATCTATAGTGGGATCTAATGTCCTCTTCTGGCATAAAGGAATACATGAAGATAGAGCACTCATACATAAAATAAATAAAATCTTTTAAAAAAAGTACTCTGCCATCTGTGCTACATATTGTGAGTAATCTGGTGATATATCAAGAAGTACATAAGTAATACATAGACACTATGTGATTCTTACAAAAGGGATTTAATCAGTTGCATATTTTGGGATCTGTATGGCACCTGGAGTCATTCACCCAGGGACATCTACTGTGTACTGGAACACAGAATCTTGGACTGGGGAGATAGCTCAGTGTTAAAGCCCTTTCTGGGTTATGGAGAATGGAGTTTGGATAGATAGGACCCATATAAATGTTGGGTGGGTGTGGCACTCAGGAGGCAGAGATTAAGGATCTGTTGAGTAAGCTGACTAGTTAGACTGGCTGAATTGGCAAGCTCTCAGTAAAATGAAGAGCAACTGAGAAGACTCTTTATAATCAAATTCAGTCCTCGTCATTAACATACACACCTGCATCTCCATGTGGCCCTGTGATGGCAGCTCTTGGGCGTCAGCTACATCTGGAGTTGATGAAAACCCAAGCTTCTGGTATACCCATGAGAAAATTTCTTCCTTTCTTTTTAAAAAATAGTTATCTATTTAATTTTATTTTATGTGCATTGCTGTTTTGCCTGCATGTGTGTTTGTCTGAGGTGTCAGATCCTTGGAACTGGAGTTACAGACAGTTGTGAGCTGCCATGTGGGTACTGGGAATTAAATCTAGAACCAGTGCTCTTAGCCACTGAACATCTCTCCAGCCACAAGGGATATGTTTCTTAATTAAATCACTTGAAGTGGGAAGACCCACTTTTAATCTGGCTCTTTTGAGGTGAAAGATACCTTTAATCCAGATCTTTTGGGGAGGAAAGATCCCCTTTAATCTGGGCTACACCTGTTTATATTCATCCCGTTCATTCTGTTCCTCTAGAGAACCCTGATACATGTGAACATGGGTATACATATGCAAACCACAGACATACACATAGGAAAAATAAGAAACAAATGTATTTGTGTGTGTGTGCTCATGTATTTTCTTGTTCAGCCTTTGACTTTTTCTGTTTACTGCTGAGAATTTCAGTGTTTTACCACAGACCACCTATTCTGTTGATCCATCTTCCTTCCTTCCTTCCTTCCTTCCTTCCTTCCTTCCTTCCTTCCTTCCTTCCTTCCTTCCTTCCTTCCTTCTGTTTAGAACTTCCTCCCTCCCTCCCAGTTTAGAACTTGCGATTGTACTGGTAGGAACAGCATTTGCTTCCATTTTATGCACAGGACCATACCTTTTATAGTGTGTGGACACAGGAATCTCACAGATGCTGCCAGTAGTTTTTGAAGTTGTTTTCCCCATAACCTACTCAGTCAGCAATATATGCATGCCCTGATTGGATTAGTGTCAAGAACTCTTAACTATTTTTTTTAAATTAGATTAAAAAAAATTTTTTTGTATGTAGGGAGGATGTGCCTCAGCTTACCTATGGAGTCATTTCTCTCTTCTCCATGTGGGTCCCAGAGAGGTCATTAGGCTTTGCAGCAAGTCCCTTTGCCCACTGATACACCTCACTGGCCCAGAACTCTTTCAGTTTTGTCAGTATTCCCAGCTAGCTCCTTGGGATCCCTCAAGTGGACTCTACAGAAGATGATAAGGACATTTTCAAGCTGCCTGGTCCCCTCAGATCCCTCTGGCAGTTCATTTTGGCAGAGGAAATTTCTGACTGTTACCCATGGAGTAATTCCAGGCCCCTGGGTGTGTCAGTGTTCATCAAGAGTCCCAGGTACTGAGTTACCGTGGATACTCCTTCAGGGGGGGAAGGGCCAGTTTGAGTGTGAAAGAGGAATCCCAAGATGCACTGCAAACAACTCAGATAATCCCATTTATAACCCTGAGCCTTGAACTTTCCAGATGAGCACTCTCTACCACAGAGTCCTGTGGTCGTATTCTCTTAGATCACCTGTGATGGTATTCAGGCAGGTCACATATGTCTTGATACCTTGTATCCTTTCAGACAAGGCAGTCTGTTATGGGTGTGTGTGTGAGAGAGAGAGACAGAGACAGTCTCACTGTGTTGCCCAGGCTGACCTGGAATTCCTTATGCCTGCAAGTGTTGAGGTTACAAGTGTGTGTCCCCATGCCCATACAGATGTCCTTGTCACATTTGTGTACTCTTGACTGGCTGCTCCTCATGAGCCAGTGTAACGGCATCGGCAAGGCAGACAGCAGCATACAGCTTGACGTTCTTTACAGGGATTTTTTTTAAACTACACACTCTTTTCATTCATTTTTTTTGTTTTTAAAAAATCTGTGTGTATATGTGTCTATGTATGTGGGATGTGAGAGCACATGTATGTGGGGTATGTGAGTGCACACATATGTGGGGTGTGAGCACGTGTGTGTGGGGTGAGTGCACATTTGTGTGGGGTGTGTGCGAGTGCGTGTGTATGGCTGTGGAATCAGGGCAACCTCAGATATGGGTCCTTGCCATCTACCTTGTTTTGAGTCTGTTTTTCTGCTATGTCCAGCAGGCTTCCTGCGTTTCTTGACTGCTTCTGTCTTTACTTCCCACCTTCCTTGTAGGCATGCTGGATTACAGACATCCATGCTTCTGCTGCTTCAGGGATTTGCATGGTTTCTGGGGATTTGAAGTAGGGTTTTCATGCTTGCATGGCAAATGCTTTGCCTACTCTTTAGCCTTCCTCACTGGGATGATTTTTCCATAAATACAAGTACAGTGATACTATAGAACTTTATCTTTTTGCTCTCCTTTCAGGTGGTGTTGTATGTCATGCAGGCTTATTTGTGAAGTAGGTCTTGTCCTATGTTTGGGAGCAATGCAACTGAAACCATTGTTGAACTAGTCCATCACAAGGTCTTGCCTCAAGTTCTTATAGTTTACTTGTGCTCACTGGAATTGACAGACCCTAGGATTTTATAATTTATCTTCCTCCTTTTTTTGGGGGAGTTTGGATCTCATATAGCCCAGACCAGCCTTGAACACTAAGAATGACCATCAGTCCCTGCCTGTACCTTCATAGTGTTGAGTCTGTAGACGTGTGTTCCTGCCCCTTGTTTTGTGTAGAAGGGAAGGGACACAAGACTTCATGTATGCTGGCCAAGAATGCTACTCATTGAATCACACCATCAGCTCATTCAGTGTCTCTTTGTCTTGGTGTAATCATCAGGCTTGTGTTGACTCCTGTGTCTTAGCCTCCTGAGTTCTGGGATTAGAGATGTACACCACTACCACACCCAACTTGAGTACAGTGTTTTCTGTACTGTTCCTGCTTGATGGCAGTTTGTTGTTGCATGCCCAAACATACGGCTTGGTGGATCAGGTGACTCAATAACTTTTGGAAATTCCAATCATTTGGTATATTGATATCTTGTAGTTGTTCAGCCTTTATCATGTGCCAGGGCTAACATGTTCCTCCTTTTGAGAATAGCTTCATCCAGGGAGTGTCACAGTTACCTGGAAAAAACTCTACGTTGAGTCTCCTCATGGTCCTTGTCAGGGACTGTTAACAGTATCCTGTTTCCCTTGATCTATCTGCAAGGTCATTTAACCTACATGCTGGAGAAGCTTATAATGCACGCAGCCTGAGCTCCTTCTTGCCTTGGATTTTTCTTTTTCCTTGATAGGGTTTCTTTTTGTAGCCCTGGCTGCCCTGGAACTCGATCTGTAGACCCAGCTGGCCTCAAACTCAGATTTGCCTGTCTCTGCTTCCTGAGTGCTGGGATTAAAGGCGTGTACCACCACTACCTTGAAAAGGGAAGCCTTTTCCTTGCTAGCCGCTTTGGTTTATCACCCGCCAGTTGCCTGGGCTCTGCCGTGTTGTAGTCCCCAAATAACACACAAGACGCTGTATTAATTATGAAGCTGTTGGCCTTGCTTGTTCCTTACTGGCTATCTCTGACTTAAGTATTTATCCCATAATTGCTAATCTAACTATTTCTCTTACCGGAGAGGTTTCCGGGCTTCCTACCCCATGGCGTTACATCTTGACTCTCTGTGTTTCTCCTTCCCAGAGTCCTCCTGGACTCCTAGTCCCACCTATCTTGGTTCCCTATTGGCCAACAGTGCTTTATTGACATATACACAGGACTTCCCCCATCACCACCTGGCTAAAACTGTAGACTGGTTTAAAATGAAGAAAATTCTGTCATTTGTGGCAACATGGATGAAAATGGTGGATGTTGTATTAAGGGAAATAAAGCCAAACATAAATCCCTTATGTGCTACTATATATAGGAAAAGTTGAAGGGAGACTCTTAACTGTTGGATTGAGCAATATCTAGTTGATTAATGAGCACAGCTCTGGGTATTTCTGTGAGGGTGGTTCTGGAAAGGATTAGATTATGAGGGCTTTAGCTTAATGATTTGATTCATTGATAGATTCAGAGTTTGCATAAGCTATTGAACAGAATGGGACTTGACTGAAGAAAGGCCCATGAGCATTTTCTTGGGGGTTGGTGTTTTAGCTTCTTATTATTGTGTTGCTCTACTTCCTGCCTGCCATTTTAGAAAAAACCTGCCGCAGTGATGCTCTGCCCAAACATGTGCACCAAGCACCTCTGTGCTGATCCCTCAGACTGACCAAAGTAAATCTTTCTTCAAAAAATATTAGTTTATGCCAGGCATGATGGCCTTTAATCCATGCACTTGGGGACAAGAAACAGAGGCAGGTAGATCTATGAGTTGGAAGTCAAACTGGTCCATGTAGTGAGTACCAGGCCAGCTAAGGCTACCCTGTCTCAGCTCCCAAAAGTTGTGTGAGTGTCCCTCTCTCTGATATATATATGTCTGACAGTGGGTATATACACACTACCTTTAGTTTTCTCCTACTGTGGGTCCAGGGATTAACTCGGGTTGTCTGTCTTATTTACTGAGCTGTATTGCTGACCCAGTAATTTTTTCTTTTAATTTGTTGTTAGGTAGTCCTGGGAAAAATAATTAAGGATTTATTAAGGATACAGAATTTAATTTTTTTGGAGGCAGGGTCTCATATATCCCAGGCTAACCTAGAACTCACTCATTAGTAAGGTTGACTTTCTTATTTTGTGGGTATGCATGAGTGTTTGTGTATATGGAGGTCAAAGGCCATCTTTTCATCCTTTGGCCTCTGTGTGGGCACATTCCCCCCCCCAGACAGGTTTCTCTGTAGCTTTGGAGGCTGTCCTGGAACTCACTTGGTAGACCAGGCTGGTCTTGAACTCACAGAGATCCGCCTGCCTCTGCCAGAATTAAAGGTGTGCGCCACCAACGCCGGCGTGCACATGCATTTGCATACAGTCACATACACATACTCATACCCACACCCTCCGCTGGCTATCTTATCAGTTAGTTGTGGTTAGTGTGTCCAATGGATGTGTTGTATGACATGGTGCATCAAGACCTGTATTTCTATCTTACGGTTCTATTGTGTGGGGTATTGGCTTTGTACGGTAGATTGTCCCTGGGTTTTGTAATAGTTGTGAGTCTAGTGACAGCAGCAAGTGATTTTGAAAGTTCATAAGAAAAATGACCTCCTGGGGCTGGAGAGATGGCTCAGAGGTTAAGAGCACTGACTCTTCCAAAGAACCTGGGTTCAATTCCCAGCACCCACGTGGCAGCTAACTGTCTATAACTCCAAGATCTGACACCCTCACACAGATACATATGCAGGCAAAACACCAATGCACACAAAATAAAAATAAATAAAAAAGGGAATGTGGGTGGGTTTGAGTCCCTAGTACCCATGTTTAAAAAAAGTTGGGTGTGGTTGTGTAGGCCTGTAACTCCAGTACTAGATGAGTGTGGAGAGTGTTAGATTCCTGGAGCCAGAAACCTGCCAGTCTAGTCTAAACAGGAATCCCCAAATTCGGTAAGAGATACTATCTGGAAAAGTAAGAGCCGCACAGAAAGACACCAGACATCAGTCTCTGGCTCCCACATGTGCCTGCACAGGTGAGTACAGCCACTTACATAAGTAAATACAAGTGCTGTTTTTTAAACTTTGCAGACTTAGAACATTCATTTTTTCCATTTATTTATTTTGTGTGTGTAGTGGGGTATCTGCACGCCATGACATATACATTTAGGCCAGAGGACAATTTGGAGAAGTTGGCTGTCTTTTCTTTATTATGTAGGGTCTGGGAATCAAACTCAAGTTGTCAGGCTAGACGGCAACTACCTTTACCTAGTGAGTCATTTCACAGATCCTTTTTTTTTTTTTTTTCTTTTTTAAACACACTCCATTGTAAAGCTGAGACAGGAGAATTGCTGTAAGTTTAAGACCAGCTTGGGCTGTAGAGTAAGACAATAACTCTACAAAAGATACCATCATGATTGGGGATAATGTGGGAAAGTACATAGCTATAATGTGTGAGCCCTTAAGTTCTATCCCAGCATTGGCTGGAAAGTAAACAAGTGACTGCTGCTGGAAGTTAAAGTAGCATCTGTTTGACCTTCCAAAGACAGTCAGCCACAGATAATTTGTGATTCATGTGATTTTACTGAATGTCTGTCCCACTGTAAGGAGTGTTATATGAGAGGCCCCAGCATGGGTTTGCAAGGGACCAGAAGGACAAGATTCTAGGGATAGTCTTAGTGGACTCTCTTTGTCCTTGGAGTATAAATGTGATTTTTAGTACATTATTTAGTCCAGCATTTGGGATTCATCAACTATAGAGTAAGCAGCATAGGGATTTTGTGAGGGTGAATTTTATTGGTGAATAATGAGCTATGGGACGTTTACATTAGAACACTGTAGAGCACAGTTAGGCTGGTATTCTATTGAATTTATGAAATCTTATTTGTGAGGTGAGAATGTATGCCACAGTGTGCATGGGCAGTCAGAGGACAACTTTCAGGACTCAGGTCCCTCATCCTAGCATGGGACATGGGGATAGATAGGACTCAAGTCTTCAGGCTCAGCAGTTTGAACCTTTGTCTGACCAGCCATCTCACTGGGCCTTTCTTATTTATGTCTGTGGGGGGTTGATACTGGGAACTGAACTAGGGTGTGACATACCCTAAGCATGTGTTCTGTCACTGAGCTACATCCTTAGCCCTTTTTTATCTTTTTGAGACAGGATCCCTCTGACTTTTCCAGGCTGACCTTGAACTCATTCTATAGATGAAGCTAGCTTTGAGTTTTCAATCCATCATTTTGCTTCAGCTGCCCCACCCAGTAGCTGGGATTACAAGTCTTTTTTTGTTTGTTTGTTTGTCTTTTTAAGATAATTATTACTATTTTGCTCGGCTGGCTTTGAAGTCTTCTTGCTTCTGTCTTGAAAGTGTTGGGTTTACAAAGCCTCCCCCATCATACCTGGTTTTCACATATATATATATATTTTTTTTTTAAAGGGGCCAGTCTTTATATGTTTCAAGGTAACAATAAAAGAAAAATGAAGGAAATTGTTGAAGTGAAAACAAAAAAGTCAATCTCTGCCTGGGGATACAGCTTCAGTGGTTTAGCATTTGCCTATTATTCTCAAGGCTCTGGGTTCTGTCCCCAGCATTATAAAAAGAAGAACTTTGACGGTAATGCCAACACTTAGAGGGTAGAGGCAAGACTGTGAGTTCAAGGTCAATCAGGTCTTCCTGCTGGGAACCAGGTTGGATAAAGAGAGACAAAAAAGACAAAGAAACTTGATATTTTTTGTTTTTAAAACACCTGGTGCTCTTTATTTAAGAAGGTATTGTATATTAAAGAGCTGGGCAGACTCTGACCATTCCTTGACCCTGTGCCAATATGAAGAGGAAAGGGCATTTATGTATGATTCTAGTGTTTCCAACCAAGACCCTAGTACTTGAAATGTGCTCTGAGTTTGTGCGTGTGTATGGTGTGTGTGTATAGAGGCCAGAGGCAAATGTTGGATGTGTTCTGCAATCACTCTTTATTTTTCAGATATTTAGTTTTATTATTTATATGTTTTTGTCTGGTGTATGTGTGGGGGTACACTTGGAGGCAGACTGGATGGAGTTAACAGGCAGTGTGTGCTGCTGGATGTGGATGCTGGGAATTGAACTCAGGTCCTGCAAAAGCAGTAAGTGCTCTTACTGCTCAGCCATCTCTCCATTTACTGTCCACCTTATATTTTGAGACAGGATCTCTCGTTGAACCCAGAATTCTATTTTGATGGGAGTAGGCAGTGGGCTCCAAGGATCGTCCTGTCTTTGCCTCCCCAACACTGGGATTACGTGTCCATATTTTTCCATGGGTACTGATGTGAGAACCCAGGTCTTCATGCTTGCATGACAAGCACTATACTGACTACTGAACTCTCTTACCAGTTTTTGTTTGTTTGGTTTTTAAGAACATTTAAAATTATTATTTTATACGAATGGGTGTTTTGTCTGTGTACACTATTTTTATGTCTGGTGTCCTCAGAGGGTGTTGGATTCCCCAGAACTGGAGTAACAAGACCGTGTGAGCTGCCATGTGGGTGCTGGGAATTGAACCCACGTCTTCTAGAAGAGCAGCCAGTGCTTTTAAGACACTTAACTGTCTCTCTAGCCCTCAGTTCCTTAAAAAAAATCCCTATCAATTCTTATTCTAATCTCTTGGTCAAAGATGATCTAGACAGTGTTAGTTTCCTTTTTTGTTGCCATCTTGTCCCAAAAGAGTTTTCAGTTTTGTGCTTCCTGGGTGTGTATATGTAGGACTCTCCTTACCTGCCTGATTTTCCCTGTAGCCCTTATGAAGTAATATATCAGTTCTTTTGTTATGATTATATTTCCCCATAGGACTTCTAGATCTTTACAGAACAGGATATTTTCTGTGTCCTTCCCTGCTCTGCTCATGCCTACCACAGGAATAGGACTTCCTAATAATTTGCTGAAAGAATTAAAGAATAAGCCAGACCTGAAATAAACTTCCAGTACCTACAGTAAATGAAATAGAAGAGGTAAGATTATTTGTAATGTTTTTATTTTAACCCGTATATTGAAAATACCATTTTAGTACATAATAAAAAATTCAGATGCTTAAGTTCTTTTCCAGACTTTTGATTTATCTTATTATAATAAATGAGATTAGTAGTTTTAAAAAATTCAGATCCTGGAGGTGTAGATTGGTGTGTGTTTAGCTTATATGAGGCCTTGGATACAGTTCATAGTCACAGACACAAGGCTGGGGATGTAGCCCCGTGGCAGAGTGCTTGGCTAGTGTACACAAGGCCCTGAGTTCTATTCCAGCACCATGGTGGAACACATCTGCAATCCTAGTAGTTGTGAGACAAGTAGCAGTTCAAAGCCATCCTCAGTTACATGGTCAGTTCAAGGCCAGCCCTTATAACATAGTATGTGAGATACAGTCCTTTAAAAAGAGAAAAGATAAAGTAAATAGCTTTTTTTTTTTTCTATGTTTTGTTTTCTGAGACGGGGTTTCTCTGTATAGCTGTGCTGTCCAGGAACTCTCTCTGTAGACCAGGCTGGCCTTAAACTCACAGAGATCTGCCTACCTCTGCCTCCCGAGTGCTGAGATTAAGGGCATGTTTTTTTTTTTTTATTGATTTTTGTTTGTTTCTTAGAGTTGGGTGTCTTTATGTGGTTGAGGCTCTAACTTACAGTCTCCTGCCTTGGCCTCTTAAGTGCTAGTGTTAAGCATGTGACATTGGGCCTTGTGCTAGACATACTTAGAGTTGTCAAATAACAGTCATGTTGATTTTTAAAACTTTCAATTTTAGTTTTTAAAATTACGTCATAATATATACATGTGAAGTAGTCATTTACATGTGGAACTAGTAAATCTTGAATAGTGCTGTGGTGGGTCCATGTTTTGTCATGTTAGGGAGCAGTAGCAGTTATAGAAAATCAAGCTTTCTGTACAAACTCAGCTTAATCAAATCTCAGTTCATTTCCAGACAGGGTAACACTAGCCTGGATATGGGTTTTTAGTGTGGGTAATGTAACTACTGTGTAGGATGGTTATGATAGTGTGAGCTTATATATGAAAGGCACTAGTACAACTTCTGACAAAACTAGTGAATGTTAATCAGTATGTGTATGGCTATTGTTAGCGAGTAGATGTTTGCCAGTGGGTTTCACGTATATTATCTGCAGAGAGTGAGCACTACTGTGTGATGTTTGCTGACTGACGTTCGATGTTGTTGATTAATGATTGATGTGAACAGGACTCCATATAACCCTGTATTAAGAGGAATGGAGATTGCCTCTGCCCACTTAGATTCATAAGCTGTCCCGAAGTGATCTTGGCATCAGGGAAGGGAGTGTTCAGGCACATTTCACCATCAGCATCACGGGATGGCAGCCATTGATTTGTCCCATGGTAAGTCCTTGTTGAAGCTCTTTTTTAGACTGTTTTAGGTCTCTCCTGCACAGCAAAGTCCAGTGGGTAGGGCTTCAGTAGTTGCGTGTTCATTTACAAAGAGCTGAAATGGGCCACATAATGAATGGTGCTCTGTGAATTAGGGCCCTGTGTGTATGCTTTCAGAAGAGGTGCTGTATAATTGTCATGAGTTTTGTCACCAGGGGCAATGTAGAGCCATGTTTTTCATTGTTTATTTTAATTCTTATTATTATTGTATGTATGTATTTGTGTGAGTGAGGGTACATGTGGAAGTCAGAGGTCTTTTTTGGGAGTCAGTTTTCTACTTCACAAACTCTGGGCATCATGAGCATCAGGTCTCAGTACTCAAATTAACCTGATGGTGCCGTCTCATCAGCCCCAGAGTCAGCATTTTTCACTCCTTAAGTTTCTTCATCTATACAGTGAGAACGCTCCCTTTTCATCAGGTAGCACAGTTCCTAGCCTGTCCCCCTGGATCCAGGGGAGATGTAAATGCTATGGCATTTCTTGATAGAAATGTATTTATGTGGTTTGATGAGTGTAAAGGTGACGGGAATGTCACACTACAGTGGAATGACTTCATGGCTCTGGGATTTGATGCCCTCTTTCTTTCCTATCAGGCCTTCTTTCTAGAGAGCCTATCTACATCTATGAAGAAAACACAGAAGTAGAAGGGACAGTGACTGACAACCAGGCAGATTGTTACCAGGTAAAAAGAAAGGATATCATTATACCAAAAAACTTTTTCATTCATGATCTAGATGCATTTCCTTCTAGAGTCTAGAATCTAAACAGACTCAACCTCCAGGCCTTTAAAGGAAATGCATTCTCCCTAGGGGGTGAAGAGTGTCTGGTTGAATTTCCCTGGTGAACCGAGAGCCTTATATTGGTGATCTTTGCAGATCATCCTAGCATTTCCGTAATTGCTACTTAATGCGTTTGCTTGGCTGGGATTGAACCAGAGCCTTTTTGCCCATGCTAGGCTTTACCATTTTGCTTTACCATTGAGCTATATCCCCAATTCCACTAGGTAATGTTTTTGTTTGTTTGTTTGTTTTATATAGGGTCTAGCTATATAGTCTAACCTTTAACTCACTGTATAATTCTGGCTGGTCTCAACCTTCCTCCCCAGTATTGGGAATTACAGTCATAGGCCTCCACTAACTAATCTTGAGCCTCATATGATAACTGCGTGCTTTTTGTTTTGTTAAGTGCTCTGACAGATGATAAGGCAGGTGAGAGCACCCTTTTCTCAGGTCTACTTATTAGACATCTACAGTTTATTTAGGGAATATGCTACAGTGAGACAGTAGGACGAGGAGAGCTTCTAGCCTGGTTGTGCTGGTAGAAATCGTGCTTATGAAGTGCTGCTAAAGTCATGTGGCAGTAGAAGGTCAACAGAGTGAGTTTAGAGAGAAGAGTTCCTGGGGCCATTGAACCCTGCAGCTGGATTGAGGCTGATCTGAGAACATGTATAGGTATTAGGCCCACCTTCCTAATTTCCCATTGAGTACTAGCAAGACTGTTAATTGGCTCAAACCAACATATGTGTAACGGTTTAGGATGCAGTGACCTTCGATGATGTGACTGTGGAGTTCACCCCAGATGAGTGGACTTTACTGGACCTGACTCAGAGGAACCTATACAGAGAGGTGATGCTGGAGAACTATGAAAATTTGACCTCAGTAGGTAAGGCTGCCAGCATTCCTTATTACCTTTTATGAAACAGATGCATATTACATGCTTCTTAATGTGTTGGAGATTGATCATGCAGTTTTAAAAATTAAACTGCTTTTGTATGGGGGTGGGGCTAAGAGGCTCACACCTTTGTTCCTAGCACATGAGACTCAGAAGCAGAGGCAGGTATATTTTTGAGTTCAAGGTCAGCCTGGTCTATATAACAAATTCCAGGCCATGCTATCCAGGGCTACATAGTGAAAGGCTATCTCAAAACATACAAACACACACAAAAAAACCCCAAAATACCAAAAAATGACTTCTAATTTTTGTGTTTGTGCATGTGTGCATGCGTGTGTGCATGCATGTGGGGTGTGTGTGTGTATCCCTTAAATATATAATACAATCTAAAAAGTCTGCATAGTTTTGCTTGTATGTATTTTTCAGGGTTGGCTGGATAATCAATTAGTGTAGTCTTCCCCAGGGAAAGACTATTTCTTCCCCTTCTTAGCATACCTTAGTTGTTTGTAGTTCTTTGTGTAGGGTTGAGGCCTCATGAGCATCCATGAGCTCCCTCTTTCCACATGAGCATGTGTATTGGTGTCTTCCTTGCCCAGCTCATATTTAGGCAATCATGTTGTTGATACTTTATGGGCATAGCTTCTGGCATTACTAAGAGATTCAATCTCATAGCAAACTCTTTATCTATATGAAGACAATATTTAGGATAGTTGGGTTATGCTTGTTTAATAAAGTGGTGGCTATAGATTCTCCAAGATCTATGATTTCCAGTACCAGGCATGATTTCCCTCTCATTGAGTAAGTCTTAAGGCAAAATAGAGAGCTGTTGGTTGCCTCAGGGTGTCTGTGATACTTTTGTATCCTTACGGTTATCATTGTCATGTTGGTTTTTGTTGCGGTTCAAAGGTATCATAGCTGGGTTGCTTCCCTGTTTTGGAAGATTTCATGGCACCTTCTGGTACCATGAAAGCTAGTCCTCAGGTAGGATGCATTCAGGTCAGTTCTACCTCAGGGGCCCCTGGGTTTTGTGTCTGAAGTGAATGGTATCTTCAACAATTGGGACTTAACCTTCTACCTCTAGGGGGCAACCAAGGTCTGTAGCAATAACCTGTAGTGATTTTGGAGTCTCTTGGACAACCCTGTTCAACAACTCAAGAGGATTTCTTATGTCCAGTGTTGAGTTTTTTGTTAGATGGTCTTTGACTCTTGGAGCATTGTCAGCTCATTTAAACTATGTATCTATATTTATGTGTACCAAATTATGTATACTATGGGTATTTTTAGGTAGATAGTCAATACTATGACCCCTTATGACTTTTTCAGACATCCTTCCTGTTATTTACCCTCCTTTCTCCTGTATTTTCTCCCTCCCTCTTCCTAATCAAAGTCCCTCCCCCTTTTCATACTTTCCATTTCAGATCACCTATACTCTGCTACCCTCAATTACTACCCACTCCTGACGCCAGCAATGGTCCTTTGAACTTCCCTGGTTTTCTACAGTCACTTTAGGTTATGTACTCACATCTGAAGATTGGAGCTAGGAGCCTCGATGAGAAAGAACATGTGACGTCTGTCTGGGTCTTGTGTATGTCACTCACCATGATCTTTTGTAGTCCCATCCATTTACCTGCAGAGTTCAAGATTTTACTTGTTTTCTTTTACGCAAGTTATATGTGCTACATTTTCATTATCCATTTGTTGGTTGAAGGACATTTACGTTGTTTCTACTTAGATTTGCTCAGCAGTGAGCGTGGCTGAGCAAGTATCTGGAGTAGAATTTCAAGTCCTTGGGCATATGCCAAGGAATGGTATAGCTGGACCATATGGTAGGCTTATTTTTAGCTTTTTGAGAATTTCTTTACACTGACTCCATAGTGCCTGTGTTAATTTGCAGTCCAATGAGCAGTGGATGAGGGTCCCCTTTCCCCTCAGCCCCTTCAGTATTTGTTACTGGTTATTTGTTGATTTTTGTCATTTTGAGTAGACTAAGGTGAAATCTCAAAGTTGTTTGCATTTGCATTCCTTCAGTGCTAAGGATGCTGAACATTTAAAGAAAAAATTTTTTCATGTAATGTATATTGACCATATTTTCTTCCATCCCTAGCTCCTCTCAGATTCTTCCTAACTATGGACATTTAAAAGGGATATTTATTAGCCACTTTTTTCTTTTTTGAGAACTCTAATTTTGTTATTTTTGTTTGTTTTGTTTTCTTTCTTTTTTGGGGGGGCGGGTAACACTTAGTTCTGTCTCTCTTTGGAACTCCCTGTGTAGATAAGATTGAGATAGATCTGCCTGCCTCTGCCTTTCAAATGCTGGGATTAAAGGTGTGGCCACCACATCTGTCTTCCTTTTCCTTTTATACTTTCATTTTTCCTTTCTCTTCTTCACTTTTTTTAACCCCTTTGCCTTCTCTTTTTTTACCCTCCTTGTGACCCTCACCTATTTTCGGCAATAAAATATTCTGTTGGCCTCAAATTTGGAATTCTCTGTCCTTATCCTCCCAAGTTACGGGATTTCAAATTTCATGTGCTACTGTGTCCCACACAGTAGACTTGTTTTTAGAGATGGGGGTAGAGAGGGAGAGGGAGGAGAGAGGATGCGCCTGAGATGAAACCCCAGGGCAGTACACATGCTAGGAAAATGTTCTACCCTTGAGGTATAGCTCCTCTTGAAAGTGTACATTAATTAATTTGCATTTGGCTCTCAGGGGCTCCTTTTGGGTACATAGAAATAGGAACATTGTATTTCCTTTTATGGTGTTAGAGGTTACACTTGGAACCTTAGCTGTGTTAACCAGACATTCTACCGCTCAGCTGTAACCCTCCCTCCCTGCCCCTGTGTTTGCATTTTTACTCATTTTGAAAGAATTACCTTGCTTTCATTTGAAATGTGATTTCCTTAGCCATATAAAAGTTTGTTGTCTCTTGTTTGAACTTCTTCCATTCATATATGTTTCTGCATATGTAGGATGTCAGTTCTTCATTCCTAGTCTGACTCCCTGGTTAAAACAAGAAGAGTTGGAGACAGTGGAAAGCACAGTCCCTCAACGTGAGTATGTATGTAGGACTCTGTTTGAGTTCAGTATTGGTTTTCAACGGTAATCAAGTTTTTTTTACAATGTACTGGCCTCAGAGATTGGAGCCATTTTTCTCAGAGTTTGAGACCTTCTGTATAATCTATTGTTTCTATTTGTGCATGCCTGTGTCCTATTTCCTAGTACTTTAACTGTTTTTTCAGACCTTTCTGACTTCCCTGTTGTTGTAATTCCACAGGATCTACCTTTTATTTTATTGTTATTTTTTTAATTACAGCTTGTTTTGGAGGTGCTAGGAATTGAGCCCAGGGCCTGGGCCTGTGAGGCAACCATTTTGCACCCTGTGTAGTCCAGTTACTAAATTTTTTACATAATAAAATCCTTAAATCTGTACAGTAACTTTGTTTCACATGTAGGAGAAAGTGTTATGTACACATCACAGCATACCCATGGAGGTCAGAGAACAACTTTGGAGTGAATTTTCTCTTTCACTATGTCATTTCCAAGGCTCGAACTCAAGATTATCAAGTTTGGTGACAAGGCAGTCTCTACCTTATATTTTGAGACCAGGTCTCTCATTGAGATCTGGGGCTTACTGACCAGGCTAGTCTGGTTGAACAGTGAGCCTCAGAGAATGTGCCTGTCTCTGCCTCTTCAGTGCTGGGATTATTAGCATGTGCCACTATGGGTGGCATTTCAAAATCTGTTTTAGGGTTCAAACTCAGGTCTTCATGGTTTACCAACTGGCCATCTCCCCTGCCCCATTTCCTTGTTTTTCTGTTACTAATTTTGAAACAGAGTGTCATAGGCCAGGCTGCTCTTGAACTTAGGAAAGAGTCTCTGGCTTGAGCCTCTTTAAGGTCACAGTTAGCACCAGTACATCTGTCTCACTTTATTTTCTCATCTTTTTGGTTTTGAGTTTTTAGCCATTTATGTCTAGTCTGAGCCATCATTCCAGCCCTCACTTTTATTTTGTTAATGTGCTTAATATGAAAAGGACAAATGACCCTCACCACCTTTATGTACCATTTCTGAACTTATATTTCTCTTTCTATTTAACTTCAGAATTGGAATTACAACCTAGAATTGACGATTCAGAACTTCAGAATTATTTTAAGATGCAAAGTTCCAGTGAACTAGAAATGGTAAGATCAGAAAGGGATTTTCTATTTCCTACTCTAAATAAATAAATAAATAAATAAATAAGTAAATAAATGGGAGGGAGTTCTTTCGTAGAGAACTATTTGAGATGAATAGTCTGCACTGAAAGGAACTGATGCTTCTGGAGAACTGTGTAGAATACCATGACTTGGGAGAATCTCCAAATATACCATAAAGATTATGTTTCATTGTTTTTACTAGTATGTATTTTTCCATATGTAATTAGACATGGAAGTTTTAAGAAACTATGTACTCTTTTTTTTCTTAAATGCATATAATTAGCCCGTCGTCCAGAATTTGGCAAAGGGACCTGTCATTCAGTTTGGCAACAATAGAGGTCAGGAAATAATTGGATGGAAAAGAAACTATCAAGTTCATAATGAACATAAAAATGTTTTTTTGTCTTCAGGTGGGTGATTCATCCCTTCCTCAGCAGTCAGGAAACCACAGTGAAGAGGACCTTTGTGACTCTAAGCCAGGTGGAGAAGTGTTGGGTGAACAATTATGTTTTAACACAGAGGTGAGCATGCAGAGCCAAGGATACACTTCTGAGTGTAACTGGTATGGGAAAGACATTCTTTCTTTGCTCAAGGAAACCTCTACTGGACAGAATGTTTCTGAACTTAATCAGTGTGGAAAAATCTTCAGTCTGACTCCAAACATCATGTACCCAAGCACTAGCACAAATGAGAAACCCTTTGAATGCACAGACTGTGAGACAGTATTTTTTAATCAGTCATACTTTCAGACAGATATGAGGCCTCACAATGGAGGAGAACCCTATGACTGGAATAAATATGGGAATGGTTTTATTCATCCCACAAGCTTTGCTATGCATCTTCCGATTCTCAATGCAAGAAACCCCTACAAATTTGAGGAATGTGGAAAGGACTTTCAGTATTTTGCATGCCTTAATAATCCCATGGGAATGTGCACTGGAGAAAAATTCTGTGACTGCAAGGAATGTTGGAAAGCCTTCACGGTTTCCTCACACCTAACTCAGTATGTATCAATTCATACTGAAGAAAAATCCAAAGTATGTAAGATATGTGGGAAGTCCTTTGCTAATTATTCTCGACTTTCTGCACATGTAAAAACTCATACTGAAGAAAAGCCCTTTGTATGCAAGGAGTGTGGGAAGGCCTTTAAAAATGTGTCATACCTTAATGATCACGTTAGAATTCACACTGGAATAAAATCATACAAATGCATGGAATGTGGGAAAGCCTTCCTTCGATGGTCAGGCCTTACTGAACACATAAGAGTTCACACTGGGGAAAAGCCTTACGAATGTAAGGAATGTGGAAAAACCTTTTCTAGATCTACTCAGCTTACTGAACATATAAGAACACACACTGGAATCAAACCTTATGAATGTAAGGAGTGTGGGAAAGCCTTCACTCAGTACTCAGGCCTTGCCACACATGTACGAATTCATAGTGGAGAGAAGCCCTTTGAATGTAAGGAATGCGGGAAGGCCTTTACTAGGACCTCTGGTCTGATTCATCATGTGAGAACTCACACAGGAGAGAAGCCTTTCGAATGTGTTCATTGTGGGAAAACCTTCATAACTTCCTCACATCGCACAAAACATCTGAAAATTCACAGTGGCGAAAAGCCCTTTGTGTGTAATATATGTGGGAAAGCATTTATATATTCCACATCCCTTAACATTCATATGCGAACCCATACTGGAGAGAAGCCCTATATATGCAAGCAGTGTGGGAAAGCATTTGCTGTTTACTCACGTCTAAGGAAACACAGCAGAGTTCACACTGAAGAAAAACCCTATCAATGTGAGGGTATGGGTGTTGCTATTTAGCCCATCTGTTGTTGCCACCTTTAAATATTGACAGTGACACCAAAGATCATCAGATTAGTCTTAACTGCTTTGTGTGGGTTCTAATGCTTCACACTGGCTTTACACACCATCCTGATTTTATGAAATAGGATAATTTAGGTGCCCCCTCAAACTTTTCTTCTTTTGGGCAGTGCTGAGAATTGACCTAGAACATCACACATGCTAGGCAAGCACTCAATCACTGAGCTACATCCCTGGAACCTTTTTCTGGATGTCTTGAGTCTGAGCATTTGTGGGTCATAAATGAGGCCAGTAGACAAGATGGCCTCATTCTGATGGTTGACTCTGTTATGAAATAATTAAACACATTTGATCCTTTTGTTGGTTAGTGGCTGCCAGTGTGTTTTGTTAATGTGAAAATTCACCACAAGCCAAATTAATATAAGACACTGGTGTATTTCGGAAAGACACAATCCAGGCAGCTATTCTGACCCCATTGATTCTGATGAGCATACCAAGAAATAGTCCTTATCCATTCTTGTTAGCTAGTCTATTTACAGATGTTATCCCCGTGACCCTATAAATATGTTCAAACTCAAAATCCACCTTTTGGATCTATTTTGGGTAATTTTGTTCATATAATCCAATGTCTGTTCCTCAGTTTGGTTGAGATTGATCTGAGGATTGAGCTGAGGGTGTTGTGGGTGCTAGGTAGATATTCTGCCACTAAGCTATATCCCTATCTGGCTCTCAGTTATTGTAATGTTGATCAGCTGAGAGTTTTTCAAGGTACAGTTCTGTTTTGTTTAATAATTCCTTCTTAGCTTCAGTGTCTCGCCTTTTATAATTTACTAAAAGCACTCAGGAGGAACCAAGTTGCTCCTTTTGAACACTTTAGTTACAGGTCTCACATAAATTTTCTGTTTTATCACTCTCAAACTTCCACACAAAATGCAAGAATATAGTTCTCCAAGGTTCATGACCATTGCATTATCACTGCTTAGTTTTTTTTCATGTTCTAGTAACATGTTCCTCTTTCCTAAGGGGTAACTTCTACCTATCACTCAGTTTCAAAGCTACTTGCATTTTTTTTTAAAACTGCAATGCCCTAGTACCACAAAACACCATAGTAGCACTGGCAAAATGGCTTATAAAGTAAAGGTGCTTTACCTGGTTTCAATCAAATCAGGAACTGAGTTCGATACCAGGGACGTACAAAGTAAAAGGAGAGAATGGACTGCTACAAGTTGTCCTCTACTTCTGCATGAATACCACATTTTGTACACACACTTACATACACAATAAATATAACACAAAACCAACAGAAGCCAAGTTGCTTTAAAATTCACTTTAAAAGAAACGAAATTTTAGGTTAGCATAGTATTGGGTTCCATTATGACATTTTGGATAAAATTTTAGGGCTGTGGGTTTAGCTCAGTGGTAATATTCCTTGCCTAGCATATGCAAATTTAAGTTTTATCTCCAGCCGTGGACAGATAATATACAGCAATTTATTCTCTCATATAAGGAAGACAGCATGGGAGCTAGTTAAATGGTTCAGAGGGGAAAGTTCTTGCCATGCAAACATGAGAACCATATTTGGTTCCCCGGAACCCATCTAAGTGCCAGGTGGGCATGGAGGCCCACCTGTAATCCCAATGCTTGCAAAGCAACATGGGAATCTTCAGATGATTTGGGTAGCTAGGTTACTAGAATTTATGAGCTCCAAGTTCAGCAAGAGATGCTGACTGCTAAAATAAATAAAATGGAAAGTGATTGGGGACACCTGACATTATCTTTTGGCTCCCACATGCCACGTGCAAATGTGTGAACATGCCAGCATGCACATACACACACATTTAAAAAAAATCAGCATGTTTGACTTCTGGTGCAGACGTTTTCAAATGACAAAATCTGAAAATGAGGTTTTCTTCCTCTTCTGATAAAAATCACAGTCTTGTTTGGTGAGGTTTCCACTTATGGTCCTAAGTGGAAATTCTAAAGACTCTACCTGGACAATCATGCTATGGCTTAGATTTAACCTGAATTTGAGAGGGTCTTCAGTACAGTATATTTGCATATAGGTTCTTTTGGTTTCTCAGACAGGTAGTCATAACTGTAGATAATGATGGTATTTTTATTTCTATTTTAGTGGTTTCTTTACAGAAATGAGTATGATGTCCAGCACAATAGTGAAAGTAGTAAAAACATATTTTTCTTTAGAATTATAATGAGGTATGCTCTCCACCATACTGATTTGCTTTATTAGATAGTTTTTTTAATATCTGGATTTTGCTTATTCATTTTATAGTATTTCTTTAATTGTGAAGTAAAATTATCCTTGGATTTATTGTTTTCCTTATATCCTCTGACCATACTCATTTTCTGGTCCATAATACCTAATAAATACTGGAATGAGTAAAAGGACTCTAAAGTAAAGGCAGTCATTTATTAATAATGATTATATACAGTTGTCTGATGTTAACCTTAAATTCCTAGATATATTTAATGTGGACATTAAGGATCATTTTTGTTTTGTGTGATTGCTGGGGATCAAACAATCCCAGGAGTATGCAAGCACTCTCCACTGAGCTACAATTTTGAACCAAATGGTTCACTTTTACTATTTAGTGTTGATTATGTTTATTCACATAAAGATTTTCATAGATATTCTTGAGTAATAATGGCATATAAATTTTTCTTATGGAAGAAGAGTAGGGATAGGTAGAGTGCCTGTTTAGCAATGTACAAGACCCTGGTTTCAATCTTCAGTACTACCAAAACAAAATTTTAAAATGAATTGACTGGTTTTTAGCTGTAGATTAGAACAGTGTCATATACTACAGTGAAGTGTATTCCTCACTAAATTCTTAACCTGTTCAGTTATACTGATCTAGAATAATTGATGATGTTTGGGGTACTTTTATCTTAAACTGTTTGGTATCTTTTATGTTTATAGGACACTTAATATTTACAATATCATTAAATTTTTGAGTATATTTTTCTAGGCATGCTTTCATTTTCACATGAAACAAAATTTATTTTTTCTTATATTCTAATATTTCCTGGTTGTATAATTGAGTTTAATTTGGGCTGGTCTTGCATTCTGCATTTATTTCTCCTTGTATTTACATTGAGTTAATCTTGAAAGTATCTGGTATTGTTTTGGAGAGTATCTATTTCAAAAACAGTGTGTTGCCACACACTGTGATCTTAGGGATTCCAAGGCAAGGCAGGAGGGTCACAGACTTAAGGGTAGCCTGAGACTGGGCTACTTTGTGAGAAAGTGTCTTAAAAAAACAAAAACAAAAATAAAATAAAACAAAAAGAAACAAATGAGCCTGAAGGTGGAATTGGGTCTGGTAAATGATTTGGAAAGGAAAAAAACTGTCTTGAAATATTGAAATTTTCTGATATAGTTTTTATTCCATTGACTCTGGTAGGTACTTACACACACACACACACACACACACACACACACACACACATATATATGTATAAGCTTTCTTTTTGTATCCTTAGTTCAAACATTTTGGGGGGGGTGCTAGGATTCAAACTTAGGGCTTTACATATGCTAACACTGACTTGTAACCCAGCTGTAGATGTGTCTTTTATACATACTTTAGTTGGAGTTTTAAAATTCTGAATACTTGAAAAATCCTAATTAACAATTCTTTTAGGCCATTATGTATAATGCAATTAGTAACAGAATTGGATTTTTTTCTGTATTTGTTGCATGTTCCTTCTCTCTGTAATGTTTCTACTGAAATTTTACCCAATGCTTGAAATTTATGTACTGCATTTACTTTTATTTTAGTTGCTATTCTAAAACATTAAATCCAGTTTTAAAATAAAATCTGTTAATATTGTTTCTTTCTAACTGAGTAGACCAGACAGTTTGCATACAGATTCCCATCATTTATTTCCTGAGCATCACAATTGTAGAGCCTTAGAAGCGAATGCACCATTACTCTGGCATAGAAGAAAACCAGAATAGTAATGTTATAGAGGGTTTGTTAATAGATTTGCTTAGGAGACATTAAATCACACAAAGTAGAATTGAGCTAAGGAAGTGCTGCCCCATCCTCAATTTTCCAAACTAGTGTGCTACTCAAGCCTGCTAGAGATAAGCAAATTCATGATGCTAGGATGGAAATGTTCACCAGGACTGACCAGCCATTAGTCCCATCCTCAAAGAACATGTGTTTTGAACAGGCAGCTCCAGGGGCAGCACAACGGATGTTAGGTCCTGGCTGGCTGTGAAGTTCCCAGTGCTTTTCTTAAGAAAAGCATAATTCTGCCAAAAGGGCAACATGACACTGGGTCACATGTATTTGAAAAGAACAACACTGGTGCACTTAACAATTTTGGCAATATTTTTGCTGTGTAAATCTCCTATCTGACCAGGTGGCTAGACCTGCAGTCTCCTGTCTCTGCTTAAATGTTCAAAGTGTGTAAGGATGACAGTCCAAGTCAGTGAAGTCTATTTGAGGCCAGCTCTCATTTGGGTCTTAGCCCCAGTCTGGCGGTATGCTTTCACAAAGAGCTTTTCCTTCAGGTTTAAGTGTGCAGTGATTTCTTGTTGGCATATTGTTTTTGTGGCAACATAAACCCCTAACGGAACAAATCCATGGCAGAGGGGGCAAAATGGGTCTTGACAAACGGCCCATTACATCCTGTGATAGATCACAGCCATAAATTCTTTGAAGTCCATCAGAAGGTGAAGTCTGAATTTAATTTGACCAACAGAAGTAGCAGAATTCAGTTCTAAAAGTTCCTCAAAAGGCTTCTAATAGGGCAGAGATGGCTCAGTGCTCAGGGACTCCAGCTGGCCTCCCAGAGGTCCTGAGTTCAATTTCCAGCTAACTCAAGGTGGCTCACAACCATCTGTAATGAGATCTGGTGCCCTCTTCTGGCCTGCAGGGATAAATGCAGACAGACCACTTTTTAAAAGGCTTATAACATTACAGTTCTCAGCTATTGAACTGTAGGATTGTTCAACTGGCTCTTCATTCATGTATCAAGGGAGCATCAGCATCCAATAGTGTAGAACTGGTCATTTTTCCTGTGACATGAGACGGCAACAAACAAGAACTGAGTTCACGTTTTGTTTATGGACTCGGGATTCAACAGTTGCTGGGAAAGATGCAGATAGGGTTGGGAGACTGCTAAGACAGATCCACCCAATAATTATTTCAGGATTCCCAGTCAAAAGCCTCTAGTGGCTCCTGAGCCCGGTGGAATGAGCTAGTTGGCCTGTTGAAGCACACTTTATGGTTGCAACCTACCAAAACCAATGCCAACACCTCGAAAGGTCCGAATGATTGCGGAAGCGAGGCGGCCTTGTTGTTGCTGAACCAGGGAGCTCTGGAAAGCCTGGGTTGAACGCGGCAGGGGTAGGCTGGGAAGTTTCCGGTGAGCTCCCCGTGGGCGGAGGACCGCAGGAGACCGTGTGGAAGGGCTTAGTTACGGGGCCTGGGCGCCCCCGAAGACCCACATCCCAGGCTTTAAATCTGGCTTGTCCTCGAGGCCATCATTCCGGCTCCCACTGTGAAGCCGCTACAGCGCCCACCCTGCAGCAAACGAGGCGTGGGCGGAAGTGACGTCAGGACCGCGACCGTCTCTTCCGGCGCCTGCACGTAAGAGCTTCCTGGGTAGCTGTGGCCTTCGTGAGTTCCGCGGTGCGGGTACTGCCCGAGGTTGATGGGGAAGGAGAAGGTCGAGGGTGCCAAGCTCTGCCCCACCCGCCACGGCGTCCCCGGACGTGGCCAAGTCTGAGCCACTCGGGCTCTCAGTCCCGGGGCGGGAAAGCGCCCAGAAGGCGCGCCCTGCGGTGTCTGCGTCTCCCGCCCCCCAAAGCGACGCTCATGGGGAAAAGCTGGTTTTCTGTTTTTTTTCCTCAGAAGGGAACGAATTTTCGCTGGAGTAGTTGCGAGCATCGGCCTCGTAAACCTTGTGATTTCAGCGCCTTAGGTGAGCACTTCGTGAAAGGCGACTTTTGGAAAAGGCTGTGTTTCTTTTAAAAAAAAGAATAGAAATGAACGTCTCGGTGGAGAGCTTGATTCGTATTTTTGTGTGTATTTTATTTTGGTCATTAGCTTCAGATACAAAGACATACTTCTTAGTTACTTGGAATGTACGTCTTTTCTTGGGAGAGTGTAAATGTTAGCAGACCTCAAGCCCACTCAAGAAACCCCAGCCCGGTGTGGCTGTGCATGCCCTAAAATCTCTGCACTCAGAAGTCGAGAGGATTTCTATGAATTCCACACTAGCCTGGTCTGCATAGTGAGTTCCAGGCTAACCATTGTGACATAGTGCAACATTGTATTTAAAAAGCAAACAAAAACGCAATAAACATTAGAGAGCTATTCTGCACGTCTAAAGTTCCCAGGCCTGTGTTTGTTTCTCCATCCCCTTTATAGCCTTGTACTAGTTAGTAATCAAATCCATGGCATGCTACATGTATTTTCTCGTAAGTATTAGCCCTGTTCGTCACCAAGCTGCTTAAAAATGTGGACTTTAACAGAAGAAATATTAGTAAACATTAGTAAGAATTGTAGAATTAACTAATAAGATTGGTAAATTAGTGTGTTCTCTCCCACACACACCCCCATTTCACTTAAAAAAAATCTTAAATGTACTTGCATATTTCATGGCCCAGTTTCTGTTATGGTACATTCACCTCTTTGCAGAAAAGTTTGTTTGCTCTTCCCTCTACTAGATAGAAAATGTAAACTGAAAACAATGGGGGATGTCACAGGGTTGTGGTGGTGCACGACTTTAATCCCAGCCCTTGGGAGACAGAGGCAGGCAGATCTCTGTGTTTGAGGCCAGCCTGGTCTACAGAGAGAGTTCCAGGACAGACAGAAATACACAGAGAAACCCTGTCTTGAAAAACAAAAGAAAATTACTAGATTTCATCAAGAAAATTAAAGAATGGAGTTGGGTATGAAGTTCAGTTGATACAGTGTTTGCTTATTTTGCACAAATCCGTAGGTTCAATCTCTAATACCACATAAACTGAGTGTAGTAGCCCACTCTCCTGTAATCCTAGCACTTAATCCATAGAAGCAGGAAGATTAGGAGATCAGTGTCATCCTTGGCCATAAGTAAGTTGTAGGCCAACCTGGATCACGTAAGAGCTTGTTTCTAAAAAAAGAAGGAAATTAAAAACTGTTTGGGAATGTAGCTCAGTGGTAGAATACTTGACTAGCATGTGTGAAGCCCTAGGTTCGATTCCCAACACCACAAACCAGAACTGGAAATTAAAAATGATGCCATGTGGTATCTGACCTATAAACATTCAAAATTCTCCTTTTTTTTTTTTTTTTTAAGAAGCAAGCTTCTGGCACTTGGGAGGCAGAGGCAAGCGGATCTCTGTGAGTTCAAGACCAGCCTGGTCTACCGAGGGAGTTCCAGGATGGCCTCCAAAACAATACAGAGAAACCCTGTCTCGGAAAAAAAAAAAAAAAAAAAAAAAAAAAAGCAAGCTTCTGGATGTTTGGAGGTATATGATCCGTTCAAGATTTCTATACTGTGCTGGGCTTGGTAGCAAATACCTACAGTCCCAATAACTGAGAGGTAGAGGCAGGAGTATCACTACAAGTTTGAGGTCCCCCTGGACCTCAAGAACCTGTATCAAAAAATAAAACCAAAAGCTGTCTATTGTATTTATTTATAAGTCATAAAGGTTACCCATTAATTTGCTGTATATTTATAGTAGACAAGCTGCCATATATGGTTGAACAGATAGGCACAAATTTCCCTTTCTCTTTTGAGATGGTGTGTCATGTAGTTCAGGCTAGTCGTCCAAATGCTGGGTTAACAGGCACATCTTGTTTTCAGTAAATTTGGGTGCCAGAGCTTTCCATTGTCACCGTCAAAGATTTCAAAAGATTATGGAGAAGATAATCTGTAGATGTTACGTATTTGTATTATATTTTTTTATGGAAACGTCCATTTGTTGTGGTCTGAATTTTGGTGTTGGCTAAAAGTCCTGACCATCACAGCACTCTGCTTGCAGTGCTGGTGATTAGAGTCAGGGACTTGGGTATGCCAGGCAAGCACTCTGCACCAAGCCACAACCCCAACACTTTGTTTTGCTGATAGTTTGACAGGATGACAGGAGGAATGTCTGGTACCCCAGCTCTCATCCCACCTAACTTTTTAAACATCCATTAATTACCTGCAGTGAGTGCATGTCCTTGCCTTTTTGTTTCTTAATGTTAAATTTAACGTTTGTTTAATTAGTATGTGTGCATACTTATACCTGAATGATGGTGACATGGTTTGGTCAGAGGACAGCTTTGTGGAGTTGATTCTTCTTTTGTGTGGTGACCCAACTCAGGTAGACAGGCATATGCTGCAAGTGCCTTTAGCCAATTTGTCGGCCTTTTTATTCCCCCTTACCTGTATTTATGGAGGTGTATTGTCAGAGTGAGTTTTAAGGTCATGTGTTCTAGGTCAGAGGAGATACATACATTTTATTTTGACATACATTAATTTTTTCCCAGGCCTTTTTCTTTATATAGCAATTTCTGAATCAATCTTTTCTAACCTCATTTAAAACTTGTTTTGAGGAAAATAGATTTTTAGTTGTAACTACAAGGTGTTTGTTTTGAAATCACTTGGCCATTTCAAGTGAGTAAGAGCACTCACCTGTATTCTTAGAAGCTGTAATGCTTGGGTGACCTATAATGCTAGTCCCGTGTCGTCCGTGTCCCATCCCGGTCCCCCCTTCCCCCCTCCCGGCTCCCCAGCCCCCGTTTTTACTGGCTGTGAACTGAAATGAGTAAAATAAAGGAACGTTGAAACTTCAAGTTTGGGTATTTATTAATTATCTGGTCTTGCTATGTTGTAGGGCTGGCCAGCCTTGGACTCTATCCTCCTTCCTCAGGGTTCCCACATTGAGAGTGTAGGTGTGTCTACCTTGAGTTAGTGATTTAAAAATGAGCCCCATTCAAGAACTTACAATAAAATGTAGTAGGTTATATAACTACATCAGTCTTTACATTTTCATTTACGGTTTCTGGAATAGATTCCTGCTGTGTAGCCCTACATGGCCTGGAACTCACTGTGTAACACATGTTTCTTTCCTTGTTCTCCTGCCTCATGACTACTGAGATTTATATATTTCTATATGTGTGTAATTTAATGTGAATACTATAAAGTATATGTGTAAATTTTGTTATGTGTAAGTAATAAGAGTTCTATATTCTGATCCAACTCAAAATCCAAAGTTTATATAATTAATTTTCATGGCTGGTACCATGCAGTATATTACTGCAATCTCAGTGTTGTGAGTCCATAATTAAAGCTCCTGTATACCATATTGAATATTGCTACTAATTCTGTTCATTCAACAACTTGTAAATATTTTTTATTTATACATTGACTAATGCATTCCTTTTAGTGCCTGTTTATTTTTATTTAATTTAATTTTTTAAAAATTGTTTTTATTTTATGTGTATTGATGTTTTGCCCGCATGTATGTCTGTATGAGGCTGTCAGATTATGGAGTTATAGACAGCTGTGAGCTGCTGGGAATTGAACATGGATCTTCTGGAAGAGCAGTCAGTGCTCTTAACCGCTGAGCCATCGCTCCAGCTCCCCTTTTCATTTAATTTATTATTGTGTGTGAAGTGTGTGGGTGTGTGTGCATGCAGGTCAGAGGACAATGTTGTAGAGTTGTTTCCTCCCCTTCCTTCCTCCTGATGTGGGTTCCGGAGATTGAACTTGGGTCAGCAGGCTTGCATAGCTCACACTGTACTCACTGAACCATCTCACCAGCCCCTCTGCACCTATTTCAGCAGCTTGTTATCTGTAGTGTGCCTCATTCTTCCAGCGTGAACATAGTGTACTTTTCCAGGCTGCCTTTGAGGTACTGCAGCAACTTTGTCACCACACATAGTCCATTCAGACAACATTTTTACTGTATACCCTTTTCTCTAGGGCCACATGTATGACATTGCTAGTATCTTCCAGGATTTTCATTTGGCACCTTTTGTTTTCACGTGTGTGTGTGTGTGTGTGTGTGTGTGTGTGTGTGTGTGCGTGCGTGTGTGTGTGCGTGCATGTGTAGGGTGCTTGTGCTCATGCAGGAGTGTCACAGCAATTATGGAAATTGGTTGTCTGTTAACAACCCAGGGGTAGAACTCAGCTTTTCAGGCTTGGTAGCTAGTACCTTTACCCATTGAACCATTTCACTGGCCATGGCACACTATTAATGACACACACAAACACAGTATCTTTTACTCACTCATCCTTTCCTTTCCTTTTTAATTACATTTATTGTGGGGGAGGTGTTGATCAGGGGGCAACTTGAGAGAGTTGGTTCTCCTTGCACCATGTGTGGCTCTGGGATTGATGGTGAGCACCCTTTTTCTTTTCTTTTCTTTTTTTTTTTTTTTGTTTTTGTTTTACGAGACAGGGTTCCTCTGTATTGTTTTGGAGGCTATCAGTCCAGCCCGGCCTCGAACTCACAGAGATCTGCCTGCCTCTGCCTCCTGAGTGCTGGGATTAAAGGTGTGTGCCACCACCGCCTGGGAGCACCCTTTTTCTAATGAGCTTCTTACAATGCTTTTTTAGTTCTGGTGGGAATGTATCCTCTGTTTTAAAGTTTTATTGACAAATTGAAACTAACAGATATGTTAGTACACTTCAATACTTGACTGTAGAAGTCTTATCAGTATTTCTCATGCCTTGTGGACTCTGTCCCCATAGCCTTTTGTTGCTTTACTCCTCTGATTGAAGACATTGCCCTTCTCAGCTTTGGGCCGTGCATCAAGACAGCAAATGACGCACCTACTAGGCTGTCTGAGAACAGGCTATCACAGATGCTGAGTCTTTGACTCTCCATACCCATATACTCCAGGTCATGGATATCCCATAAAGCTGCCATAGATTTTAAGGCCCAGCCTGATGTGGAGTCAATCTGGGTTCTCTGATAAATGATAACTAGGAACAATGGGTCCTGTTCCCCTTCCCTGTGCCCAGGTGGAGGTCTCTCTCTCCTAGGCTTTACAAGGAACATCTTGGGTTTGATGTGTGCATAGCAATGAGAGTTTGCATGCTATAGGGAGGGTACTGTTGCATTATGAATGTCATGCAGCTCAAGCTTGTCCTTAGCATTGAATGGTGTGCTCAACTAGCTAACCCTCTCACATGTAAACTGTGGAACAATTGCTAGCATATTCTTCCTTGTTAACTATGGTGTCTGATTTTGTTTTGAGATAGGACTCAGGCTGGCCTTGAACTCCCAGTGTACCTGAGGATGACCCTGTACTCATGGACTTCCTGTCTCCACCTCCTAAGTGCTGGAATTCCAGGTCTGTATTACCATACCTTACTCGTATTGCCACATTGTGTGAGTACTTTTCCCCCTTATAGCAGCATCTTTGGTTTCAACTGGGGCCCCCAGTAAGCAGCATACATATTTCTCTTTACTCATCTTCCTATGTTTTCCATAATGAAACCATAAGCAGTGTGCAATGGTCACATGAGTTCTTTTCTCCCTGGATCATCTGTAGGTTGCCGAGTGAAATGAACAATAAAATGTTCCCCTTATCTAAGGAGAGAATCTCTTTTTAATAAATGTGTTTTAACATCATTTAATTATTTGTGTATTCTGTGTACATATGCATGTGAATGTTTATGTGTTTAGATAGCACGTGGAACTCAGGTCAACATCTGTGTCTTCTGCCTGTCTTAGTTCATGAGATAGGGTTTCTTATTAAAATTGTAGCTCACAATTTCAGCTAGACCTGCTGGCTAACAAGTCTCTGACCCCAACACCCCCTCCAGCGCTGGGCTTACTGACACGTGCCAACCTGTTGGATTTTACATGGGTGCTAGGGTCCACACTCAATCTCTTCATGCTTACAAGTATTTTGCTCACTGAGCCATCTCCCCAAGTCCTATGGTTGATACTTTCTAAGAATGCCAGTAGATACCTTGAACTGTAGAGGGTGTAGAACTCTATGTGTATCATTTTCTGTCCCTAAACATATGTATCTGTGATTATTTTATAAATTCAGTACAGTAAGAGCTGAACAAATAGTTAAGAAATTGAATACTTTCAACAATATACTGTAATAAAAGTTAAGTGAATATGGTCTCTCAATATTTTGTTGTTCCATAGTCACCTTCTTTTTTCAGACTGATTGATCATGAGTGTAAATTTTGAAGCAATTCAGGTATTTAGTTCTGTGTTAATAGTATGTGACATAAATTCATAGCCTCTAGTATTTACACCAAAGTCAAGCCATAGGTTCCAGCTAACACCTTATAATGACCCTTTGAAGTCACTCAGTGGCAACATGAATTATGTTCTGTCATACAATGTACCTGTGATGGCTATTTTTTAATTTTATTCCCTTTGAGAGTTTAATAGTGTATATTGATCACATTCACTCCCTCTCCAAACTTCTCCCAGATCAGTTCCCATTTCCCTTCCCACCTAGCTTTTTTGCTTCTGCTTCTTCCTCCTCCTCCTCCTCTTCCTCTTCCTCTTTCTCTTCTTCTTTTTCTTCTTCTCTTTTCTAGTCTAATTTGTGTTGCCCAAATACTCCATCCACTGAATTGTAGACAACCTACAAGAGGTCATACTTTTAAATTGACAACTGACTCTCCTCCCATAAGCTATCAGTCATTCCTCTGCTAGTGTTAGACTTCATGTCATCCTTCCCCTCTGTGATGGAATTTTGTATGACTTGAGCTTGTAGAGGTCTTGTATATGTTACATAACCACTGTGAGTTCATTTGTGCAAGTGCTGTGGTATGTCTGGGAAATGCTTTCATTATAGTCATTTGTGGCCTCTGACCTTTTCTATTCCCCTTTTTAAAAAAATTCCTGAGCCTTGAGGGAAAGGGTATGATATTGATGTCTCATTTAGGGCTGAACACTCTGCTGCAGGAAACTTTTCTGATGAAGACTTGGAGATGCACTAATCTATGGACATAGTGATAAGTCATGAGTTCATTTACTACTATGTCTGTTTAGCAGAATAGTAGTGGTAGGTTGTCTCCTATGGTCTGTGACCTACTAGCCATAGGTTCTCGACTCTGATAATGCTAGGTGTGGGTTGCGTCTTGTGCAGAGGGTCTTAAATCCAATCAGAAAGTTTGGTTACTCCCATAACGTTTGTGCCCCTGTTGCATCAGAGGGCATGTCTTGCCAGGGTGGTCATTACTGTAGCTTGTGGAGTTCACAGCTGGTAAGATTGATGACTCTGGGCCTGGAGAGGTGCAGCAGCAGTTAAAAGCACCAGCTCCCCTTCCAGCACCCACATGGCAGGTCACACTTATCTGTAACTCCAGTTCCAGGGCTTTTGACATGACACCCACACACCCACATATAGGCAAAGCACCAATGACTATAAAATAAAAATAATCATATATTTAAAAAATGATTGGTGATTCCCCCCCCCCTCTCTAATAGCATGCATAGCACTCAGCACTATGAAAGCTAGTCAGTAGAGATGAAGCACCAGTTAAGAGCAGGTTGATTTTTTCATGTTCTGTGAATCAAGTATGTGGTGTCTTCAGCAATGGGGTCTTATTCTCAGCTTCTGATGGGTAACCAAGAGTGATGGCCATAGTCTGTAATGTTTGGAAGTCTGTGCAATACCACCAAGAGAAGTAATCCATTCCTGTACTGAAGTTTTTGTTAGCCCATAGTATATTCAGTAGGGACATTGTTGCCTGGTTATACGATAATTCTATTTAAACTATTTCTATATAAGTATATATTTTAGGGTTTTTTCTTTTGTTGTTGTTATATTCTTCAAGACAGGGTTTCTCTGTGTAGCTTTGGAGCCTATCCTGGCACTTGCTCTGTAGACAGGCTGGCCTCGAATTCAGAGATCCGCCTGCCTCTACCTTCCAAGTGCTGGGATTAAAGGTGTGCACCACCAGTGCCCAGCCTATATATATTTTCGGAAGGTAGGCTTCTATACAATGTTTTCAAAAGGCCTTTAATGTTGTCTTTCCCCATACGTCTTCTATTTTGCGCTCCTATTCCTACTTCATTTAGCCCATCCTGTTGGATTATTCATTTTTCTCCTTTGTGATGTGACTGTTAGCTTTTAATTGTCAGCTTACCCACCTGGAATCATCTGGAAAGAGTCTCAGGAAGGAACTGTGTAAATCAGATTGACCTGTGGGCGTGTCTGAGAGGGCATTGTCTTAATTGTTAATTCCTATAGGGAGTCCCAGCCTGTTAATGGTGCCACCATTCCCTAGTTTTGGGCTTTGAGCTATATGTATAAGACAGAAGAGCAAGCAAGCATGCAAGGATTCATTCATTTCTTTGCTCTTGACTGTCAATGTGATGTGAATAGCTGCTTGAATTCATGCCTAGACTCCCCCTTGGTGATAGACTATAGTCTCTAATTGAAAGCCTGATAAACCGTCATCCCTTAAGTTGCTTTTGGCGAGATTGTTTGCTCCAGGGCCAGTGGGTGACTCAGTGTGCAGAAGCACTTGTCATGCAAGACTTGGAACCTGATTTGATCCCGGAACCCACAGTGGAGGCAGAGAACCTGCAGGTCCCCCGTGCTTATTGAATGAATAATAGGCTTTTGACTGCCCATAGCAGAAGGCCAGATTTTTGCCATTCCAGCTGTGTTCTGCTATCTGTATATTTCTTAGAGCAGACAAGTATGTTCTAAAATTATGTTTTTGTTTTTTTGGTTTTACGAGACAGGGTTCCTCTGTATTGTTCTGGAGGCTATCAGTCCAGCCCGGCCTCGGACTCACAGAGATCCACCTGCCTCTGCCTCCTGAGTGCTGGGATTAAAGGAGTGCACCACCACCGCCCCGCTTCAAAATTATGTTTTAGTGACCAACATTCTCAACACTTCTCCTTCTAGCACTGCATAAACGGGAGAGTAGAAAGTTCAAGGCTACCGTGGGCTATCAAACAAGAGTGTCTGGTTATGAACTGGGTTCCAAACATTGCCATATGTCTAATGGTATTCTTCTAATTGTGTGAATTTAAAAAATTTTATTTATTTTTATTTCATGTGCGTTGGTGTTTTGCTTGCATGTATGTCTTTGTGAGGGTGTCTGGAGTTACAGCTGTGACCTGCCACGTGGGTGCTGGGAATTAAACCCAGGTCTTCTGGAAGGACAGTCAGTGCTCTTAACCACTGAGTCATCTCCAGTCCCTAATTATGTGGATTTTGTTTTTTGTTTGTTTGTTTTTCAAGGTTTGCTTTAATGTCACTGTATAGCCAGGAATGACTTGAACTGAGCCTCTGGCCACCCCGTTAAAATAGTAGGAATTTAGATACGTTCTGTCATATGTGGCTCTCCAGTTAGGTTTATTAACCTGTGGGAGCTAAGCCACTTTGTTCTGCCCGTCTTTTATATCTCATAACCCAGGTGACAAGTGTTAACATTCCCAGTTGAGTTGTGCCGCTAGAATGATGGCTCTGCAAGTTAAGAGCACTTACTGTTCTTCCAGAGGATCCAAGTTTAGTTCCCAGCACCCAGTAATTCTAGATTAAAGGTACCTGGGCACCTTCTTCTTGGCCTCCATAGGTGGCATGCCTGCTCTTTCGTACACACATGCACATTCAAACACAAAGTTGAATCACCAGGAGTAAAGGTCCACATCTAGATTTGGGATGATCAGAAAGAGAAAGAAGTCAGTAAGATGGCTCAGTGGCAAAGGTGCTTGGTGCCAAGGTAGATGTCCTTAGGACATCCTTGGGAGCACATGGTGGGAGGGGAGAGTCAACTCCCCAGAATTGCTCTTTGATCTCTACATGGGTGCCATGGATCATGGGCACACCCACACATACATACAGTAATAATAAAAATGCTAAAATGGGTATTGAAATGGTTCAGTGGGTAAAGCTTATGGGTAAAAATTACTATGTGAGCTTGATCTGAATTTAATCCCTGGAACCCATAGTTGAAAGATCGAACTAGCTTTCCAAAGTTGTTTGCGTGCCTTCTCTTGTGTACCATGGCACATATACCTGCACACACACCTGTGTACATGAGAGCGTGCACACACACAATAATAGTAATAATAGTAATAATAATAATAATACATAAAGGACCATTGAGATGACTCAACGGCTGAAGGGGCCTGCTCCTAAGTTTGACAACCCAAGTTCAATCCCTAGAGCTCACAGTGAGAGAACTGAGCGTTGCCCTTTACTTCTATACATGTTCAGTTGTAGACTGATTCTCACAACACACAATAATAATAGTAATAATTAGTATGCTTTTAGACAAAAACCATGAACAGTGCTGTGGGGGCACTAGAGAGATGGCTCAAGAGTGCTTACTGCTCTTGCAGAGGACCAATATTTGGTTCCCAGCACTCACGTGGTGATGGTTTGTAGCCATCGGTAACTTCAGTTCCAGGGGAATACTTGGAATTTCAGACTTTCTTGGGTACCAGTCATGCACATAGTGCACATACATACACTTGAAAAAATACTGGAATTCATAGCTGGGTGACTCAGGAAACAGGCAGGTGGATTTCTAGAGGCCAGCCAGGGCTACACAGAGAAACCCTGTCTTAAAAAAACAAACAAAACAAATAAGAAAATCACATTGGATGCTGGTGTGTGCAGTCAAGTTGTGGCTGAGTGCACAAAGCAGGTGTTGTTCTTACCCTTTCATTCTTAATGTAACATTTCCTGGAAACCTAAATTTGTGCTATGAACAGTCATTTAGTTAAATCTAGTTGATACTTGATGGCACAACTTCAGAAATTGGAAATAAAGGTATTCTAAAGAGAGACTGGTGATCACTCTCACCTTGACTTTGGATATCAGACTATTGAAATCACAGACACTCCAATTGGTATTTCTATAAGATTCTTGTGTCGGGAGAAGGAAAAGGCTGGGATACAGTGTGTGTAGGAGGGGTAGATCAGGGGAGGGGACTGTCTTGGAAAGGGGTCAGATCATCATGCAGGAGGGACTGGAGCCTGGGCAGTCATGGTGAGGGGACCATACATTAACAAGAACTGCATAGGTATGCATGGTTCTTGCCCTCTATTTAAATCTGAAGTTCATCTCAGGATCCCAGAGATAGGCTTGGAGGTACAAGTCACTGTAGCATTTTTGTTTTATTGGAAGTATAGGTCACCTTATTTATTTGTTTGTTTGTTTATTTGTTTGTAGAGATGGGGTCTCTAACCACTCTGTCGACCAGACTGGCCTGAAACTCAGTATGCAGATCAGCCTGACCTATAACTCACAGAGATACACCTGCCTCTGCCTCCTGAGTACTGAAATTACAGGTGTACATCACTATACACATCTTTTTTTTTTTTGGTTTTACGAGACAGGGTTTCTCAGTATTGTTTTGGAAGCTGTCGGTCCAGCCATTTGTCCTTTCTAAGATTGGTGTAACCGGGGTATATTGTACTAGAAAACCAATTATTAATAAAGGGGGGAGGTAAAGATTGGCCATTTGGGATGAGATGCCAGGACTGGTTAAGCTCCCGTTGGATAAAGAAGCATCACAAGTCACTGGAGCAAGAGTGAGGAATTTTGTTTTTTGTTTTTGTTTTTGGATCACAATGATTTATTTATTACAAACACAACAGAGCAAGCCCAGCAGGCATAAGGGCAAGGGAAGAAAAGATGTCTGAAGATGGTGAAAACATGCAGGCATATCAAGAGTCATCCTAGCCTTGGATTTAACCCCAGTGGTGATCACTGCCTTAGGGCAAGGAAACTACACAAGAAATGAGGAACAGACTGACCAGAAATTGCCTGCCTCACCTCACGCTATTCACAAGTCATAGCAGAAGAAATAACTGTCAATTATGTACAAGTTGGGGGTTTCGGCACTCATGAAACTTCCCTCAGAACTCAAGTAATAAATTCACAAAAGCAAGGAACACACTTCCCTTCCTCTTTCTCTTTTTCTTAAAATGAAAATTATCTTGTTTTAATGGATTAGAAGAAATAATAATTTTTAGAATGTCCACACTACCACCACATATTCAGTGAATATTTTATCAAACATTTTACAGAAATAATGAAGTCACATAATTCATATAAATTTTTAAAAGCTCAACAGACAAAGTGCTCTCTTTTTTTTTTTTTTTTTTTTTTTGGTTTTTACAAGACAGGGTTTCTCTGTATTGTTTTGGAGGCTATCGCAGTCCGGCCTCGAACTCACAGAGATCCACCTGCCTCTGCCTCCCGAGTGCTGGGATTAAAGGCGTGCTCCACCACCGCCCGGCTCAGATAAAGTGCTCTTATTCCAAAAGAGTAGAATTGGAGGCATTGCACTATTGGGTTCAAAGATACATTACAAATAGATTGCCAATATAAATAGAATGATAGTGGTGTAAAGACAGACCGAACAATGAAACAATGGAATCTCCAAAATAACCCCAAATATGTAAGTTCATCAGCTTAAAAAAATCCTTTTTTCCATCTTCAGTTGTTGATAGATAGATAGATAGATAGATAGATAGATAGATAGATGTATCCACTTTCCTTCCTTTTTCTTTCTTGAGACAGTCAAGACAGTAGGGGTGGCAAAGTAGGCCTTTGGAGAAGACCCTCAGTTTAGGAGACCTTCTTAAAAGACTGGCAATTGAAAGAAACTCCATTGTGGGTTTGTGTCCACAGCTGCACGGGGAGGGGCGGGTGCAGAGGCCTCCCTTCCCAAACCTTGACTGCCCGGAAATGACCACAGACCGCATTCTTGCAGTGACGAGTGAGAACACTGTACAGCCTGTCCTCATGGCCTGGGCTGACCACTGGGGTGAGGTCGTTGGATTGTGGGTGCTCTTTCAGTGTCAGTAGTGTTGGACCCTTTGGTATATGCCTATACCTTTTTTCAGTTGTGAAGACGGAGTTTTTTTCCAGCCAGGTCCCACAGCCCCGAAATGCTCCATCATGTTACTCCTTTAGCAGCTACATGGCATCTCTGGAATTTTGTTTTTTTATTTTTGGCTTTTTTGCCTCCACAATCAACATTTGGAAAAAAACTTGTCCCGTTTTCATTTACAGATTATTATATCTGGTAGAGGAAAAGAAAAGAAAAAACCAGAAATGCTTGTCTGGGAGCCAGACATTGTGGTACATACCTGTAATTCAAGTACTTGGCAAGCTGAAGCAAGAAGATCACAAATTCAAGATAGGACTGGAAAGGGAAGACTGGGCTTTCTGCAGAGATGATTTTATCTTGTTTAGGCATGTATTGGTACATAAGCCATTGTCAAAACTCCAGGGCATGCTTAAGATGTGTATATTTGAACTGAAGAGACCTGTCTCAGGAGGAAAAAAAACTGAGAAAGAAATAAAACCAAACTATTGAAAAAAATGAAACACTATTTACTTAAGGAAGAAATGCTGGTGGTACTTGCTTGTAATCTTAGGATTTAAGAGACTGAGTGGGAGGATTTCTGTGAGTTGGAGGCTAACCTAAGCTATATAGTGAGATCTTGTTTTCAGGCAAGCAAACAAACCCTAAAATGAAAATTTGCTAAAAGATGGTTCTCTGAAAAGACCCATAAAATAGGTATTAAACAGGGCTGACTTTGCTCTAGCCTTCCCTGTGCAAGAGGAGAAGGCGTGTCTTTTGAGTTCAGCATTTCCTACCAAGACTTGCTGAGGTTGCTTACTGTTTAAATCACATTCTTACATTTAACACTGGCCAGTGGTAGAACTCTTGTCTACCCTGCATGAGATCCTGAGTTCCATCTCCCACACCTTCAAATACCGCTACCATCAAAAATCTACCTGAAATCCAAAGAATTATTTTGGGATCATAAAAATGGCTCAGTGTTTAAGAATATTTGCTTTGGATCTGAGCACTCATATGTCAAAACAGGATCTAGGCTTTCAGCATAGCTGAGAAAATGTGAGCTCCAGGTTCAGGGAGAGACCCGCCTTAAATGAATTGGTGGATAAAGATAGGGAAGAGTACCAGACACCTTCTAACCTCTACATAGACAGAAAACATGCACACAAGGAAATAACCATCTGCTCATTGTACCTATAATTTTACCACTTGTTAAAATGAGAGCAACTTTGCATACTAATGAAAGAAGTCTTTATCAGTCTTCAAGTCCTGCATCATCATTTCTAAACTGGGTGATAAATGAGCAATCACAAATGCTCTCTGAATATAAATCCTTTCCTGTTTTGTTGTGTTTTAAATTTTGTGATTTTTTTCTCTGTGTGTGTATGTAATGTCTGATGTGGGGACAAGGGTGCACATGTCATTTAATGAGTATAAGTCAGAAGACAGTTTGTAGAGTTGGTTCTTGCCTTCCACCTTTACATTGGTCCTGGAGAGCAAACTCAAGCTGTCAAGCTTATACTGCCTGGAGGCAAGTGCCTTTACCTGCTTAGACATTTTGCCAGCTCCCTGTCTTTTTGAGGCAAGGTTTTGTTTTGTTTCCTGGGCTAGCTTAGACTCAGCCTCCCAAGGGCTGGCATGTAGGCAGAATTTTCTGTCCCAGCAGCCTGTTGTCAAATAACCAAACAATTTATTTTTAATTATAAATGATCCACCAATAGCTTAGGCTTGTTACTAACTAGCTCTTACAAGTAAACCCACATTTCTTATGTATTCTCTACCATGTGATGGCACCTTTTTTTTTTTTAAGCACGGCGTGTTCATCTTCTACTTCTGTTTCTGGCTGGCAACTCTACCCTTCTCCATCCCCATACTCTTTTCGTCCATAAGTCCCACCTAACCTGCCTAGATATTGGCCACTTAGCCCTTTATTAAGCCAGCGAGAGCAACAAATATTCACAGTGTACAAAAAGATTGTTCCACAGCACTGGCATTACAGTCGTGTACCACTGTACTTGGCTTTGAATGTAGATCTTTTTAGGGCAGTTGTATTTACTATGAAGGTTGGTTATAATGATTAATTAAACACATGCTTGCACATGTGTCTGCACATACACACACACACTCCTTGCACAGTGTGATACATAGCATTCCTCAGTAAATGGCAGCTAGTATCACTAGAATTCACATTTCAGAGTACTGTGTTTAGTGATCTTCATGTGTACTTCCTGCATATAGCTAATGTATGATGATTGACAGATAATGACTAAGTAATTCATGTTAATTAGTGATTGGTATTACAGGAGTGCTAATGGTTGTGTACAGCAGGTAATGGAGAGTGCCACTGTCTACTGAAACTCACCAGCTGCACTAAAGTGATGATAGCCCCATGAAAGGACTATCTGTACACACTTCCCTGTTACAGGATGGCAGCGACTGATTCGTCCCATGGTAAGGTCTTCTGATTGTTTCTCAGGAGAATTCCTAAGGTTATCCTAGGAACTTCTAGCACTGTGTTCTGAACCGGAATAGCTTAAGTTGCTGATTATTTATATACTTGAAAAAGGTAATTCTCAGGACTGCAGAGATGGCTCAACCTGTGGCCCTTGCGAAGAGCTTCCAGCACCCAAGTGGTGGCTCACAACTGTCTAACTCCAGTTCCAGGGGATCAGATGTCTTCTTCTGACCTTTGCAGACATTAGGTACACACTTGGTACCTAGACATATGTGCAAACAAAACACTAATGTACATGAGATATTGCTTTAAGAGCAAGCGGTAATGCTTTGAGAAGATACTTGGTAGGTAACAGCTGTGCAGATTCTGAGTTTGCCTTGGTCCTGTGCCAGTGAAGAGGAGAGGGCATAATTACATGATTCAAGTGTTTCCAACCAAGGATCTAGTACTTGAAATGTGCTCTGAGGATTTTGTCTTTATTTTTGTGTTTTTTCTTTGTGTGTGTGTGTGTGTGTGTGTGTGTGTGTGTGTGTGTGTGTGTGTGTGTGTGTGTGTGTGTGTGTTTATATGTGTATACAACTTTTAGGACTCAGTGCTCTCCTACCATGTGGATCTTTTGGAATTGAACTCAGGTTGACATGCTTGGTAACAAGAGCCTTTACCACTTGCTGACTCAAAGGGATATCTGTAATGTCTCTGGAGTGTGTTATAAGGGAAAAGGTGCAGTCTTCATTGTAAATTTTATAATCATGACAAAGTACCATTTTTTGTTTTAGATTTTATTTTTATATGTATGTCTAGTATTTGTTTATGCATCATGTGTGTGCAGTGCCCATGAAGCCCAGAAGAGGGTGTCAAATCTCCTGGACTGGACAGTTGTGAGCTGCCATGTGGATGTTGGGAATTGAACCTGGGTCCTCTAGAAGAGATGCCAGTGCTATTAGCCATTGAACCATCTTTCCATCCCCCAACATTTTTCTTTTTTGAGATAGGGCACCTTGAAAGCCCATGTAGCCTTTAATTGCTAGGTAACTTATGATGGCCTTAAATTTCTGATCCTTTGGCTTCCACCTATTAGCTGGGATGACAGGTATGCACCATCATGCCCATTTTATGCTAAGATGGAACCTGGGGCTTCACATGTGCTAGGCAGGTACTGTACTGACTGAGCTCTAGCTCCAGCACTGATAAAGTAGCATGTTCAGGGCATAAAGCTTCCTTACTTGTGAAATGGGGCTGTTATTAATAGAGTTATTCTAATAAGCAGCATCCCTTGCCATCCTTCTTTCAGGTTGTAGATGGGACAGGACTACTCTAGCATTCTATGGCACATAAGGTGGGGAAGAGCACTCTGTGTGTGTGTGTGTGTGTGTGTGTGTGTGTGTGTGTGTGTGTGTGTGTTTGGGAACAAGTGAGGGAGAGAGGAAGGAAAGGGAGAAACATATTGAGAGATACAGAATAAGAAGGAGGATGGAGGATAGGAGGGAGGGAGACATCACTATGTAGTTATTGGTTACATAAGGCTTTGTAGTAGGGTGGAGTGACTTCTATGCCTGAGAATGAAATTATGGACAACTGAGTATTCATACCTGCTTCCTTTTCCATAAGATCTTTCAGGGGATTCAGTTTGCCTTCAAGAAGAAAAAGTATCAGCAGAAAGGATGTTGACTAACCGCTTGACAAATTATCAGGTAAAAAAAAATACATACACACACACACATTGAAAATGCTCTATCTGTAGACAGTTTCCTCTGGACAAACTTATCTCTAGAGCTGTTTGAAGCCTCATCTAAGCATCTAGTTCCCTGTTACAGTTTCCTGAGAGATGGAGCCTATCATACTTTGCCTTCTGTTGCCTTGATAATCACCAGGACCAAAAGCAACTTGGAGGGAAAATGGATTCGTTTCAGTTTACAATTCTCAGATCATGATCAAGCACTGAGGGAAGCCAAGGCTGGAACTTGAGGCAGGAACTGATGTAGAGACCAATGGTGCAATCTGTGTACTGGCTCATGCCCCTGGCTTGCTCAGCTACCTTCCTAGACTTACTTGCCCAGGAATGGTACCACCTATAGTGTGTTGAAATTTGCTTCTTCAATAGAAATCAAGAATGCCCCACACACCACTCTGATGAAGGCAGTCCCTCAACTGAGACTCCCCATTCCCAGCTATGTCTAGGTTTGTGTCAAGTTGACAGTGACTTACAACAAAACCTCTCCTGTTAAGTGACTTGGAAGCTTACAGATAGTCCTGATTTTTCAGTAATAACCTGGCTTTATCTTCATGGTGTCAACTCATATTTCTTTTTTGGTTTTTTGAGATAGAGTTTCTCTGTGGGTTTGGAGTCTGTCCTGGAACTAGCTCTTGTAGACCAGGCTGATCTCAAACTCACAGAGGTCTGCCTGGCTCTGCCTCCCGAGTGCTGGGATCAAAGGCGTGCGCCACCACCGCCCAGCCTCATATTTCTTTTATTATTACATCTGTGTGTGGCTGGGCATGCAAGTGCTCATGTGTAGATGCAAATGTTTATATGATTTAGAGGGCAACTTGCCGAAGTCAATTCTCACCTTACATCATGTGTGTCTGAGGATCACACTCAGGTCATCAGGCTTGGTAGCAAGTAACTACCCACAGAGCCATCTTGCTGGCCCTTGGTCAACTGAATGTTTCTTCTGTTGTTGACTTCTCTGGCAGATGACAGTCTCCTTTTCTACAGACATTTATTCATGTCGCACATCCATCACATTTATAGGAAATGCTGACCACTGTGCATCATACAGAGAATACCGTGATATTTTCTGTGTGCTGCTGGTACCAGTTCCTGTTCAGCAGTGCTATGTAACTTGAGGAAAGTAAGAGAGTGAGGCTAGGGCTGAGGATGGAGCTCAGTGGTAGAGTTCTCCTTAGCATGTTCAGTCAGGGTTCTGGGTTCCATCTCTAGCAAGGCAAAAAGGTGGGGAGGGTCCTGAGGAGATGGCTCAATGGTAAAGGGCTTGTGTACAACTACAGCGACCTGAGTTTTGATCCCCAGCACCCATGTAAAACTTGGCATGTCTATAATTTCAGGATTGGGGGTGGAGACGGTAGATCAGCCAGTGTCGCTGAAACTGCAATTTCTAGGTTTAATGAAAAACTCTGTCAGAAAATAAGGTTTGGCCTTCACATGAACTTGCAGAGGCAAGTATACCTTTCAGTATACATGTGTACACACGTGCACACGTGTACACATGAGTTTAAAGAGGAGTTTATAAAGCCACTTGACCTTGGTGTTAGATAATTGGAGGCTAGGGAGTTTTCTGTAGGCTCATCCCACTTCCTTATCCTTTCATGTTCATTAACAAAGATCTCATTTGGCTAAAACCAGCATGTCTGCAATATTTCAGGACTTAGTGAGCTTTAAGGATGTGACTGTGGACTTTACCCAAGAGGAGTGGACCTCCCTGAACCCAGCCCAGAGATGCCTCTACAGAGATGTGATGCTGGAGAACTACAAGAACCTGGCCACAGTAGGTAGGCTACAGTAGGTAAAACAAACTGACCTTAAACTCACAGACCCTTGCCTCTGCCTTCTGAATGCTGAGATTAAAGGTGTATAACACTCTAAATATGTTTTAATGTACTGGGGTCATTCTCAAAAAGTCTAAGGTCTCTAAAATTTTTTCTAGGTAGTGGTAGCACATGCCTTTAGTCCTAGCACTCAGGCGACAGAGGCTGGCAGATCTGAGTTCGAGGCCATCCTGGTCTACAGAGTGAATTCCAGGACAACCATACTACACAGAGAAACCCCATCTTGAACCCCGTCCCCCCCACCCCAAAAAGAAAGTATGTTTTCCCTCTCCATGTTGATAGGCTAAATTAGAAACCTCATTGTAAAACTTTTATCATTTGTGTGTCAGTGAGTTCTCTTGGAGTCTTGAGATGTCTCAGTGGTTAAGATACCTTGCTGAGGGGCTGGGCGTTGGTGGCACACACGTTTAATCCCAGCACTCGGGAGGCAGAGGCAGGCGGATCTCTGTGAGTTCGAGGCCATCCTAGTCTACAAAGCGAGTTCCAGGACAGCCTCCAAAACAATACAGAGAAACCCTGTCTCGAAAAACCAAAAAAAAAAAAAAAAAAAAAAAGAAGATACCTTGCTGAGGACCTGGGGTGAAGATCCCAGTAACAACCTGGTTGTGGTCTTGAATGCATCTATAACCCTAGTGTGGAATTGAGGGGAGATTTGAATGAAGATCACAGAGGCTTACTGACTGCCAGTCTAGCTGGTAAAACAGAAGCCAAGGTTCCAGAAGAGACTGCATTAAAGAAGTAAGACAGAATGCTAGAGAATGGCACCCGGCACCCTCCTTTGTTCTTTGCATGTGGGCACAAGTGTGCACACCTACACGCATGTGTGCATATACCACATACACATATACCACACACATACATACCCACAAATCCATATATTTAATTAAGGAAGGGGTTGGGAGATGACTCAGTAAGTAAGGTGGTTACTACTCAAGCAAGAGGACCTGAGTTAGATCCCCAGCTCTCAAAGATCAGGTGTGATGTTAACCACCACATATACAGAAGCACACCCACATATATGAACACTTATACACACACAACGTAATAAGTAGAAAGTTTGATTATCTTGATGACTGTGATGATTGTGACTATATATGAACTACTTGTCGTTAATTTCCCTAGAGGAACAAAGAGTTTTTGTTGTAGTTCTCTCTCTCTCTCTCTCTCTCTCTCTCTCTCTCTCTCTCTCTCTCTCTCTCTCTCTCTCTCTCTCTCTCTCTCTCTCTCTCTCTCTTTTGGTTTTTTGTTTTTAGACAGGTTTCTCTTGTAGCCCTGGCTATCCTGGAACTCACTCTGTAGACCAGGCTGGCCTTGAACTCAGATATCCACTTACCTCTGCCTCCCGAGTGCTGGAATTAAAGGTGTGCATCACACCCCCATTCTGGCTGTTGCAGTTCTTACTTCTGTTTGAATAAGAGTAAAGTCCTGGATCAGGATAGGACTCACTTACAGGGCCCAGAAAACTCAGTGCTTCGTAAATATATGTATGACTAAATTAATTGGGGTCTTATGCTCCAGAGTAAACTAAACTTTTGAGGCATAGACAGGTGGTACTTACTAGCTACTTAAAAATAATTTATCTGTTGTCATTACAACTCTAGTTCCCGGCCAGGTTTGGTGGCACACATCTGGAATTCGAACATTGGGAGGCTGAACTTGAAGCTAGCCACAGGCTAAGTAGGCAAAACAAGGGGAAAAAAAAAAAGCAAAAATTCTAATTCTTGAACCCTGGGAAGTTCTGTCATTTTTCTGTCTAAGCCTTCTCACCAATGTGTCTCACCTTGTGAACAGGATATCAGCTCATCAAACCCAGTCTGGTCTCTTGGTTGGAACAAGAAGAGTTTAGTACAGGTCAGAAGATAGTTTTCCCAGGTCAGTATTCATGGAAATATCCCCCCCTCCCCAACAAGGTTTCTTTGTGTAGCCCTGGCTGTCCTGAAATTCACTCTGTAAATCAGACTGGCCTTGAACTCATGGAGATCCACCTGCTTCTGCTTCTAGTTCTGGGATTAAAGGCATGCACCACCATCTCTGGGCTTGCAAATTCTATTTAATGAAAGTTTATTATGTTTATAACTGAAATAAACTTAAAAACAAAACCCTTGTGTTGGACTGGGAGAGATGGCTCAGTAGGTAAAGGCATATGCAGCCAAGCATGGCAATTTGAGTTCAGTCCCTGGAGCCCACTTGGTGGAAAGAGAGAACCAACACCCAAAGTTCCCTGACCTCTACATGCATGCTGTGACACATGTATATGTGCGTGCACACACACAGTAAGTGAATGAATGATAATGAATATTTTTTAAAAACTCTGAAATCCTTGTATATTTTTGTATGATGTGTATATATATATGTCGGTTGCCATAATATGTATTTTGGCGTCAGAGAGCAACCTTTTGTGTCTGTCCTCACCTTCTACTTCGTTTGACAGTGTCTTTGTTTACCATGTGGTAGGCCAGCAGCCCTCAGGATATTCCTGTCTCCATCTCCCATCTTGTCATAAATGCATTGGAATTACAGACACATGCTATCATGCTAAGCCTTATGTGAGTTTTGGGGATCTGAACTTGTACAGTAAGCACTTTACCCATTTAAAAAGTCCAGCTCCTGTAAGGAAGTTGTTCAAGATAAAATTTGTCTCAGAACTCTGAAGCAAGAAGGAAAATCTTCAACTTCCAATATTCTTTTAGTTTACTTAAACTTATTGCTTTGAGAAATGCTCTTTTTCTAGAAATTTTCTGCTCTCTTTCCCTGATAATTTCTGCTTAACATTAGTTTTAATTTTATAGAATCAACTTTTAATACTATCTAAAAGCTTGATCCAGTGTCATTATCTTTGCCTGGCATGATGGCACAATCTTGTAATTCTTCTCAGGAAGCTGAGGCAGAATGGTTATAAAGTCAGCACAGTGAGGACTGTGTAGTGAGATCAAGGCTTGGCTACTTAGTCTCACAAATAGAACAGAAAAAAAATCCTCATCTGTTTCTACTTTCTTATACCTTTTAAAATTCAAAATAAAAAATCCTTATTTTTAAAAAAATTTTTTTAAAAATTTATTTTATTTTCATTGGTATTTTGCCTGCATGGATGTCTGTGTGAGGGATCAGGTCTTGAAGGTATAGACAGTTGTGAGCTGCCATGTGGGTGCTGGAAATTGAACCTGGGTCCTCTGGAAGAGCAGTCAGTGCTCTTAACCACTGATCCATCTCTCTAGCTCAAGCCTTGTTTTTCAACTCCCGTTTTCCATTTCTTCCTCTAAACTCTTACCTTTATTTTTCCATTTTATTTCAGAATGGAAAATGCAACTTGAAACCAAATGTTCAACATTCCAGCAGAAATTTTTGAAGGGTAACATATTCAATGGGATGCAAATGGTAAGAATAAAAAAAAAAAACCTTATTTTTATTCTCAAAGAAAATTCGAGACTTAAAGCCCTTTGAGGGAGAAAACTAGTAATTTCATTAAAGGAGGTTTGCGAGAAGCAGATAATACCCAAGAACAAATGTCTGAAGAAATAATATGAAGTTGTGCCCCCAATATGTAATGAAACTCACTGCTTCAGAACTCATACAAATACATCTTTTTCTTGGAATGGTATAGAAATCTTTTAAAGTTTAGGCCAGATGACACAGCATACTGGAGTAAGTGTTTAATCACACCACTTGTGAGCAGTTAACAAAGTATGAACTATATAGTTCATTCACATGTAGTGACAAATAATCATAATTATTTTTGTTTTGTTATCAAATGGTTATAACCTTACCAATTGGCTGCAAAGGAAAACAAATGCTGTTCTTTTGTTCTTCCCTCTTACCTGCAGACAGGAAGCCAGAATGTAAGGGAGCTCTTTAACTGGACAAAATCTGGAGACTTCATCAGTGAACTCTCATCCCTTAAGACATATAAGAAAACTCACACTACACAGGATAATTATGATTGTAGTCAGTATAGAAAAGACTTTCCAGTGGTTCAGAAGAAAAAGTGTGCTGGTGAGAAACTTTCTGAGTTCAGTCAGAGTGAAGAAACCTGTATGATCCCAGTGAAGGTCAATCAGAAAATTGCTACACAAGAGAACTCTTTGGAATGCAGTGACTATGGAAAGTCTTTTATTAATCAGTCACACCTTCAGATACATAGAAGAAGAACTCACAATGGAGACAAACTTTATGATTGGAATGAATATGGGAGAAGTTTTGTAAACTCAAGACTTGCTGTTCTTATAGAAACTCTCAATGCAAAGAAACCTTACAGATGTAAGGAATGTGGGAAGGGCTACAGATACCCTGCATATTTAAATATTCACATGCGAACTCATACTGGTGAGAAGCCCTATGAATGTAAGGAGTGTGGGAAAGCCTTCAATTATTCCAATTCATTTCAGATCCATGGAAGAACTCACACTGGAGAGAAGCCCTATGTATGCAATCAGTGTGGGAAAGCCTTCACTCAGTACTCAGGTCTTAGTATACATGTAAGATCTCACAATGGTGACAAGCCCTATGAATGTAAGGAATGTGGGAAAGCCTTCCTTACATCCTCACGACTTATTCAACATATAAGAACTCACACAGGAGAAAAGCCTTTTGTCTGTGTCAAATGTGGGAAAGCCTTTGCTATCTCTTCAAATCTTAATGGCCATTTGAAAATGCATGCTGAAGAGAAGACATGTGAGTGCAAAATTTGTGGGAAAGCATTTGGTTATCCTTCATGTCTTAATAATCACATGAGAACTCACAATGCCAAAAAATCATACACGTGTAAGGAATGTGGGAAGGCCTTTAACTATTCCACTCACCTTAAAATTCACATGCGAATCCATACTGGAGAGAAACCCTATGAGTGTAAGCAGTGTGGAAAAGCCTTCAGTCATTCCACTTCCTTTCAGATCCATGAAAGAACCCACACTGGAGAGAAGCCCTATGAATGTAAGGAGTGTGGGAAAGCCTTCATCTGTCCCAGTTCCTTCAGAATTCATGAAATAAGTCACACTCACACAGAAGAAAAACCATATAAGTGTCAGCAGTGTGGAAAAGCCTACAGTCATCCTCGTTCACTTCGAAGACATGAAAGAACTCACTAGTGAAAAGCTTAATTGATGTTAGCTGTGTGAGAAAGCAATTACTTGCTCTAGTTGACTTTGAAGACATGATGGTACTCACACTCGGGAGAAACTATTACAATTATATACATAGCTTGGAGCAGTGCTGTGTGGTAGATGCTCAGGAGGCTGAAGGTGGGTGATAAATGTAAAGCCATATTGGACAGCACAAATATTCCATGTCAAAAAGTTAAAGTGAATGCTGGCAAGTTGGCTCAGTGGATAAAAGCACTTGCTGTGAATGTCTTAAAACTTGAATAGATCCACAACCATGTGAAGTAGACAGATATAGTGGCATGCATCTGTATTCTCAGCAATCCTACAAGACAGGAGACAGAGGCAGGAGAATCACCTGGAAGCTTGCAGGCCAGCTATCCTGGAATGTGCAGCATGGCAGAAAGAACAAGAGAGACCCTGCCCTGCCTCGACAAGGTAGAAGAAGCAATGCCTTGAAGTTGCCCACTGACATCCATATATTTGTCCACTTTCCCATATACGCCACAGTAATAAAATCTTAAAGGACTGAAATGATGGCTGTTGAGATGGCTCAGCAGATAAAAGCATTCTCTATACAATACTGACAATTTGCATTCTATCCCTAGGGCCCCACAGTGTAGGAGAGAATTGACACTTAAAGGTGTCCTGTCTGTGACTTCCATGTGAATGCTGTGGCACAAATGCCCTCTAGCCAGCCCCCAATAATAATACATTTTTCACATTAAAATGAGGGACTGTAGAGATGGCTCAAACAGTTACAAGCACCTGTTCCTCTCGCAGAGGACATGGGTTCAGTTCCCAGCACTCACATGGCAACTCACAACATCATAACTCTAGTTGCAGGGGATCTGATACCCTCTTCTGGCCTCTGTGAGCACTCAGCACATCTAGAGTGCACATGTGCAGGCAAAACACGTACACACATAAAGCTAAAACAAAGGAAGTTGCAATGAGTCCATTAGAGCAGAGTGACTCATGTCCTCAGAAGGCTAAGGTGCAGCAGGATGCATGCAAAGAAACGTGGGAAATCTTCAAATGGCTTTCTACAAATAGAGACAGATGGCTGCCACAAGTGTTTCTACTATGGCCTCCACAGGAAACTGCCTGAGTTATACTGATCTTGATTTCCAGCCTCCAAATTGTAAGAAATAAATAACCATTTTTAAGCTACCTGGGCTGTTACTTAGTTGCATCAGCTCTAACAAATATAGATAATAATCTATACAAATAAACCTTTAGACTACCAAACGCTTTAGTTACATGCAGGTCTGAGTGCAGTGGCCCCGGTTTGTACAGTCCTAAAATTTGAGAGGTGGGAATAGGATTGAGTTTAAGACCTGTGCTATTCAACTATTCAGCAAGATCTTGCCTGCTCCTCCCCCCCTTCCTCTTTCTTTCCACATTTGTTTTCAATATCCAATCTTTAAACGTCCAATCAAGGGCTGGGGATAAAATGATGGCTTAGGGGTTAAGAGCACTTGTTAATCTTTTAGAGGACATAGTATTTGGTTCCTAGTGCCCACATGGTGGCTTACAATCATGTCTGTAATTCCAGGTCCTGCTCATCTGATGCTCTTTTCAGGCTCTTGAGGGTGTCAGTCATGTGTTGCACATAAGTACATGTAGGTAAAACACTCATGCAATAAAATAATAAGTAAATTGGTTTTGGTTTTGGTTTGGGTTTTTTTTTTAAGGCAAGAGTTTCTCCATGTAGCCCTTGATCTATAGATCAGGTTGTCCATGAGCTCTGAGATCCACCTGCTTCTGCCTCCCCATTGCTTGGATTAGAGGTCTGTGCCCCCACCACCCCGCTGAATCAATTTTAAAAAGACAAATAGCATGAAAATAATGGTTCACTAACCTAGTGCTAACACTTGGGGGCATGAGGCCAGAATGATCAGGAATTCAAGACCAGTATTGCTTACATAGTGAGTTTGAGGCCATCTTGGGTGCCATGAGAACCCATCTCAAAACAAAAACAAAAAACATGCTTGTAATCCTAGTACTCAGGAGGAAGAAGCAAGAGTTCAAAATTACCCTTGACATAGTAAGTTTGAGGCTGGCCAGGGTTGAGATCCGGTTTGTGGTGGTTTGAATGAGAAGGGCTTATGTTTGAATGCTTGGTCCCCAACTAGTGGAACTGTTTGGGAAGGTTAGAGGTGTGGCCTTATTGGAGGAGGTGTCACTGGAGGTGAGCTTTGAGGTTTCAAAAGCCCAAGCCAGGCCCAGTCTTTCTCTTGCTGCCTGTGCCTGCAGATCAGGATGTGGAGCTCGCAGCCACTGCTCCAGCATCACACCTGTCTGCTTCTTACAAAAATAACGGACTGACCCTGAAACTGTAAGGAAGCCTCCAGTAAATGTTGCCGGGGCTGCTTTTTAAAATAAGGGTTGCCTTGGTCATGGTGTCACAGCAACAGACCAGTAACTAAGGTACTGTCTCAAAAACATAGTAGCTGGCATGGAAGCTACTGTGATCATAAAGGTAGTTTTCACAGGACATGGCCTATTTGTTGTACTCCAAATGTTTTGGCCCCTGCATTTTCCCAAAATAAGGGAAACTTGACTGTATAATTTGTGGTAATGGGAAACTGCATAACTGCTAAGCCATTTCTGTAGCCCACAAATGCTTATAGCATATACATATATGTTTTAATATGTATATAACACAATATATATGGAATGGAGAAAAGCCTTAATATTCATATGTGAAACCTTTGAGAAAAACATCTAAGCAATGTGGGAAAACCTTTCACTTATTTCAATTCAACTACATGAAAATATTCAAGTTGTAGGAAGCCTCATGAATTTAAGGAGTATAATAAATACTTCAAATCACATTTCCCCTTTATACTTTTTTCCATTTGCTTTGAGATAAGGTATGTAGCCCTGGCTGTCCTGGAACTTGCTTTTGATCTGCATGTCTCCCTGCTGAGAACTGGGATAAAAAGTATGCACCTTCATGCCCAACTGATTTTTTTATGTCTCTGTGTGGGCATGTACACATAAGTTTGGTTGCCTGTGAAGGCCAGAAGAAGGTCTTTAGTTCCCTGGTGCTGGAGTTACAGGTGGTTGTGAGCTGCTAGATAATGGTTGCTGGGAACTAAATTTAGATTCTCTGCAAAAGCATCGTGCTGTCTTAACCGCTGAGCTGTGTTTCCAAACCTATTTTATTACACCGATTGATGTTTGCGGACATGGACATACTTTCGTGTGCATATGGCAGTCAGGGGACAACTGTGTAAGTCTGTTCTCTCCTCCTATCATGTGTGTCCCAGAGACTGAACTCCAGTCGCTAGCCTTGGTAGAAAGCTTGCATAAGGGTGACCATCTCACCAGCCTGCGGAAAGACTCTTCCTGCTGGTATCTCTCAGGGGTATGGAAGTCTCTTGTGTGTGGCTGTCCACATCTTTCTCTAGATGGGGAATTTTTCTGATATTTGACTGAGTATGTTTTCTGTGCTATTAGTTTTTATTTTAACTCTGCTTTTCCCTAAGTTTCTCACATGTTGTCTTTTTTTTCATCTCCAAGAGTTCTTGAAAATTGTATTCACTCCTTTTTTCTTTCCTGATATCTGGATATGACTTTTCCTCAACTTTTATTCTTCAATAACTTATTCTTTTGATACATTTAGTAATGTTTTCCACTATGCTTTGTTCTTGTTTGATTTACTGAGATTTTGTTTCTAATATTTCTCTTTTCTTCACAATCTCAAATTCTTTGCTGATTTGTTTTATTTTGTGATGCTGCAACGATAAATGGCACACTTACTGAAAAATAAGTAAGTATTGTAGAAATTACTCACAAGAGACAAACAAGTAACCCCAATGAACTGAGTAGTTTTCCACCACCGAACTGGAAACCAGAATGCTGGAAAAGAGAGTGAGACTTCCGCTGTTCAGTCTTTTATACCTTCCTCCGTAATGCCCCTAGCCAGGCCCAAGGGTTCACCACCTACGTCCCTATATGTCTTTAGTCATGCCTAAAGTGGGTGTGGTTAGCGGTGTGGTGAACCGCCCTTTTATTACCTCATCTGTATGTGCCTCTAATAAGTCACATGGTTAATGGCAGAGCACTGTTTCCTCCTACAATTCCCCTTTTAGTCTAAAAAGGATATTTAAACTTAAAACAACTAACTTGTGTCAATGAACAAAATGTATCAAACATCTATCCCATCTAAACCTAAACTTATCTGAAAGAAACACCCAAGTCTGAACACATCTTTCCAATCCCAACTCTAAAATAATTGAAAACTAACACTAACAGGTGTGAACTATCCTATAATATCAATAGTAGGGAGAGAGGGCATGGAATTCTCAAAACTACTTCCTGCTGAGATGGGACCTGTGAGAAGAAAAATGTTAATGTAACAAAATCTTCAGTAGATCAGTCTCTGTTTAGCAGGAGACTGACAGACTGCTGATGCAGATGGACAGTTTGAAATTTCCTGCTTTGCTGAGAAGTCTTCCAGACACACTGTGGCCTATGGGCTGAAGATGGATGCCCCAACATTACAGAGGAACTTTGGGTGACTGTCCAGGTAGCAAGATGTCTCTGTCAATCCTAGTGTTTATATATTATCCTTCTGTGGTCTTTGATGGAGTTGAAGACAGATAGTTATAATTATAGTTTTCCTTAGTTATGATAAAAGATAAGCTACATATAGAACTTTGGACTCACAAGGATGGGATAGATATTTTCTTTAAATCTTGCTAAATGTTGATAGACAAAATGTTTTAACTGTGTTCTTACTTGATAACTGTTCTGTTATATATAATTTGACTATGTTAAAGTTAAGACCTTTCTTTTTATTTAGACAGAAAAGAGAAGATGGGGAAGTCCTGTGTCAATAAAGCACTGTTGGCCAATAGGGAAGCAAGATAGGTGGGACTAGGAGTCCAGGAGGACTCTGGGAAGGAGAAACACAGAGAGTCACAAATGTAGCCTGCCAGAGAAGTAAGATGTCTGGAACTTTTCTCCGGTAAGAGAAATACTTAGATGAACAATTATCAGATAAATACTTAAGTCAGAGCTAGAAAGTAAGAAAAAAGCAAGGCCAACAGCTTCATAATTAATACAGAGTCTTGTGTGTTATTTGGGGACTACAACGCGGTAGAGCCCAGGCGACTGGTGGGGAAGAACCAAAGTGGCTGACAAGAAAAAGGCATCACTCTACAGTTTTGTTTTTCAAGACAGGGTTTTTCTATGTAGCCCTGGGCTGTCCTGGGACTCACTCCGTAATCTACCTGCCTTTGCATCCCAAGTACTGGCATTAAAGGACTCCCCATCATACCCAGCTTCCTTGCTGAATTTTTCATGCCAACTTTCTTGTACAATTCCTGAGCTGACTTCTTACTTATTTTATCAGCTATTTTTTACATTTTTATTTATTTATATTTTATATAAAGTGTTCTGCATGTCTGCCTGAATACCAGAAGAGGGCACCAGATCTCATCATAGATGTTTGTGAACCACCATGTGGTTGCTGGGAATTGAATTTATGACCTCTGGAAGAACAGTCAGTGCTCTTAACTGCTGAGCCATCACTTTAGCCCCTCGGCTAATTTTTTTTTTTTTTTTTTTTTGGTTTTTCGAGACAGGGTTTCTCTGTGGCTTTGGAGGCTGTCCTGGAACTAGCTCTTGTAGACCAGGCTGGTCTCGAACTCACAGAGATCCACCTGCCTCTGCCTCCCAAGTGCTGGGATTAAAGGCGTGCGCCACCAACGCCCGGCCCCTCGGCTATTTTTTAATTCTCTTTGAGGTAATTAATTTTTTGTAGCCCTGGCTGTCCTGGAAACTCTCTCTTTAGACCAGGCTGTCCTCAAACTCACAGAGGTCAGCCTGCCTCTGTCTCCGAGTGCTGAGATTAAAGACATGTGCCACTACCGCCTGACTGGCTATTGGTCATTTTTATGACTTATCAGGACTTGTGAGAGAGCTCATCAAGTATAGGTGCTTAGTGCCAATCCAGGAGACCTGCGTCCAATCTCCAGAGTGCACCTGGTGGAAGGAGAGGACCGACCTCCACACATTGTTCTCTGGCTTCCATGAATACTCCTGACAAATGCACACGCAGAGATGTATAAGGAAAAAAAGTTAAAGCAAAAACCAAAATAAAAACCACACAAACCTTTAAAAACCTAGACTTCTGAATTCTTTGTCTAGTATTTCAGCCATTTTATTATGTTTGGAGTCAGTAATTGAAGAGTAGTGATCTTCAGGAAGAGTCATGTTGCCTTGGTTTTTTTTGTTGTTTTGTTTTGTTTGAGGTAAGGTTTCTCTATGTAGCCCTGGCTATCCTGGAACTCGCTATAGATCTGCCTGTGTTTCTTGTGTTCCTAAGCTGTGGTTCACACACATGGTTGGATGGATAGCTCTTCTAGTTTTATTTGGAGGTCTTCTTAGTGAGCAGCCTTCTCTTTAGGGGTCACCCCAGTACTACTCAGAGAGGAGAAAGCAAACTATTATAATAGCACTAGAATCAAAAGAATCCAGATATAAAAACCTATTAGAGCCGGGCCGTGGTGGTGCACACCTTTAATCCCAGCACTCAGGAGGCAGAGGCAGGCGGATCTCTGTGAGTTCGAGGCCGGGCTGGACCAATAGCCTCCAAAACAATACAGAGAAACCCAGTCTCATTAAAAAAAAACTATTAGAATCAATGACCATACAAAAGAAAATGTCTAAAATATTATAATCTATTAAATCAAAATTAAGACACAAGTGGGCCAGGTATGGTGGCACATGCCTTTAATACCAACACTTGGGAGGCAGAGGCAGGCAGATCCATATAGTGAGTTCCTTCTTGCTGCCTTGTATACTAATTTTTAAAATTAATTTTAGTCAGATAAAGTTTGAGATCAGCCTGAGACACACACATACCCTCATGCAAAACCTCTGAATTCAAGAGTAAGAATAAACCTCAAATATATAAAAAGGGCTTAAAGAATTTCAACAGGTATACAAATGAGCAACAAGTACAACACAAGATGGTCAAGTCGCTAAACAGGAAATAAATCAAATCACAGTGAGAGGGATGTACCGTATCTTATGTGTGCAGCACATGCAAATGAGATATCATTTTACTCCATTGATGATGGCTATTATCAACAGTGGGTGGGGGGTAAAAAGAAAAGGGGCTGGCAAGATGGCCCAATGGATAAAAGCAGTTGCTGCCAAGGATGATGACCTGAGTTTGATCCCTGGAGCTCACATGTGCCCACCCCCACACATTACAAAATGAAAACTAAGAAACAGAAACAATAAAAAGGTAAGGAAATGTGTGTTGCTGGTAATAAAATGGCATAGCAGTTTTGGAGAGCTGTATGGTAGTCCCCCACTCTTAAGCCTTATTATTATACTATTCAGTAATTCTTTTTTCTTATAAATCCAAAATACTGAGAGCTAGAAACCAAAGATATATTTGCACTTCAATGTTGATAGGATGGCTACTGACAATAGTGATTGTTTAAAACTCCAAGCAAGCATCTGTTTCATCATGCTTTTTTATATTCCTTGAAATTGTGCCCCAGACCTGCTCACCATGGATAGGATAACTCCTGTGGCCGTGAAAAGCCCAATCACTTAATGCTTTCAAATCTGACCCAGAAACCGCTGGATAAATTGCCAAGTAGCATCATCTAGATAGTCATGCAAGCCACCTTCCTGACTGCCTTCTCTTCTGGGAGTTCTAGTCTACCCACTATGCACAGTGATTACCAGGGTCAAGGGAACCTGCTGAGTCTAAGGTTGCTCCAACTGTTTATAGAGTGCCCAAGTTATGCTCGTGTGTTACTGCCACCGTGTGGTCATATTTTTCCTTATTCTGACAAGGAATCACTTGAACACTGCACAGAGTAATTTTATTTTTTACATTTAGATTACTGATCCATTTGTAGTAAGTGATATTAGTATAGATTTTTAAGTTTTACATTTAATTATTTACTAAGGACATGAACATGACATAGCACTTGTATGTCGGTCAGAGGACAACTTGGGTGTGAGAGGTTGGCCTTCTTCTACCATGGAGGTTTCAGGGATCAAACTCAGGTCCTCAAGCTTGGCAGACAACCCTGAGGCATAGATTTTATTTCATTTCAGCTTTTCCTAGATATCTTACCATTTTCCTTTGTGTGTGTGAGCGCCATAGATACAGAAAGTATTTCTTGTGTGTGTGACTACACATACACATGACCACATTCAGAGGCCAGAAGAGGACATGGGCTGTGCTACTCCATCACATTCTTTCTTAGCCCCTTGAAACATGGCCTCTCACTGAACCTGGAGCTTGCTGCTTTTAGGCTCGGCCAGCAAACCCCACCAATCCTCCTGGTTTCCTTCCCCTACCGTTTCCAGGGGTGCAGGTGCACATGACCATTCCCAGCGCTTATATAGGTGCTGGGGATCCAAGCCCAGGTCTAATGTTTATGTGGCAGTAGCTTCTACCCACTGAACTATCCCCTCAGCCCATCTTTTAGTATTCTTAGTGGTACTGTATTTTTTTCTGAATAAATCTTGGAAGATATCTGGTCATATCAGTACTTTTGCAATGCACAGAAGATCTCAGGACATATGGTGAGACTTTACCAGAACATAAAAATATGCAGAAGAAAAACAATCAAGTCGCATAGTATGTTGGCTAATCTTTGTCACTGTGACACTAAAGTCATGTAGGAAGAGGATGTCTCAAGTGGGGGATTGGCCCCCATCAGATTGGCCTGTAGGCTAGCCTGAAGATGGTTTATGTCCTACCTGCTCCTGCCCCAAATAAGCACATAGAGACATATTAATTATTAAGCTGTTGACCAATGGCTAGGGCTTCTTACTGGCTAGCTCACTCTTAATTAATAACCTATAACTACTGATCTATGTATTTCTACATGGCCTTATCTTACCAGAGAATGCCTGGCGCGGTCCTATCTTCCTGGTCTCTACATGGTGTCTCTCTCTGTAACCTCTTTCTGCCTCTCTCCCCAGAATTCCCCTCGTCTCTTATCCTTGCCTATATTTCCTGTCTGGCTAGTGGCCAATCAGTGTTTTATTCACCCACCAATAAGAGAAACATATATATTGAAGGACATGCCCCATCACTAGCCTGTGGGGAATTTTTTTTATTACTATCTGATGGGGAGGCCCAGCTCACTGTAGGTGGTGCCTCTGGGTAGCTGACCCTGGATGGTATAAGAAATCAAGCTGAGCAAGCCAGTATTCAGCATTTGTCCGTAGCCTCTTGCTTCAGCTGCCGACTCCAGGTTCCTGCCTTCAAGTTCCTGACTTCCCTCAATGATGAGCTGTGACTAAGATAGAAATTAAACTCTTTTCACCCCGAGTTGTTTTGGGTCACTGTGTTTCTCACAGCAACAGGAAGCCAAACTAAAACAGAAATTGGTACCAGGATTGTGGGGGTGTTTCTGTGATGGACCTAACCATGTTTTTTGGGAGGAGGATAGTGGAAGGATTTTGGAGTTTGTGCTACAGAAAGCCATTGAATTCTCTGAGCTTACTGAATTGTTATGGGATACAGGGAGATAGGAATGAATAATGAGAGAGGTGCAGAGGGCAGAGGCCTTATGTGATAGTTTGAATTGAGAATCTGTGATTTCTGGTCAGCTGGGGCTGAAGACCATCTGTACTGATTAACAACAGACCAGCACCACTGAAGTGAAACCTTTTCTGGGACAATTGGTGCTGATTTTCTGGAGCCCAAACATCAGCTGTGACTAAGGACACCAGCATCACTGAGGTGAAATCTTGGAGTAATTCCTCAGGGTCAGCACACAGAAGCTGTGGTCCAGAAGGAGCAAAGATGAACTGCATGGCTGATGAACTTGGTAATGTGTAAGAGTTTCTCATGTGGTAATGGTTTGGGTGACTAAAAAAAAGCTGCAGGATGGAAAGAGTCATGGTGGAGAGTAACCGAGGCTTGATTCACATGGCAGAGTCAGAGTCCCTGAAGAAAGGCCATTGGTGAAGGTACAGCCTCAGTTGCAGTGGAGACCCCAGCCCAGGAACTGGAAGGGACAGGACTGTGGCAGGTTGGTAGACTCAGGCCAGATTCTTTACACAAGTTGGGTGTGCTGTGGATGGCAGACCTGAAGAAGTGGAGTTGCCCAGGGTTTTTCGAGCCCAGAAGATCAAGACTGGTTCCAAATGTTGGACACTAAGCTATTTACACTGTTAGTGTTTGGTTTTGCTTGACTTCCCTCAACAATGGACTATGGGCCGGGCGTTGGTGGCGCACGCCTTTAATCCCAGCACTCGGGAGGCAGAGGTAGGCGGATCTCTGTGAGTTCAAGACCAGCCTGGACTACCAAGCGAGTTTCAGGACAGCATCCAAAGCCAGAGAGAAACCCTGTCTTGAAAAACCAAAAAAAAAAAAACCCAAAAAAACAAAAAAAATGGACTATGATTGGCATGTCTAAGCCAAATAAACTCTTTCCTCTCCAAATTAGTTTTATCAGTGTTTGTTAGTGTTTATCACATCAGTAAAAAGTGAACTAGGATACACTGAAAATACAAGGAATTGAAAATTCAAAGTAATCAAGGACTATAATAATTCCTTATACTGTTCACATAGATAAAACAAAGTAAAGGATCATAAAGGCCCATGGAACAGAGATCATTCTATGAATGGGCAGGCTTTGCAGTACTTAAAAAATCAAGGCAGAGGCTCTAAGAATATTGAGGGGAGTCAGAAAAACTTTTTGGAGGATGTAGCTCACCTGGTAGTGTTCTTTCTTAAAGTATAAAGCCCTGGGTTCCATTCCCAGCACTGCATAAAATGGGGTGTGGTGGCTCATGCCTGTAATGCCAGCACTCAGGAAATGGAATCAAGAGGAAGAGATGTTTAAGGTCATCCTTGGCTATGTAGATTTCCAGGCCTGAGTGCTTTTCTGAGTATCTTTGGGGTGAGTTCTTATCCCCAGATTTGACCTTCAGGTCTATCTATCCATATAGTGTGCAGAGATAGTTCCTGGTCCTGCCTTCAGGCCTACCCTGGGGCATGGGTACTGCCCACAGGCCTGGCTGTAACCTCAACCTTGGGTGTTTCGTCCTCTACATGATTAAGAGATTGCAGTCAGATCCTCAGAGGAGAAAACTATAATTTTTGTGTCTGCCCCAGTCCAACATTGCTAATTCCTCAGATGCTATCTGTGGTAGCTTTTCTGTAGTCATGGGAGGCATGGCTTTAAACATGGATTCACTTTTATGAATTATCACATGTTTTATGTTTTTAGGGGTTTATATATGAGCGTTTTCCAGCTCAATAATTTCTGTAGACTAGTAACCAGAGATAAACATAGTGTGTTTGGGATAAGGTCCTACAGAAGCATGTCAAACCTGAGCCCTGACACCCATTCCCCTATGTGGGTGGTGTCATGTGGAAACCATGGTTGGCTCTACCACTGGGAAGCCCACGCTTCAGTGCCAGCACTAGGGAGGTAAAGGGAGGCAGATCTCTGTGTATTCCAGAGCCTCAAGGTCAGCCTGTTCTACATAGAGACCTTGTGTCAAAAACAACCAACCAACCTAATGTCCCGACCCACAGGACACTCATCGTGGGTCTGGTGGACACCTAGGAAAAAGATGGGGGGCAGAGGATACAAGGACGGATGCCAAGACAAGAGTCTGATCGAGGTGACAACTTTCTTCATCCCAAAGGGATCTATATAGAGGAAGGGAGGAGGGGAAGGAATGGGGGATGTCCTGTAGCTGCTATGAACCTGGCGGAGTGGAAGGTCAGTGGGATGGGTAGGGCATCCTGTGTCCTCTGGTAACTTAAATGCAGACTCTAACTTTATCTTTCACAATCCACCTTCTATTGTTTAAGCCTATGCCCTAGATAAGCCACAGGTCTGTTTCTGGAATTTAGCAGGTAGCAGGGTGGTCCTGAGTCATGTACTTTCTATGAGGGTCTTTTCTTATGAGTACGTGAGGCAGCCGTACCTGGTTGATGGCCGGAGGTCCCTGACACCAACCAACCAATCAAAGAAACAAACTTGGGAGGACGATGAATTTCTGTGATTTTGAGGTCAGCTTTGTCTCCATAGTGAGTTCCAGGACAGCCAGAACTACATAATAGAGAGACTGTGTTTCAACACCACCCCCAAAGAAGAATATACAAAAAAAAACTGAGCCTTTTAAGTGTGTTTAGTAAGGGGCCAGTGAGATAGATCAATAGGTTAGGATTTGGATTCTTGAGCCCCACCTAATGAAATGAGAGAATCATGCCTGTAAGCTGTCCTCTGATCCCCCCACCCCATAATACTCCAAGGCAAATGAGTGCAGGCATACACAAAACAGATATGCAATAAAAGTGAAAAAGTGTTTAAGAAGGTTTCTACTGAAATTCATTAAAGATCAACTACATTTTGCATATTTACTACTTGAAATCAGCTGCTGGGGTGGGCAACTTCTGGACTGTGAGAATGGGGTGTCAGTGTGAATGACACATAGATTCCAACTGTGACTCACAAATGTTCCAACTTGGGCATCTACGAGCAAATCTTTCAAGGACTCACAGGCCTTACTTCGGACCATCAGGACAGCATCCAAGGCCAGCTCATAACCACAAGTCACACAAGACATTCAAAACTAATCTCATGATATTTGGTTGCCAGAAATTAAAGGTAGTGTCAGACAGCCTAAGTCACCCCCCCACACACACACACAGGAAAGGAAAACTGCACAACCACTTTTATTCCAGAAGCAAACATAATATGAAGGTGTAAAGCTCTTCTACACACACACACACACACACACACACACACACACACACACACACTGATTTTTTTTGTTTAAATAAAATTAAAAATATTTCAAATGGATGCTTGAATTGCCATTATTATACTACTTTAATTTGAGCTTCCTCTCTGTTTTAAAATTTTGATCCAGGCATTGGTGGCACACACCTTTAATCCCAGCACTCAGGAGGCAGAGGCAGGTGGATCTCTGTGATTTCGATGTCAGCCTTGTCTACAGAGCGAGTTCCAGGACAGCCTCCAAAGCAATAATAGAGAGAAACCCTGCCTCGAGAAACAAAAAGCTGATGTACATGGACGTTTTGCCTGCATGTGTGCCTGTGCACCACCTGTATGCATAATGCAGAAGGCAGTGTAGGCAGCTGGGGTTGCAGATAGTTGGGAGTCACATGTAGGTGTTACAAATTGAATTTAGGTTCTCTGGAAGAGCACCCAGTGCTCCTAATGGCAAAACTATCTCTCCAGCATTATTTCTTTTTTAATTAAAAATTTTATTAGTTATTAATTTATGGGGTGGGCCTGGTTTTAGTGCCACAGCCTGTTGGGGAAGTCCTTTTATTTGTCAATAAAGCACTGCTGGCCAATAGGAATCTAGATAGGTGGGACTAGTAGGAGTCCAGGAGAACTCTGGGAAAGAGAAACACAAGAGAGTCGAAATGTAACGCCATGGGGTAGGAAGCCCGGAACTATTCTCCGGTAAGAGAAATAGTTAGATTAGCAATTATGGGATAAATACTTAAGTCAGATCTAGCCAGTAAGAAACAAGCAAGGCCAACAGCTTCATAATTAATATAGCCTCCTGTGTGTTTATTTGGGACTGATGCGGCTCTAGAACCAGGCTGGCGGGAAGGCTCCTCTCAAGGAAAAAGCTTCTCTTTACAGAATGGTGTCAGAGCAGGATTGAATTTCCACGTAGAATGACAAAAGCTTTAAAGGAATTTTAGAAACAGAAGAACAGAGAGAAGCACAGAATTTTGGTAGCAGCATTTTTCTCAGGTGGGCTCTGTTTTGCTAGGGACAAGCCGAGATTCATGCGGCTCACGGGAGTCTTCCTGACTTAGCATAAAAAAAAAGCCAACAAGGTTCTTTTAAGAGGCTTTGCTAACGACTTAAAAGTTATACGTACAGCTGGAAGTGGCAGTGACCACATCTCTGAGCCGGCAGCTTTTGCTGGATGTCAGACTGAGAGAGTAAGCTGGAGTCACGCTAACGCCCGCCATCTTGAAAAACTGCAGTTTAAAACAGTCGCGGTTTTAACAGATAAGACACGTGGCCAGAAAAACGTAAAGATTTACAGTAAAGTCAGACTTGGATGAAGAAAAACCTCGAAAGGTTTACAGTGTGTTTAAAAACATACGTAAGATCGAGAGAGAAAAAAACGACAAAGTGGTAAGTAAGTAGAGAAGCCGGCTGTGGTGGCGCACGCCGGTAGGAATTGCTCCAGAGGCAGAGGCAGGCAGATTTCCAAAGAGAAACCCTGTCTCAGAGAAGAATAAATAAAAGTAAAAGAAATAGAGTAATAATAATAATATATAAATAAATAAGCCACGTAAAGATGGAAAATACACAGAGAGTCTGGATACTGTACGCTATTGTGTTTTTCAGTTTTTTGATTGCTCAGGAAGGAACAGCTGCTAAAGTACACTTGATTATAAATGCTGTTGAATTAATCCGACTTCTATCTTTTGAAAATGCCTTGACTTTAAAATTTAAGTATAAGAATATGTTACTTGGGAAAGGAGATTTTACTCATGTTTCTACAGAAAATGAAAAGCTGAGTATTCCTTCCAGGCTTCTGTGGTTTGATGAACCAAGACCCCCGGAAGGAGTGGACCAAGTGTTCTAACAACTGAAACAACTAAGATGATGCTGTCTTACAGACCCCCCAAAATGGACTTATACAGGTTTCTGAGTTTTTTCATGATCCCCATGGTATGAACAGCGCCCCCTTCCAGCATGAAGCAGTTTGGAATGAGCGATGTCCTAATTCCCATCTTGTTCATAAATCTTTGTTTTCACTGAAATGGGGTTGTTTATAACTGGCTAATGATCACAGCCGATCTCTTGTTAATGGTAAAAAGGGGAATTATGGTATGGGTATTGTTTTTCATTTATTGATACAAATTCAAGGTCAATTTTGTAATGTGTATATTTCTCCTCTTGATTAAGTATTGTGCTTATACTGATCTTTTACAATGTAATGCATAACTGAATACAGATTATAGATAGTTACTTATAATAGTCAGAATTTATAGTTAGGTAAGTTAGGTTTTCTAGATATACAGAAATATATTTAAGATACATAAACAGTCTTCAAACCTCTCAACGACCTTCAGAAAATGGCATTTAAAAAGGTTTAGGGTTTTTCTTGACAATGAGAAATGTCTGCTCCTGGCAGCACCAATTACGCCTGAGAGGAAGATGGGCATCGAAGAAACTTGTTATGGAGTTTGCTTTCAACATGGCAAGATGAGTCATTTGGGCAAGAAACTGCTCTTGCCTGTACTGCTTGACTGTTGTTGTATAATCTGGACATGCAGGACCCACAGGAAAGTGACTGCTGAACTCAGTCTTACAGGGTTCCTGCTTCATGGAAGAGTCTACAAAACTTTCTACAGGACACAGAGAAATGACTGACAGACTGCCAATGCAGATGGACAGTTTGAAATTTCCTGCTGTCCTGAGAAATCTTCTGGACACATTGTGGCCTATGGGCTGAAGATGGATGCCCCGACAATACAGAGGAACTTCGGGTGACTGTCCAGGCAGTAAGATGTCTCTGTCAATCCTAGTGTTTATATATTATCCTTCTGTGGTCTTTGATGGAGTTGAAGATAGATAGTTATAATTATAGTTTTCCTTAGTTATGATAAAAGATAAGCTACATATAGAACTTTGGACTCACAAGGATGGGATGCATGATATTTTCTTTAAATCTTGCTAAATGTTAATAGACAAAATGTTGTAACTGTGTTCTTACTTGATAACTGTTCTGTTATATACAATTTGACTGTGTTAAAGTTAAGACCTTTCTTTTTGTTTAAACAGAAAAGAGGAGATGTTGGGGAAGTCCTGTTATTTGTCAATAAGCACTGCTGGCCAATAGGAATCTAGATAGGAGTCCAGGAGAACTCTGGGAAGAGAAACACAAGAGAGTCGAAATGTAACGCCATGGGGTAGGAAGCCCGGAACTATTCTCCGGTAAGAGAAATACTTAGATTAACAATTATGGGGTAATTACTTAAGTCAGAGCTAGCCAGTAAGGAACAAGTAAGGCCAACAGCTTCATAATTAATATAGCCTTCTGTGTGTTTATTTGGGACTGATGCGGCTCTAGAACCAGGCTGGCGGGAAGGCTCCTCTCAAGGAAAAAGCTTCTCTTTACAACAGCCCATGCATGGTGGTCAGAGAACAGTTTTTGGGAGTTGGTTTTCTTTCCACCATTTGAGTCTTAGGGATTGAACTCAGGTCCTCAGGGTTGGTGGCAAGCGCCTTTACCTGGCGAGACGGCCTGAGCTTCCTTTTCTTCTAAGTGGACTGAAGCCACTCAAGAAGAGGTGAAAAGGGTTCACTGCTCTGCCCTTCCAAAGCCCCCACAAAATTGTATGAACTAAAAGGCTCAAATCTGTGGCTAGAGAGTTGGCTCTTGCAAAGAGTCCAGGTTGTTTCCAACACACACGTAGTAGCTCAAAACCATCTGTCACTCCAGTTCCATGGGATCCTACACCCTCCTCTGGCCTCTGTGTATACTGGGCATTCATGTGGAGCACATATGTACACACAGGCAAAACATTCACACACATAAATATAAGAATAAATATTTAATAAAAGCGATTGATTTTATTTTCGTTTTGTTTGTGTATGTGTGTACCCCATGGGTGCAAGTGCCTGCAGCAGCCAGAGAGGACATCAGATTCCCTAGATCTACAGTTTTAGGCAGTTTCAAGATGCCAGAGGTGGGTTCTGGGAGTCAGAAGTAAGTCGTCTTCAGGAACAGTACACATTCTTTCCTAAACGCTGAGCCATTTCCCCAGGCCTTCTTTCCTTGAATTTCTGTTTCTCATTTTAGTGTTTTTCCTCCTTCCCTGAAAATTTCAACATTATTATTATTTTTTTTTTGGTTTTTTGAGACAGGGTTTCTCTGTAGCTTTGGAGGCTGTCCTGGAACTCACTTTGTAGACCAGGCTGGCCTTGAACTCACAGAGATCTGCCTGCCTCTGCCTCCCGAGAGCTGGGATTAAAGGCGTGCATCACCAACGCCCGGCGAAAATTTCAACATTCTAGGCTCGACTGTGGGACTTGTAGTTGGGTCAGATTTACATGCCCAGAGTTTCATCCCAAGGTCAGTTCCTTGCTGTCTCCAAGTCTGTGCTGTATGTTTTCAGGATTGTGTGGGGTGAAGAACTGGGTGGCCCCCTTTCAAGTGTGTCTTCCTAGCTGAGCAAATAAGGTTTCCTCAAGCTCAGGAATGAGGTATGTTCTCTGGAGAATCTAGTTCCCCTTAGGGGTCACTTGCGATCGAGAGGAACCTTTCTCTGGTCTTCCTTATACCAGTTGTCCCATCTATGTGACAATAATCCAAAGGTCTTGCTTGACCATGGCTTTGCTTAGAAGTATGGAGAACATTTTTCTGTGTTGAGCTCTTTGTAGACTGGATACCGATTAGAGTTCACTAGGTGGGCCCCCCATGGCCTGTCTGAACAAGTAAACAGACGACTCTCTATAGTTACTGGACATTTGGAGAGATTCCCCATAGTTCCTTGGAACCTAGTTGGCCTTGAAAGACAAGGAGATGTTATCTTGTTAGGGGTTAGAGAGCTTGCTCAGTGGTTAAGAGCTCTTGCTGCTCTTGCTGAGGACCTGGGTTTGGTTCCCAGCACCCACATAGTTGCTCAGAAACATTTATAGCTCTAGTTCTTGGAAATCTAATACCACCCTCTTCTGGCCTCCCAGGACACCAGTCATGCAAATGGTACACATAAAATACATGTAGACACTTACACACATAAAAATATGAGTCTTTAAAAACTATGGTGCTGGGGCTGGAGAGATGTTTCAGTGGTTAAGAGCACTGACTGCTCTTCCAGAGGACCCAGGTTCAATTCCCAGCACTCACATGGCAGCTCACAACTGTAACTATAAATTGCACACTTGATGAAGGATACAGGTGACTATTTGTTGTGAGGAGGTACTTACAAGAGAGACCAGCAACCCAAGTTGGTCTCAGTGGCTCCGGATCCCTGACTGGAACCCCGAAAAGAGCGCATCTTCTTTCCCCCAGCTCTTTATCTTCTGTCCCTACTACATACCTGTGACCACGCAGCAGTACAGGTGCCTAAAACCTCTCCCTACATACAATTGTCTGTAATTTTAAGGTCTGACACCCCACATAGACATACATGCAGGTAGAACACCTATGTAATAAAACAATAATAAATAAATTACTAAAAACGATGGTGCTTGAGCCGACAGAGCCTAGGAAAAGATGGCATCAGCCTGTTCCCTTCCTTTACCCTTTCCATGTTAAGTGCAAATGGAAAGATAGCCAAAGGCAAGCACTCAGTGGGGCAGAAACAGAAGCATACAACAGACACGGAGCACAGGAGTGTTGAGAAGGGCAACCATACTTTACCTCAGAGAAAACAGCATTGGAGATGCCAGGTAGAAAGAGTAGTCATTAAGACCCAACATAGCCCACCTCTCCAGCCTCCCACCCAAGAAATCTCATTTCTCTTTGCTGGCGCAGTTGTTGGCTGGCAGCAGCCTTCTAGTATCCTACAGTCTATTATTTGGGTACTGTTTGAGATTTGTACTTTTCCAAGTTTTCCCTGGGATGCTGCACATTCCCACGAACTTTCCAAGTCAGCCATTTCAAAGTGTCAGCTCCCTCTGACATGCAGCTAGTATTGGAAGCACGTGGCTGTGAACACATTTAAGTCTTTTCCCTTAGAAATCAGGAAATATATCATGTAAAACGATGTGTCAAAATTAAAACAAAACAAAACCTACTATGGAGGCTGTGGAGGTTTGGTGTTATCATCTCACTCTGGTATAAAACTGCGTTGACTGTATTGTTTAGCAATACAGCCCATGTTGGAGTCTCTTGTGGGTCCCCCATTTCCATGATCCCAGAAGGCAAAAAACAAAACAACAACAGAAACTGAGAGAAGAGGACTGGGACACGTGACTGAATATCTTCAGTGCAGGGAATTCTAGGGGTATTCTAGTCCAGCCTGGTTTGCATCGAGAATTTCAGGTCAACCAGGACTACATAGTGAAAACCCAATCTCAAAAAAACAAAAACATTAAAAGGGCATCAGAGTGGTAGCGGAGAAGAGAGGAAGGGGATTAAATGATGTAGTATTTTAGTAAATCATTTCACTCCATAGGTTGCTGAGAGTGGCAGTTTAGATGTGTTCCTCACAACTGACATTTGGACAAAAAGTTATATAGGAAAAAGACAGTACACAATCCCAAGACACAGGTGTGGGCTTCTACAGGGCATCTCATTTAGGTGTGTTTTCAGTGCATATAGATATATCAGTGCATATATGTATATTTATAATAAAGTTTAAAGATTAAGCAAAGCTTAAAATTTAAATAACATTTAAAAATTAAGTACAATATGAGTTGGTTTACTTACTCTTCTTAATGAATTTCTGTTTGTAAATTGTATGTTTTATGAGGTGCATTGTCTATATTATGGATCGAGAGGCGTGCTAACATGGCAAATTCAACATTATAGACGTTTTGACCCTAAGTAAGCACAATTTCTTTATTGCCATATTATTTTCATTTTCTTTTGAGACGGGTTGTCATTATGTAGCCCCGAGTAGCCTGGAACTTGCTTTGTAGATCATGCTGGCCTCGAACTCTGAGAGATTGCCGGCCTCTGTCTCTGGGTGCTGTGCAGGGGTGCACCGTAATGCCTGACTCTGATTTTTCAAGTGTAAATTTGTTTTTAATATATAAATTTGAGATGTCTTTACGAAAACACACTTTCTCTGTAAGCAATTTTTGGCTGTATCACTTGTGTTCACGTTTTAAAAATTTCATCGGGAAAATCTCCCAGGGGAAGGGTTTTTTTTTTTCTTTTTCGTGTCCTCTTCATTTTCCCTGTCTTTCTAGCCCGTCTCACCATCAACGGTTAGAATTTAGCATGGTGTCCAGACAATAAAAACAGAAGCCTAAGGGCTGTGGAGGTGACAGGCGGGTTCCCAGATCCGGACACAGAAAGAAGAGGTTTCTGAGCCTCCTGAGACCCCGTACTTCCAGGTCTGTTTTGAACCTGGGCTTGGTCGTCGGGAAGGGCCGTCCTCGTTCAGGCATCTTGCTCAGACTTCAGTCGGGTCCTTTGACCCGGCTTGTAACCTCCACTTAGGGATCAGCCCGCGCTCAGAGCCAGGGAACCGAAGTTCCTCTTTAGGAAGGGCTCCAACTCTGCAAGCGGAAGTGAGCCGCAGCTCGTCTCCGTCTTTTCCGGTGTGGCTCCGCGCTGCCCCGTCCTCTTTCTCCCCGGTGGCGGGCTGGCCGGACGGGCTCTGGTGAGGCCCGGGGAGGGCGTGGGCAGCGGCGGTGGCGGGGAGTGAGGCCCGGGCGTGCCCTTCGTGTGCATCCCGCTCGTTCCCCGCTCGCTCGCTGCCCCCGGCGCTTCTCAGAGGCTCGGGCCCAACGGTCCTCGGTCCCGGCCGGGGCCATTTCGCATAGATGTGCCTTGTGCTCCCCCCTTGCTGCCTCCAACGCCTGTAAGGTCATCTCAGGCCTTTCCAGAAGGAAAAGGATTTCCGCCATTGGAGTCCAGTTTGGCCACCCATCGCCCCACGGACCTGACTTTCCTGGCGCTTACTGGTGAGCAGTGGGTGGGATTTGATGGACGGGAAAAGTCCAGGGGTGAGGGAGCTTCAGCTTGTCTTTCTAGCCCGACTCACTACCAACGATTAGATTTTAGCGTCCCTCCTTTTTGGAAACAGATACATCCCATGAGTCCAGTTTTGTTGTAATTTTACCTATCATGCATCATTTCGGCATGTTACATTTAGGCAAAAAGAGGAAAATTTAAGTGTTCAGGGTGTGTGTTTTCGTGTGTTGTGTAGATCACAAACCATCCCGTACCCCATCACTTCATCCTAACAACAGTAAAGTGTTCACAAGTGAAAAACAGGGAGCTTAGCACTGAAGGGATGGCCTTTAGAAAACTGGGATTTGGGCCAGGAGAGATGATTTACTGGTTAAGATTAGCTCGCATGTGGGCACTTCCGGAGGACACCGATTTGATTCCCAGCACCCACTTTAGTGGCTCATAACACCAACTCCAGCCGTGAGGGCATGGGAAGACCAGACACTTTTCACTCGTGTGGTACACATTAACATATACACATAATTTAATAAATAACTGGAACTCTTTTAAGGAGTGGGTGAGGCTTTATTTTTCTAAAATAGTATATTTGAACTTAATTATTTTCCCTGTGGGGGCATGTTTCAGTAAAACTTAAGTCATTGTGCTAGTGCTATTGCAGGAAAACAATGGGTTTCATTTATGTGCATACAGGCACATTCTGTATTTTGTTCTTACGTTCTCTTACCTCTTCCCATCTTCCCTTTTGCCAGGTGGTCCCTCATATAGGCTTTTCTTTAAAAACAAAGTTTACTGGGGCTGCTTTAGAACCCTTGTTGCTCTTGCAGATGACCTGGGTTTGATTCCAAACACCCACGAGGTGGCTCAACCATCTGTAATTCCAGTTCTAGAGGATTGTTCGCCCTCTTTTGACCTGGAGGTGCGCTAGCCACTCAGATGGGCCACTCAGATGGTATACATATGTACATGCAGGCAAAACATTAAAAAACTTTTTAAAAAGAGGGGTTTGTGTGTATGTGTGTGTGTGTGTTCATACATGTGTGTATGTATATACCTTTGCATGTCTGTATGCCTTTCTGTAGAGGCCAGAAGAGGGTGAATTATTGATCACCTGAAGCTGGACTTACAGGTAGTCATGAGCTACCTGTTGTTTGTGTTGCAAAACAACTCTCTGAAAGAGCAACAAACACTTAACCATTCTGCATCTCCAGCCTCTACTTTTTAACAATTTCTTTTTTATTATTATTAAACAAATTTACTTTATATGTATGGGTATTTTGCCTGGTGTAGGTCTGGGCACCCTTTGAGTGGAATGTCCCTGGAGGCCAGAAAGAGGGTATCAGATCCTCTGTAACTGGAGTTACAGATTGTCATGAGTTTCTATGTTGGTGCTGGGAATGAATCCTGGTCTTTTGAAAGAGCAGCCAGTGTTCTTAATTTCTGAGTCATCTCTCTAGCGCCATTATGATTATTATTTTTCATTTTTTGAGACAAGGTCTGTAGTCCAGGCTAGCCTGGCATTCACTGTGCCTCCTTAGTCCTTGGATTACTAACATGTATGAACCATTGTGCAGACAGCCAGATGTTAAACTATTTGAACTTTACTTCCTTTGGATTTCTCCAATCCTTTGGATTAAAGTCACAGCAGTAACTTAGCTGATGACAGTTGATGAGTTAGTTATTCCTACCTACTGAGACTGAGGAAGAAGATAGCTTGAGCCCTTGAGACATGGACTAGCTGTGACAACAGAATGAGATCCTCCCAACAAGAAAAATTGTCAAAGTATGATTAGTGGAAACAACATTAATGTACAACTGAGGAAGCTTAGATTCACTGAGTCACAGTGCGAGTGGTCACACCTGCTATAGGCCCTGAGAACCAGAATTGTGTCAGAATTTAAAAATGACCACACTGACCAGTCATGGTCAATGGTGCAAGCCTTTAATCCTAGTACTCTGGAGGCAGAAGCAAGCAGGTCTCTGAAGTCAAGGCCAGCCTGGTCTACAAAGTGAGTTCCAGTACAGCCAGAGCTACACAGAGAAACACTGTCTTGAAAAACCAAAACAAAGAAACAAACAAACAAAAAAGAGACCACCTCCTGGTCCTGTATTGATCGTAAGCAGTGGAAAGGACAGTGAGGGAAGTAGGGTCCTAAGTCGTTTGGTCACGCCATTGTGCAAACGAGGTTTGGAGTGGATTGCTTACAATATGACAGATAATCTCAATCAGAGTAGGAAATGACAACTTCAGTTGGTGAAACTAAATGGCTAGGTTCACATTCCTTTAGCTGACAGTTAGAATAAGCCAATTGGAATGTTCATGATACTGATTGCTGTTCTTCCCAATCACCAAAATAGAAGAGATACCCACATGAGACAAATTAAAATATGTGTATCAGGGGAAGAGAACTCCATGGGGAAATTTCTTAGATACACAGGCATCAGTTTCATGATGTATCTCCTTCAATATGTTGACTTTAAAAATGGGACAAAAGAGATTGAACACTCTTATACTATCTTATATATGTCAAGTATCTCCAGTGAAAAATGTATGTTATTTTGCAATTTTATATATTAAAGGTATTTTAATTTTGATAAATAACATGGGTTAAACATATCAGTGTAAAAAAATGAATTTTCAAGTTGCTCCAAAACTCACTTTTGATTGGTTTGCTCAAATATCTTTAAGCTTATTATCATTACTAATATTAATTGAGATAGGGTCTCTGTATAGCAGTGGTTGGCCTGAGACTCACTGTTATACCCGAGAGTTATCTACCTGTCTTTTGCTTTTGCTTCCTGGGTCTCCACACCCAGGCCTATTTATTATTTGTGTGTGTGTGTGTGTGTGTGTGTGTGTGTGTGAGTGTGTGCGTGTGAGTGTGTGCGTGTGAGTGTGTGTGTGTGTGTGTGTGTGTGTGAGAGAGAGAGAGGTTTGTATCATCATGGTCTGTGTCTAACAAGTTTCTCAAAGAGCTTCTTTTAAGTCACATCTTTTTTTTTTTTAGCTAAAAATCCTGTTTCTTTTGTTGTGTGTACATGTGTGGGTATGTTTATTTATTTATTTTTTTACTTTGGTTTTTTTGGGGGGGTGGTTTCAAGACAGGGTCTCTTTCCTGTGTAGCCCTAGCTGTCCTGGACCTAGCTCTGTAGACCAGACTGGCCTTGAACTCATAGGGATCCACCTGTCTCTGCCTTTAAAGGCGTGCACCACCACTGCCTGGCATGGCTCGTGTGTTTATTTTTGAGACAGGGTCTTAACTGTGTATCCCTAGCTGCCCTGGAGCTCTCTTTGTAGATCAGGCTGGCCTCAAACTCAGAGATTTCCCTGCCTCTGCCTCCTGAGTGCTAGGATTAAAGGTGTGCACCTCTATGCCTTTGTACATCTTTATGCCTGGCTAAAGATGAAATCTGGGGGCAGGGAGAAGAGGGTGATAACAAAGGGCTGGTGTTGTTAATGATTAAATTAAATCTGTTTTTTTGTTTTTGTTTTTGTTTTTTGAGACAGGGTTTCTCTGTATTGTTTTCGAGGCTGTCGGTCCAGCCTGGCCTCGAACTCACAGAGATCCGCCTGCCTCTGCCTCCCGAGTGCTGGGATTAAAGGCGTGCGCCACCACCGCCTAGCTAAATCTGTTTGTTTATTTATTACTGTTTTAAAATATTTCAAATTTTCTTTTGATGTAAAATCTTTAGAATGACTCAGTCAATAGGTGGCTAAAGTATTTTTTTCTTTTTCATTTGGTTTTCTACCTGACAAGGTCCTGGTGGTGTTCATGGCCCAATAAGGGGCTAGACATCTAACCAATTAGTAGAACATTTGCCTAGTGTGGTCTGGGCTTTATCCCTAGACCACAAAGAAAAGAAGAATGTCCTTGACAAATGCTGCAGCATCTGGTTTCTGTTGCTCCATTTATAGACCTCAGCTTAGGGCTGGAGTTGTAGAGAAGTGTATGTAAGGGAAAGTAGCAGCTGTGGGGATAGCAGATTCTAGGGGCACTATTGCTAATGAGGTGGTATTATCTCACTGGCGAAACAGGTGCTTCTCTTGCTTGGCCTCTTTAGTCTCTGATTCAGTGAATAATTTCCTAATTACCCCGTATCTATTTCCCTCTTCTGCTTTGCCACTGACAAGTCAGTTAACTTAAGTAATACCCAAAGACTGTAGCTTTGCCTGTCAACTGACTGTGCCTGTCCAGCATGTGCCTTGGAGGTATCTGTAATGTTCCCCCATCACAAAATTATAAACTTAAAACATGAGCTCTTAATTTTTGTAACTCAGTTATGTGAGTCCCAAGTGTGAACTTTGTAATGACAGTGTTGCTGTGCTGCAATGTCAAAAAGTTGAACATATTTGTAGACTTTCTAGACCCTTTCATTTTAGGGAAGGGAGTTTCTGAGTCATTCAGTTGAGTACAGGCAGTAGTACTCAGCAGCATGACTCAGCTGTAATCCAGGAAGACAGAGTCACCTGGTGTTAACATTGTGGAAGGAATATTTGGGAAGCCAAGAGCAGTCTAGTTACATTTTGTTGTGCTTTATGGGATCCATGCAGGGTTTGGCATCAGGTTATATTTTCTGTTGTGATGAATAGGCTGTCTGGATTCTGCAGGCTGTGAATTCTAGTCCTACCTGAGACAGGAGAATTACATCTGATAATCTGATAATTTGGTCAAGTGAGGTACAACAACCTATGTGAGATGGCTAGAGCGTTTTATGTATTAGTTAGAGATCCTTGAAGTGGGTAAGTTGCCTTCAAGGCTCATGGAAGATCTGTTCAACAGCAAGGGGACTTTTGGGACTAAGTCTTATGGGCATTTTGACTTCTAGGCTTTCTTGCTGGGGTTGTGGATTGAGAATTAATATTTCTTTAAATTTTGTTCATTTTTCTTTTATTCCTCTTAAGATAGGGTCTTGTATAGACCATACTGCCTTAAACTCTTAAAAACATATTTTATGAGTCTTTTGTCTGCATGTATATGTATGCCTTTTGTCCTGGGAGACCTGAAGAGGGTGTTGAAATCAGTATCCTAGAATTGATGTTGACAGACATGTAATCTACCATGTTTATGCTCCTAACTACTAAGCCATCTTTTCAGCCCTGACCTACCCCACACCTAAGTGCTAAGTGTACAGGTGTGCACCATTGGCCTTTAGGTTTAATAGTGGTTAGGAGGGTGTAGTGTCTGTTGTGTTTTTCCATAATAAGATGAACAACAAGTGCTATATAGTAAACACGAACTGAAACAGGTTTTAAGTAGACCTGTTGAGCTTCTTATAATATCGGAACTTGCTGTCCAGCAATATTCCCCACATATGCTATAATACAGAAAATAATGCATTTAAATTTGACTTTGCACGTGGAACTCTGGATTTTAATCGGAATAGTTACTAATGAGGCTGGTTATGTGGTGCAGTGCTTGCTTAGCGTCCATGAATCCCTGGTTTTTGTCCCCGCACTGAAAAACATTAATGTCTTTAAGAATTAAATCTGTTATATAAAATATAGCATGGGGGTAAGTACTCTTTGTTTCCCAGTTTGATCAGTCATTGTTGTCTGTTCTAAATCTCAAATGATTCTTATAATGAATTGTGGTAGCTTTCATGCTGTTCATTGAGATCCCCATATCCAGCAGTCAGTATTAAAATGACTGATTCTGTGAAGTCAACAGCTAGAAGATATTTAGCTCTTAGATATTGGCTAACATTGTATTCATTGCCTGCTTCAGGAGCTTCTCAGAAACATTGTGACTGAACTCAAAAAGGGTTCAATTTACCTCTTACAGGGTGCTCTGGAATTTTCAGTCTACATTGGGATACTGAAGAACTGAATTCAGTACTGGTGACAGCAACAGGATAGATGAACTTGCCAGTGAGAGTGAGGGCAAACAGAGAAAAAGCATTTTCCTTCTTTTATATCCACCAGAAGGTGTGGTTTAGGTTTAGGGTGGGTCTCTTTTAAATAATCTGATTTAGAAAAGCTATCATAGGAGTGCCCAACTTCTTGGGTTTTAGTTGATTCATGTGTAGTCAAGCTGACAACCAAAATTAGGTATCTACCTCTTACATAATTACATCTCTTTAAATTATGCTTAATTTCCAAATAAAAACAAAAAACAATTTCATAATTTCACCTTACATGATATAACACTTTAATGTACAATCACAAATGCATTATATAATTTTGGATAGGTGGCAAGGTCCATTGAGGAATGCTTAGTCTTTTAAATATGATAATATAGATTTATAATACTTAACCACTGATATTATCTCAATTGATGTTGTATTACCGATAAAGAAATAGAGGAAAGAAGATGCAAATATTGCCTTGATGTATAAGAACTTGTTTTTTAACAAAGCAGGGCAGGAACACTCACGCCAGTTACCGTCGTCTTCTGTAGTTGGTTAGATGACCTTAGCTCGTATTTAAAACTTCTCTCTACCTGCTTCCGTACTCAGCACTTAGCTCATATTTAAAACTTCTCTCTACCTGCCTCCGTACTCAGCAAGCACTTCAGCAGGTCTTTTTTCCCCCCTGGAGGAGTGACTCATACCATCATCTCTGAAGATGACCTTTTGTACCCCTGCCTGAATTGGGAGTTGTAGTTTCCCATTGACTTTAATCATAGGGCATATTTCCTATTGGGTCTCTAGGGGGCTAGTGAGCAGAACCATTCCCATTTTGTCTTAGTTAGGTGTCTATTATTGTGATAAACACCATGATCAAGAGCAGCTTGAGAAGGAAAGGGTTTATTTCATCTTAAACTTTCAAATAACAGCCCACTATTGAGGGAAATCAAGGCAGGTATTTAGGCAGGACAGTGACCTTGTTGATGTGTCACTGGGGGCAGGCTTTGACATTTGAAAAGCCTACACCAGTCCCAGTTAGCTCTCTTTGTCCCCTACTTGCAGATGAGGATGCAGGTCTCAGCTCTAGCTCCAGTGCCATGCCTGTCTACTCCGCTGCTTTCATGTTCCCTAATCATGGACACGAACAGTCTACAATTGTGAATCTCAAATTAAATATTTTATAAGTTGCTTTGATCATCGTATTTTGTCACAGCAACAGAAAAGTAACTAAGACAGTGATAGTGACCAAGGCAACATATAAAAGGAAGGGTTTATTTGGGTTTACTGTCCATCACTGTCATGGTGGGAAAGAATGGCAGCAAGCAGACTTGGACTGGAGCAGAAAACTGAGAACTCAAATCTTAAGCCACATGTATAAAGCGGAGAGACTGAACTGGGAGTGGTGTGGCTTTTGAAATCTCAGAGCCCTTTCTGAAGTCCTCCAGCAAGGCCAGATCTCTTAAACCTCCTCAAACAGTGCTACCAACTGGGGACCACGTATTCAACCCATCTGAACCGCTGGGAGACATTTATTCAAGCCAATACATGGAGGGAACTTGTTCTACATTTACAAAGTTTATGTATGTGTTGAAATCAAAAGGAGCTTAGTTTTAGAGGCATGTTTGGACCTTGTGCTTCCTCTCATCATTCTTTTGGTAGATGCCAGGGTACCGGAGAGCATCTCTTACTGAGTTTGTGGCTACTTCAGGAATTAACTGAGAGAACTATAGTGGGATTTCATGAGACACAGATGGCACTGCTGTGCACCATATGTGATAGAACTCTGGAATGTTGTTACTTTTCATCCCTTAGTCATAATAGCCCTAATAAAGGGTAAAGACTCAACAAGTAATATATACCTGGCAAAACTTGAAGCAGTCATTTTAGTACTCATTGCTCTGATCAACAAATTCTCACATTTTCCAATTTATTATAAATTACTGAACCATTGCTTAAGATTTTTCTCTATTAGGAAATAAAAAAATATATAGGTGCCTTTATTCATATAGATGGCCAAAATGGTGGTGGGTCAAAGGGAGAACCTCACATGATATATATATACACACATATATGACATATTTATGACATTTACTTAAGTGTGTGCTCATGTTCATGTGCCATACCACAAGTGTGGAGGCCTGGGGACAACTTTTGGAAATCTGCTTGTCTGGGTACAATTTGTGGGAATTGTTCTCTCCTACAACTGTGAGAGGGAGGGGAAGGGATGCCCAAGGATTAAATCTAGGTCATGAGACTCAGCAGTGAGTACCTCTACCCAATGAGCCATCTTACCAGCTCCCACATACTTAAAATTTTTTTTAATTGTTTCTTTGGGAATTTCACATCATGTACCCCAATTCCACCATTTCCTGGTCCCTCCATATCTGTGCCTCCACAAGGAAAACTTAAAAAGAAGAAATAAAACAAAAGCAAGCAAGCAAACAAAACCCACTTTGCTCCTTCTCTGTCCTGCCTCTCCATCACCTCCTTATTCTCCTTAGTGGATTGGGAGGTGCTGTGTATCATGCAGTGTACTTTTTTTTTGTTCAAACAGCTTTACATGTGAAATGCTTGTTGTGTAATGAGTTGTTGGTCAGGTTCAAGATGTCTGAGTTCTGGTACACCATCAATGCTGACCCTAACTGAAACTCCTTTCCAATATCCTGCTGTTGCCCTGAGTCATGGAGGTCCTGTGACTATGGTTCTGTAGGTCATAGATAGGGCCCACATGCTTTTTTTTTTTTGTCTTTGATAAATTTATTTTTGTTACTTTTTTGAGAATTGTGAACCCCCCCCCCCAGACAATTTCTCTGGCTGTCCTGGAACTTTTGCTGTAGACCAGGCTGGCCTCTGCCTCCAGAATGCTGGAATTAAAAGTGTGTGCTACTACCTGGTGGTGGCGGTGCATGCCTTTAATCCCAGCACTCGGGAGGCAGAGGCAGGAGGATCTCTGTGAGTTTGAGGCTAGCCTGGTCTACAATACAGAGTGAGTTTCAGGACAGTCTCCAAAGCAATACAGAGAAATCCTGCCCCCTCCCAAAGTGTATGCCACCACCACCCTGCTAGTTTTTTTTTGTTTGTTTTGTTTTTTAAGACTTTCAGGTGTGTACTAAGTTGCTAATATGAGATCTGTCTGTCTCTATCTCATTGAGGCAATGCCTCTGAGTAGTCCTGAAACTTGCTATGTAGACCAGGATGTCATTGAATTCTCCATTTTATTTTGGTGTAGGCATGTAGTCCTGTGCACTTGTCTCTTAGAACTGCCTTCTTTGTGTTCCATGGATTTGGGTATGTTGTGTTTCATTTCATTCTATTCTGTTTGCTTCTGTCTTTACCTATTTTTTTTCATTCAGTATTGAATTGTTTGGTTTCCATGAGTTTGTAAGTTTTTTGTTGTTGATATCTTACTTTAATTCATGGTGGTTAGAACATGGTATTGTTTCAATTTTTTTTTCTATATCTGTTGTCAATTTTTGTGGAGAAAGGTTTGTGAGCTGCTGAGAAGAAACTGCATTCTTTTGTGTGTTTGAATGAACTCTTTGTAGACATCTGCTTGGTCCATTTGAATTATGGTATTATTTAACCCCAGCACTTGTCTTTAGTTTTCATCTGAATGACCTTTATTGATGAGAATAGGTATGGAAATTGCCCACTATCACTGTGTGAGGGCCAATATGTGGTTTTAACTGCAGTAGTGTTTCTGAACTTGGGTTCCCTTGCGCTTGGTGTATAATTGTTTAGGATTTTTCCTTTGATGAGTGTGTAGTACCCTTCTCTGTCTCTTTTAAGGCATTTAGTTTGAAGTCTGTTTTGTCAGGTGTTAAAATGTGCATGCTTCTTTGGTTCGATTGTTTGGAATACATTTTCCTATTCTTTTCCCTGAAGTGATGTCTATCCTTGATGGGTGCGGTTCTTTGATACAGCAGGCGGATAGATCCTGTTTTCCTGTCCAGTTTATTAGACTGTTATTGGGAAATTGAGAAAATATGTATCAAGAGTTATAATTGGGCACTGTTTATTGATTCCTGTTGTTTTTGTGTGTCCCTTTCCCTTGATTTATTGGTCATTATAAGGTGACTATTAACCTGCATATCCTAATTATAGTCTTAATTATAATTCTTGGCTAGTGGTAGTGGCACACATCTTTAATCCCAGCTCTTAGGAGACAGAGATAGGCGATCTCTGTGAGTTTGAGGCCAGCCTGGTCTATAGATCGAGTTCTAGGACAGGTTCCAAAGCTACACAGAAACCCTGTTTTGGAAAAAAACAAAACAACACCCAAACAAACAAACAAATAAATAAATAAATAAAGTTAGCTAGTTCTTGAATTGAAGCTCTTTTAGTACCAAAGTAAAACTTAAAATCATAAGTGGCAGCCTATAGAGAGACTGAGAATCTTGTTTTGTTCCTTTTTATAGTATGCCATTATAGAATATCACAGTTTCTTGTATGACTCAGTTTATCTAAATAGCCAGTGCTTAATAAAGTCAGCAAAGAGGCCAGACATATTTTTCAAGCCAGTTTCTATTAGTCTGGATAGACCTTAGGTAAAGAGAGATACTCTATAGGCTCTTGCCAAACTGCTTAGGCCATTGTCTTGCTACAGTGTAAGATAGGACTATCTTAGATTTTGGTGCTAACAGCTGTGGTCCCAACTCCTTAGATTCTTATCTCCTTCCCCATATTTAAATTTTTTCTTATATCTCTTTCCATCCTAGTTCACCCTGTTTCTTGATCCTTTGTTATTCTTTAGAATAATACAGCTGTCTGCCATCTTAGTCTGTTCAAAACTCTGGTCAGATCTTATCTCATGACTGTTATGTCTGAGTCATGAGCCCAGCAAAGAACCTTTATTGGAAGCTCAAGCTTGGGCCCTGCATCTGTTCCAATATGGCAGGGAGAGCATTGAGCTCAGCCATGGCAAGGTTTTTAAAGATTAAATGATGAGGGGGTGGGTCGGGGAATTATGGATTCAGGTGGGGTTGAACTCCTGATTGGGTAGGAGTGGGGTAACAAGTGTCTTGTCAAACAGGGATTGGTACTAGTGTTATTGCAAGGAAACTGGCACCCTATATACAAGTTAGGTAAGCTATTCTTAATGCTCTGGAGCATCTAGCACTTGTTTGTCTCAATTCTGGTTCATGCCTTGCAGGGTACAGTGTGGTTTTTCCTGGCTATTGTAAGGGTGAGGCCTAGTCCTGGTATTGTTAGTCTGTAGTCTGTAATGGCTGCACCAATGTTAAATTCAGTGACATCAAACCTCTTCTGGTCTTTTTTAAGTCATATTTTTAATCAGAAGATCCACTAGGTTTGCCAGTCCCTGATATTGACTGTTAGGTTGGCATCAAAACCTTGCCAGAGGCAAATAGCCCTAAGCCAGAGCGCCTAGGCTGAATTTCTATTTTCTCCCTTCCTTCCTTCCTTCCTTCCTTCCTTCCTTCCTTCCTTCCTTCCTTCCTTCCTTCCTTCCTTCCTTCTTCTCTCCCTCCCTTCCTCCCTACCTCCTTCCCTCCTTCCCTCTCCCTCTTTTGAGACAGCTTCCTTTATGAACCTTTCCTATTTGGTTCTGCTCCTGGCAGCATTTTCCATCTTCGTTCTTTGAAATGGGTTTCTCAGGCCTACTCCACTGGGTCCTGAGCTGGTATATTCTATTAGCTCAGGTATGTATTTATCTAAAGAAGAATCTTTGCATATATGCAGCTACTGATGCTTGAAGACTCAGTGAATTTTGAAAACATTCAAGGACTAGCATTTTGGTTTAACCCATGACATTAATCTGAGATAAAGCTGACATCCAGAAGACATGTTATTTAGTTATTTCTTTTAAAAGGGATGGGTTATTGAACACAGTAAACTAAACCACATTCATGTTGCCTTGATGGAGAAATACACATGATTACATTTTATTATATTTTATTTTTAAATTTTATTTACTTATTTTTATTATGTATAGTGTTCTGTCTGCATATTTGCCTGAAGGCCAGAAGAGGGCACCAGATCTCATTACAGATGGTTGTGAGCCACCATGTGGTTGCTAGGAATTGAACTCAGGATCTCTGGAAGAGCAGTCAGTGCTTTTAACCTCCGGAGCCATCTCTCTAGTCCCTTGTTTTATTTTATTAAAGATTTATTTATATGTATTATATATGTATATATATATGGTACTCTATCTACATGTACACCTGTATGCCAGAAGAGGGCATCAGATCCCATTATAGATGGTTTCGAGTCACTATATGGTTGCTGGGAATTGAACCCAGGACCTCTAAAAGAGCTGCCAGTGCTCATAACCATTGAGCCATCTCTCCATCTCAATGATTACATTTTATTTTATTTTTTAAAAATATTTATTATGTATGCAGTATTCTGCCTGCATGTATCCCTGCAGGCCAGAAGGTGACACCAGATCTCATTATAGCTGGTTGTGATCCACCATGTGGTTGCTGGGAATTCAACTCAGGACCTCTGGAAGAGCAGTCAGTGCTCTTAAACTCTCAGCCATCTTTCTAGCCCAATGATGCTTTTTGATGTTGTCCCCCTCCCTTTAAATCTACCTTTTTTAAAAAAATTATTTCCCTCATCTTTTATTCTGTGGACAAGAGTCACCACACCAAAATATATCCTAATCCAAAATATCTTGGAGATCCACTTTATTCAAAAACATCCATTTCTTTTAAAATGAGAATTGAATCCAAGTTACACATACAGTACTAAGGATGATAGTCAATGCAATAGGGAATACAATATATTTATTTACCAGAGAGAGAATCACACAAGCTGGGAATCTGAAGCGTGGCCAGCTTCCAAAAAAGGAGGTCCTTTTTCCTTTTGCTTCCTTTTATCTCTACCTATGCTAATTTACTTATCCCCACCCTCGTGGGAGGATAGCTTTGTGGGGTTCACTCCTACAATTCCCCTTTTAGTCTAAATAGAAGATTTAAATTTGATACAAACTCAAACATATACAACATATATACATAGAAGGTGATAAATATGTTATAATCTACTTATATAAGTAAGCTAAACATATCCATTCCACCTAAATTCTAAACTTATCTGAAAGGGATGACCAAGACTGAACACCTCCTTCCAATCCCAACCCTAAAATAATTGAAAACTAACACTAACAGGTGTAAAATATCCTCTGATATCAATGGTAGGGAGAGGGGGTGTGGAATTTTCAAATTTACTTTCTTTTGAAGTGGGACGATGACAATCATGGGGACCTGTGGGAAGAAAATGTTAGTGTAACAAGAGTCTTTAGTAGGTTAATTAGTCTCTGTTTGGCAGGAGATGCTTGATTGAAGTTCTTGATTGGAGTTTAAATTTTGATTGAAGCTCTTATCTGAAGCTCTGGCCAGATTGTAGAAGATGCACTGTATCAGTTCCTTATTCTGGAGTTGTGTCCAGTGATGTAGTCCTAAACCGGTTTCAGGATGGTGCTTGTCAGGTGGAGTCGATGATGTGGGGCATTTTAGATGCATCCAGTCGAATCAGGCGGAGTTGAGGAAATGGATCCCCATTCTCTTTCTGAAGCAGTTGAAGATTGCTGTCAGGAAATCCTTTGTTCTCTGGAAAACTCAAACATTAATGTCAGCACGGAAATTTTTAACTTTTATATGTATTCATACTGGGAAAGGCAACCATAAGGAAGATAATAAACATGAAGGAGATTAGAATTTTAGAAAAAGAATCAAGTATACAAGGTGACAGTCCCTAATTTTGTTTTCTTGTCTTATATCAATGGCTCTTTGATATAATACAAAAATTCTGAATTGTATTTTAACAGTATGCTTGGAGAGCCAATCCAACTCTAAAGCCAGCATCAATTAGATGAATTGGGACTAAAACATATTAAGAAGCAAAGAGAAATGGAAATTATAATAACAGAATAGAGAGATTCAGACATTGATACCACGCGTTGTATTTTTGCATGTTTGATGGTCCTCTGGGTACCTATCCTTTCTTCTTTAGGTATCCATACGTCCAGGAATTTTTTCGCTGTTCAGAGCTGAGTTTTCCTATAAAGACAAAAACAGAACACTTCTCTTTCCTTTTATGAGGTCTCCTTACACATAGTAGCATCTAGTAGAATATGACCTTGTAGATGAACTGTCATCTTTCTTCCTCCTGAGGTTTCTTCTGTTCAGATCGAATCTTGATTAATTTTGATGGAATCCAAAGTTTTTCTTCTCCTGTTGAAACAAAAGCAAAACCTCTTCCCCAGTGTAACACATACCCTGGCTTCCAGACTGAGGTCATAACATCTTTAAAATATACTGGTTGGTATAGCTCAGAAGTTCTCTCTGTAGTCCAGTGTCTTTCTGCAGCTGTTTTTCCTTTCTCATTAGCATTAAGAAATCAACGTTAGTTAAGCATTATGCAACCTGTGTTTGGGGGTCTTTGTTCCTCCTGGCTGTTTATGAAGCATTTCTTTCAAGGTTCAGTTAAATCTCCCAACTACTGCTTGTCCTGTAGGATTGTAAGGTATTCCAGTTACATGTTTTATATTATAATATTTGAAAAACTGTTCCAATTTGCTGGAGACATATGCTGGAGCATTGTCAGTTTTTATTTGTGTAGGTATACCCATAACAGCCATCACATCTAAGAGGTATGTAATAACAGAATCAGCTTTTTTAGAGCTGAGGGCAGTAGCCCTGAGAACGTGTCTATGGTATGGTGTACATATTTCAAACTGCCAAACTCTGGGAAGTGAAATACATCCATTTGCCAAAGTTTATTTCTGTGAATACCCTTGGGACCACAACCTGCTGGTAACGGAGTTTGATTGTAGAATGAGCAAGTGGAGCAATTTCTTACTGTTTCTTTGGTTTGTTGCCAGATGATAGAAAAATCCTTCTTTAAACTTTACTTTGCTGTTAACATGGTATTTCTTATGAAATTCTGAAGCTTCCAACACATTACCTATTAATAAACTATCAATTTCATCATTGCCTTGTGCTAAAGGACCTGGCAGACCCGTATGGGATCTGATGTGATACATACATACATATATATATATATATAATGAGTTCAGTTTCTGATGGTTTCCTGTAATTGTAAAAACAATGAGGTTAATTCAGTGCCATCATGAACAAATTCTGCTGTCTCAATGTGCAAGACAACTCTCTCTGCATACTGAGAATCTGTGACTATATTTAGAGGCTCTGTAAAGTCTTTAAGTACCATGAGAATGGCATACAACTCTGCCTTTTGTACAGAGTTGTAAGGGCTTTGAACTACTTATATTTTCTGATTTATACCCTGCCTTACCTGATTTGTTTGCATCCATGTAGAAGGTAAGAATAGGTGTTTGTCTCACGATACGTGGGAGAATCCAAATTGTTTTCTTTATGAATTTTATTCTCTCTGTTTTGGGATAATTGTTATTGATCGTTCCCCAAAAGTCACTGCAAGCCATTTGCCAATACTCATTATCCGTCCATAAGGAGCAAATTTCCTCATTAGTTAAAGGTATAATAATTTCTGCTGGGTCTCTTCCAGTCAGTTGATGAAGTCTTAACTTACCTTTTAATATCAAGTCAGAGATCTTTTCTATATATGTTTTCAATTTTTTATTCTGTTTATGTGGCAGAAATACCCATTCTAGTATGATGTCTTCCCTCTGCATTAATATTCCTGAGGGGTATTCTCTAGATGGTAAAATTACCAGAATACAGTCCAGATTTGGATCTATACGGTCCACATGTGCTTCTAATATTCTCTTTTCTACCCAGACAGGTTCATCTGTTAGCCATTTTAAGGGTAGAGCTTTTGGTTGCTCTGTAGATTTGGCATTAGCATCCTGTTTCTGTACAGCCTGTATGTTTGGCATCTGTTTTCTCTAATGCCTTACAACATTTTTTCTACCATCAAGAGCTTGTCTATGATTCATATCTGAATCAGGAGGAATGTTAATTTGGGTATTCCATTGCTGTAATAAATCATGACCCCAGAGATTCATAGCAATATCTGCGACCTATGGCCTCAAACTTCCTCTCTGCCCTTCTGGTCCAATACATTCTATCCATCTGACACTTAGTTTCACATGAGATAAGGTCCTAGAAATTGAACATTTACTTATTTTGAGGGCCAACCTACAGGTCAGTTTTTTTGAGTTATTGTTACATCTTCTCTAGTGTCTAGGATCCTGTAAAATACGTTATTATTCATTCTTACAGCTAATTTGGGTCTATGATTTTTTACAGAAGTTTGCCAGAATATACGTTTTTTGTTTCCTCCAGTATCAACTAGCTCTTCCTCAATAACTAATCTGTTATCCACAGTGCCAGTAGTCTTTACAATAAGCTGTGGATTTTCTAATTGTCCCGAGAGAGGCTGTCCTCCCCTGTTACTGGGAAAGATCGAATCACCTTTGATCTGGGGGCCTCTACTGGGAGGCCCCTGCCTGAGTTTCCCTGCTGCAAAGCCTTACCTTGTCTGTCTGTGGTTGACTAGCATTCTTTGGTCCAGTGTTTGCTTTTGCCGCACCTCTTGCAGAGACCAGAAGGCTGAGGCCTTCTGTGTGAAGTATTTCTGGTAGAAGCATTATTTTTAGGAATGCTTTGTCTGCAATTCCTACTCAAATGTCCTATTTAACCACAATTAAAACATCTAGGGTTTTGATGTCTTGAAACTTCTGAAGATTGCTTCCCCAACCCAAGTCTGTATCTCCTCATGGTTGTTCTGCTTAAATTCTAAATTATTTGTTTTGGTAACTAAATCCCTGTTTCTGAATTTTTGACTCTAATTTTTGAATCATTTGTACAATATGTCTATTATCTGTCTGTTTGCCGTGCTTCTTCCATGTGATTACATGTATTAACATAGTAATCACAAGCATGTTACACAAAACATATGAAAAATATCATAATTGTCCTTTACTGCATAACCCATGACGTTGGTAATGAAATCTCTAAAATCATGCAGTGTTAAATTATTTGCCATGTTATAATTAGATGTTCATACCACCAATTAGTAATTCTTGAATTGGAATAATCACCTCTTGTTTTATCTTAGATTAAAATACCTGTTGTTACTGCGTTTGGCCAGCAGATGGTGCAGGTGTACCGCCAAACACGGCTTCTTAGTGTAAAATCGAATGTTTCCCAAGGAACTTGTGAAAACTTAGCGAACAGATTTGGGGACAAAGAGGGGGTGGGGAAGTTGGGGACATGCTGCATTGCAGTGGAGCTCGCAGTGGCTTTAGTAGCCACTAAGCCAGTGGAAGGGGGAAGCGGGTAAACACAGGGAATCAGAAGTGTGGCCGGCTTTCAAAACAGGAGGTCCTTTTTCCTTTCGCCTCCTTTTATCTCTACCTGTGCTAATTTACTTATCCCCACCCTCATGGGCAGATAGCTTTGTGGGGTTCACTCCTACACAGTACACTGTAGTAAATTAAGCCGGGCGTTGGTGGTGCACGCCTTTAATCCCAACACTCGGGAGGCAGAGGCAGGCGGACCTCTGTGAGTTCGAGACCAGCCTGGACTACAAAGCGAGTTCCAGGACAGCCTCCAAAGTCACAGAGAAACCCTGTCTCAAAAAACCAAAAAAAAAAAAAAAAAAAAAAAAAGATTTACCTACATATAAATTTTCAATAATCAAACCTCTTAGTATAAGTTTTAAGTTAACTCTTGCTACAGATTTTATAGATCTTTAACCATATCCAGTAAACTTACAGAAAGTTTATATAATGGTCTTCTAAACCCTGAGGTAAGATTTATACTTTAGCAAAAGTTTTAGAGTTAAACAAAAATGAAAAAGAGTATGAGTTGAGTAGCAACAACCCCCTTTAGGAATAGTCTATCTTTGTTTTATTTTGCTCTCCTTTCTCTGTCACATAGTCTGGTGACCTGTCTGACAGGCAACAGAGATTTTGGAGGAAACCTTTAAATACATATGCTTTGGTCTAGAGGAGGGGGAGCCATAACCCAACTCCAAAGCCAGCTTTTAACTGAAGTACAGTAGCATAAAATAACGTTTTAATATCACCCATACTCACAAGACACCCGAATCCCTGTAGAATTGAATCCAATGACCAAGTAAGCTGAGAACACAAAGCTTAGGTTTTAGAATATTTTTGAGTCTTGGCTTTTGATAGAGAACGCTGCAGGAAGTATATGAGAGATGTTTGGTACCAGCCGTTGAGGAGTGTGTGCTGAGTGTGTGCATGCAGCTAGCCTGCTCCTTTGCTCTCTACTCCACTGGCTTGGTCTGGCTCTTGGCTTCCATATCTGCAACAAACTGATGGACACACCAGAAAACACAGATCCATCAAATGATACCTTAAAAAGACAACATTCACACACAGTCGGGGGGGACCGGACACAACATTTGATGGCCACCTTCATTCATACATCCAACACTTGGTTTCCATCTTGGCTTTTCCAACAAGGGCCAGTGGTCTCCCTGACTCAGAATTCCTGTGTCCAGCTTTTCTTTGAGTTCCACCAATGGGCACTACAGACAGACAGGATTCTTACCTATAGCTCCCGAGGTTTTTTTGATGCTTCTTTTTTCACAGTCTAAACATTGAGAACCTGCAGATAACTCCCTCCAAATGCTGGATCTATCCAATTTCTTTGTTCCCAGTATGCTGGGCCCCTCTAGGATCCCAGCCAGAAAAGGGTAGACCTGGTAAACACCCAAATCAAAGATGAGCTCTCAAGTGTTATGGGACTGGGGTCATTTAAAGATTGACCAATCTGACCATGTATAATTTTAACAAAGAGGAGGCTTTTATTCAGATAACTGGCATCAGGTCTGCACCAGGGGCTCCCGAATGTAGCACCCAGTCACTCAATCAGGAGTTTATAAAGGCAAAGAATAAAAGCTAAATTTGTTCTCAGTGCAAGCAGAAGATCCCCCACCCCTTTTTTTTTGGCAAAACAAGCTTGTTTACAGAAGCAGAAACAGCAGTAAAAAATTTGACTCTTAACAGCCCTTAGTCTTTGGAGGTCTATTTTGCTTTATAGTTCTTTTAAGCACAGAGATTTTAAACTTTTTTTTTTTTTGAAACAGTTTCTCTGTGTAGCGCTGGCTGGCTGTTCTGGAACTCACTTTGTAGACTAGGCTAGACCTCGAAGTCAGAGATCCACTTGACCATGCCTCCCAAGTGCTGGGATTAAAGGTGTAAGCCACTACTGCCCTGTGAGAATTTAAACATAAAGCTAGCCATCACATTGGTTAGGTGTGTTTCATGAAGACAACAGATAGTTTCTAACCCAGTCAGTATTTGTCTTTTGGTGAATTGTAGCCATATATGTTTATCTGAGGCTGATATTGAGAAGGTTACGTATTTCCGAGTGTTTTGTTGATTGCTGCTCTGTCACTCCCCCACCCCCCTTCTACCTCCACACCTTCTTCCTGGCCCTCCTTTGTCCCTGTATGTGTTCATTGGGGCACTGTCTCTCTTGTGCTCTTGTGGATGACCCTGTCTTCTTATGTATAATATTCCTTATTTGCTGCCGTGTGGGCTTGGTTAAGATGAATTGTCTTACCCCCGGGCGTTGGTGGCGCATGCCTTTAATCCCAGCACTTGGGAGGCAGAGGCAGGTGGATCTCTGTGAGTTCAAAGCCAGCCTGGTCTACAGAATGAGTTCTAGAACAGCCTCCAAAGCAATACAGAGAAACCCTGTCTTGAAAAAAACAAACAAAAAACAAAAACCCAAGATGAATTGTTTTAATTTGTGCTTGTCTCAAAATGTGGATTGGGGGTAGAAGGCTGAGGAGTTTCTTGGCAGGCACAAAATAAAGTCAGGACGAGATGGTGTCACCTTAGCCATTTCATAGTCACATGAGGAAGCCAGATGTTAATAATAAACAGCGTTCTTCCATGGTCTCTGCTTCAGTTCCTGCCCTGAGGTTCCTGCTTTGACTTTCCTCAGTGATGAGCTATATTTGGAAGTGTTATATGAAATAAACCATTTCCTCAGCAATTTGCTGTTGAGCATGGTGTTTTTTCACTACAGTGGAAACTAACTAAGAAGGTGCTTTTCAGCATGTATGTCTGTATATCATGTATTTACTTGTGCCCAAGATGCCTGAAGAGGGTGTTAGATCTGCTGGGGCTGGAGTTATAGATGGTTGTGAGGGTGATTTTACCCTCTGATCCACCTTTCCAGCACAGAATGTTATATTTTAAGTAACTTATATGCTTACTTTCCTGAGTCCTGTATATGGTGCTTATTGTGGGGTATAATAATCATAACATCTTAGGATTAGTTACTCTGTTCTTCCTTCTTCACTCCTTTGTACTTGGACAGTTATCCGTATCGAGAGTATAGATTGCTTTATTATAGTGATTATAATATTTTCTGTCAAGAGTGTTCAAATAATTAAATAGAATGATTATTTTATGTGAGCATTTTTTATATATATACACATAAATACATTTATAAAAAAGTTCTAGTGTGACTTAGAGTACTGTATTAGTTGCTTTCCTGTTGCTCTGATAAGAAACTATGACCAAAGCCACTCAAGGAAGAATTTATTTTAGCCTGTGGTTCAGAGGGGTACAGTTTATAATATGGAGGTATGACATGGCAGCAGGATCCTGAAGTAGATAGATCACATTTTCATCTGTACACAGATGATGAGTCTTATAAAGCCTTGAGGCCACCCTGAGTGATGTATATTCTCAAGCAAGGATCCACCTCCTACAGAATCCATAATTTTTCTAAACATGACTTCCAGCTGGGAACCAGCGTTCATGAGCCTATGGAGGATATTTCTTATTCAAATCACAGCAAATACATATGCTTCCTCAGTCAGTGCAGGTGCTGCTAATGAACCCGTATTATAAGGTGTATATTTTTAGTGGTTTTCATGATCTCACCTGTAGAGCTAATATATGGTGTTTGATGACTGCTAAGTGTTGCCTTTTGATTGATGCCCAAAGGAATCTAGATCCTGCAGATTAAAGAGAATGAATATTGTCATTTTCTGCTTTGATGCTTAAGCTTCCCTGATGTTTCCTTGGAGTCACCGAAGAATTTGATTGCACGTTTTGCCATCAGACTCAAAGGATGGACATTACCAGTTTGTACTGTGGTAAGTCCTGTTGCTACTGTTTTTGAGAGAATCTGTCGTAGGTCCCTCCTACACAGTGTAGAGCCAGAGGTCTGCCATTCTGTTATGGAGGACTTGAGGTAGTCCAAAGAGGACTGTTTTATATATCAGCCCTCTAGTATGTGCTTGGGAACAGGCACTGCATAATCCATTACTGATTTTTGTCATTATAGGCAAATTCAGAGTTATATTTCTCAGAACTTAACATTTCCTTAGTTTTAAAGCAAAACTAATGTACTTTTCTTGATTGGTAAGACAGTTCACCATTGCATCTTCCTGCTGTAAAAATTGCTGTGTAGGCTACTAGAATTATATTTGCAAAATTATCTAAGTGAACTGAGTTATGTATTAATTGCAAACAGATGAACTCCCATCCTCACAGTGAATGTGGGCTTTTGGCAGCTCTGGATTTTTTTTATCTTTTTTTTTTTCCAGGAAGTCTGCTTCCTGGGGACCAAGTCTGCAGTCAAGGAGAAGAAACAGAGGTAGGAAGTACACTGCTCGATTGCCTGAAAACCTGTAACAAGGTAAGAAGAAGTTCCACAAACCGACTTCATTGTATATAGAGGTCTACAGTTTTCCATACGGACCAGCTTGTATCCAGGGTTATCAGGGAATAAGCCCCCCCCCCCCAAGGAATAATTACCATGGGAGAGTTGCTTTTTCACACTGCTGTAATATTATATTATAGTCTTGGCCCTGCGGTGCCAAATGTCAGTTTGTTTTTTATAGTACTTTGGAAAATAACAAGAAAGCAAAAGTATCATTTTCTCCAGACTTTGTTTTTTCATATTTGCCCCATTTATACAGTATGTCCAGGAGTATTATTGAAAAGAGCGAAAATAGGAAAGGTCAGTGTGTGGTGAGGTGAAAATGGGTGAAATGTGTCATTAAATCCCCATCATTAGAATAGATAGGCAGAGTGTGAGTGAATACAGAGAAGCCTAGTCTGGGCCATGGAACCCCAGGTAATGGAAGAACTTGCAGCTCTCTCTAGGCATTGGGGTCCCATCCTTACTTTCCTGAGAGGATTGGTGGGGATATTAACTTGGTTGAAACAAGCATATATGTTTGGTTTAGGATTTGGTGACCTTTCAGGATGAGGCTGTAGATTTCATTCAAGAGGAGTGGACTACAAAGGATCCAGCTCACAACAGCGTACCTGGTGATGTAACAGTGGAGGACTATACAAGCCTGGCCTCTGTAGGTAAGTTGGTAGTTATTCTCATATGACATGTCTCATGTGAGCAGACATAATATGTGCTTAGTGTATTTAGGACCTTTGTCAAATCCAATGAGATAACAGTAATAGCAGTTTCTCTTCTAATATATTTAAACTTGTGTTATTAGTGCCTCATAAATGTTATATGTGTGCTTCATTATGAGCTGCATGCCTAGCACACACTGTAGGTTTTTTTTTTTTAAGATTTAGGGTGGTGATGAAAGTGCACCTTTAATCTCAGCACTTGGGAGGCAGAGGCAGTCGGATTTTTTGAGTTTGAGGCCAGCCTGGTTTACAGAATGAGTTCTAGGATAACCCAGGGCTTCTCAGAGGAACCCTGTCTAGAAAAACAAAAACAAAAGATTTTACTTTTATTTATTGATTTATGTGTGTGAGTGCAGATGCATATGTGCCAACAGCACCCATGTAGAAATCAGAGGACAACTTGCAGGGAGTCAGTTCTCTGCTTCCAGCTTGTAGGAGGAAGGTTCATTCTCATTCCCGCCACTACACGTCTGACCAATTCTCCTGTTTCTGCCTCTCATCTCACTGTAGGAGTGCTGGGGCTAGGATTACGGATGTGTGCCATTGCATCTGACTTTTTACTATATGGTGTCCTGGTTTGCTTCCTGTTGCTGTAATAAAACAGAGTAAACACACAGAGCAACTTGGGAAGGAAAAGGTTTATTTGACTTACAGGTTACAGTTTATCATCAAATGAGGCCAGTGCAGGAACCTGTAGGCAAACCTTAAAACAAAAACCATGGAAGACCACTGCCTTACTCCCTTTGGCTTGCTTATCTACTTTTCTTATATAGACCTGGCGTTTTTGTATAAATTAACAATCAAATAAAGGTTCTACAAACATGCCCACAGGCTAATTCTTCTGTTGAGGTGCCTTCTTCCCAAGCATGATGGGTTCTACATATTGAACTAAGGTTGTCGGCGTTATGTGGGAATTTTTTTTTTGTTTGTTTTTGTTTTTGTTTTTGTTTTTCGAGACAGGGTTTCTCTGTGGCTTTGGAGGCTGTCCTGGAACTCACTTGGTAGTCCAGGCTGGTCTCGAACTTACAGAGATCCGCCTGCCTCTGCCTCTCGAGTGCTGGGATTAAAGGCATGCGCCACCAACGCCTGGCTGGGAAATATTTTTTTACCTGATGAACTATCTCTATGGCCCACTGTGGTGGTTCTTAAAATGTTTATCACCTGGTTCTGTTGAAATGTGTGTTCTTGTTTCTACCTTTGATATATTGAATAGTACTTTCTAGATAGTGTTCTGTTTGTCTTATGACTTTATCTGAATTAGATGAATTAGGATAAATGGTTTACTTTATTGTCTAGCAAATATTGTTGTGATTTATTTGCTTGATTAAAATGCTAGAGCTTCAGAAACATGAGTATGAAATTGATTTGTATTTCAATAGTCAGAGATTCTTTGTCTTTTTAGTCCTATTGAAATAATTACTGCTTTTATTAGAATTGTATACCAAAAGCTGGGTTTGATTGTGCATGCCTGTAATCCCAGTAGGTTTGCAAGTTTGAGGGTCTAGTCTGGGCTACATGATAGCCTGTATTGGGGGAAAGTAGATTATAGACCTGAATCATAGAAAAATTTGTTATCTTCCATTAATGTAGCTTTGTTTATGTGTAGTGTGCCAGACACTTACCAAACCCAATGCTTTGTCTTGCTTGAAAGAGGAATTGGTGACCACACAGAGAGGAGTTCTTCAAGGTGAAAGTTTATGAAGACAGCTTTGACCAGTGGCATACATCATCACCTTTCCTGTTCTTTTTGTCTCCCCAAATGTTCTGTGGTCTCATGAGATAGCATTTTTGTTTCAAATTCATTATCTTTTGCTTTCTTTTGAGTTACCGTATGTCCCTGACTGGCCTGAAACTTGCTTTGTACACCAGGTTGGCCTTGAACTCAGAGACTCATTTGCCTCTGCCTGCCTTCTGGAGTACCAAGCTTATTGTTTCTCTCTCTCTCTCTCTCTCTCTCTCTCTCTCTCTCTCTCTCTCTCTCTCTCTCTCTCTCTCTCTCTCTCTCTCTCTCTCTCTCTCTCTCTCTGCCATTTAAAAAACTTTTAAATTTCATTTTACATTCCAACTACAGTTCTCCCCCCCCACCTCCTCCCACCCTCCCTTGTGTCCTCCCCAGCCCACTCCTCTTCACAGGTAAAGAGCTCCCATGAGGAAGCAACATAGCCTGACACAATAGGTTGGGGTAGGGCCAGGCCCCTCTCCCATGCATTAAGGTTGAACATGGCATCCCACCATGGGGTGTGGGCTCCAAACAAGCTAGCTCATATACCAGGTTTGTATCGTGGTCCTACTGTCAGGGCCCCTCCGCTAGTCTAAGCTTCACAACTGCCTCCCACATATGGAGGGTCTAGTCTGGGCTACATGGTCCCCTGAAGTCTACTGCTGTCAGTCTAGAGTTCATGAGTTTCCATGAACTTGGTTCAGGTGTCTTTGTAGATTTCTCCATTATGATCTTGACCTCTCTTGCTCATATGTTCCCTCCTCCCTCTCTTTGACTGGATTCCCGGAGCTTGGCCTGGTTCTTGGTTATGGATCTCTGCATCTGCTTCCATCAATTACTGGATGGAAGCTCTATGATGACAGGGTATTCATCAATCTGATTACAGGGTTAGGGCAGCTTGGGCATCCTCTCCACTATTTCTAGGAGTCTTAGTTGGGGTCCTCCTTGTGGGTTCTTCGGAGTTATCCTAGCACCAGGTCTTTCCCTAAGCCTATAGTGGCACTCTCTATTAAGATCTCTTTTTCATTGCTCTCCCACTGCGTCCCTCCCTGCCTAGGCCATCTCATTCTCTCCTGTTCTCATCCCTCTCCCTTCCCCCTTACTCCCTTGTTTGCCCTGTAGATTTCACCTAATTTCCCTTCTTAGGGTGATCCTATGTGTCCCTCTTAGGGTCCACCTTGTTCCCTAGCTTCTTTGGAGCTGTGGATTTTAGTCTGGTTATCCTTTGCTTTATATCAAATATCCACTTATGATCTTTCTGAGTCTGGGTTACCTCACTCAGGATGTTTTTTTTTTTTCTAGTTCTATCCATTTGCCTGCAAATTCCATGAGGTCATCATTTTTTACTGCTGAGTAGTACTCCATTGTGTAAATGTACCACATTTTCCTTATCCATTCTTCTCTCTTTCTTTCTTTCTTTCTTTCTTTCTTTCTTTCTTTCTTTCTTTCTTTCTTTCTTTCTTTCTTTCTTTCTTTCTTTCTTTCTTTCTTTCTTTCTTTCTTCGAGACAGGGTTTCTCTGTTTTGTTTTGGAGGCTATCGGTCCAGCCCATCCTCGAACTCACAGAGATCCTCCTGCCTCTGCCTCCTGAGTGCTGGGATTAAAGGCATGCGCCACCACCGCCCAGCCCTTATCCATTCTTCTGCTGAGGGGCATCTATGTTGTTTGCAGGTTTTGGCTACTACAAATAATGCTGCTACGAACACTGTTGAGCAAATGTCCTTGTGGTAAGATTGAGTGTCCTTTGGGTATATGCCCAAGAGGTATCACTGGATCTTGAGGTACATTGATTCCCAATTTTCTTAGAAACCACTGTACTGATTTCTAAAATGGCTGTACAAGTTTGCACTCCCACCAGTAGTGGAGGAATGTTCCCCTGACTATACATCCTTTCCAACATAAGCTGTCCTCAGGATTCCCACCCCCCTTTCTCTCTCTTTCTTTCCACTGTGGTGTAGTATTAAATAGTTGATTCTCTAGCCTTAGATTCGTGCGTGCTGGGATTGTAGGTATGCATTACCACACTGTGCTATATTTTCATGATATTTCTTCCTTTTTCTCTATGGTGACATTTTGTTTTATTACCATGTATCACTTTTGACAATTAATATACAGATTTTCCTCTTACCAGGTTTATTTAGAAAACCATGGAGCCTTTTTTTTTTTTTTTTTTTTTTTTTTTTGTTTTTTGTTTTTACGAGACAGGGTTTCTCTGTATTGTTTCGGAGGCTATCGGTCCAGCCCAGCCTCGAACTCACAGAGATCCGCCTGCCTCTGCCTCCCGAGTGCTGGGATTAAAGGCGTGCGCCACCACCGCCCGGCCCATGGAGCCATTTTTAACTTCTTTGCTATACTGTTTTGTTACTGGACTCTAATCTTAGTTTGTGGGTTTAATTCCAGAAGGGGAAAAACAACTACACACCAAAGATTTGGCACTAGAGCAGGAGTTTTTGACAAGACATAGCTTCATGGAGACACAGAAAGTGGTAAGTTCAATAAAAAGTATATTTTCTATTTTATGTACTTAGTCAAGAATGACATTTTTTTTTTAATAGAAAGTCAGGACATGACTTTCTTGGTAGAAGGAATGATCTCCTTTCATGTACTCTGAAGAGGTGTATTACGGGGATCCAAAGTTAATATGAAACTGTCCAAGAAGATTATTTTTTCATAGGTATACTTGTCCTCACACTAAAACAAAACAGTAAACCAAAATCCCATGCCATGACATCCCTAGTTGAATTTTTCCCAAAGGCATGTGTCTTTAGGAGAGGGATTACCCTGAAATTTATCTCAATATTTTAGTAATCATGTGTGTTGACTTTTGTTATCGGTTAAATGTTTATATTTTATGTGTTCTAACAAAACTGGAAATTTCCACTTGTAAAGAAGTAAATTCACTTATAATCACATAACAATTTTGAAGTGTGCTTGAGAGTGTGTTACAATATAGGGGAGTGGGGAGAATACAGTTCCCTGTAAGGTTGTGGTGATGAAGTTTAGTTTTAAGAGGTGCTGAAATCCATGAGTGCAGAAGGTGTACAGAGTGAGTATGGGTAGAGAAATATTCTATAAATACTGAGACTTGAGAAAGATTATGGGACCTTAGACTCCTTTATAGGCATGGATGTTACTTGCTCATTCTCTAGTGAGCATAGGTGATGTTTCCTTTGCTCAAGCTGGTATTTTTGTGATGGTTCAGGATGCAGTAACCTTTGAAGATGTGACTGTGGACTTTACCCAGGAAGAGTGGACCTCATTGGATCCAGTTCAGAGAAACCTCTACAGAGATGTGATGCTAGAGAACTACCAGAACCTGGCCACAGTCGGTAAGACTGCCATCCTTTGTTCTAGCTACACAAGATAACAGAAATAGTATTCTAGAATGTGATGTCAGCTCAGAGAACAGTGGGAAACACCAGATTTAATATCTTCCTTAATGTAGTTATTCAATCATGGTAGTTCTCAACTAAATGTGGTGCTTAGTAGCATAACTTATTATACGGATAGTGTTATTTTGAGATTCTTTCTCTGTTTGATTTGTTTTGTTTTATGGCAGGGTTCTTACGCTATAGCTCAGGCTGATTGAGCTCTTAGCATTCTCCTGTCTCAGTCTTCTGAGGGCTGGGATTACAGATGTGTACTATCACACCTGGCATTGTTTTTAACAATCTTTATGAATCTGTTTCTAAAGACAAGGAGTAGTGCTGGGTATGTTTCTTGTGGTAGAGTGCTTGGTTAGACATATGAGGCCTTTGGTTTGATCTGCATCTTTGGGGAGAGGGGGTGGTAGTGACTTTATAACACTTGCATTACTTATATTAAATCTTATTGGAAGAAATAGTTTAGTGTATTTTATTTTGCATTTTTTAAAGATAGAATTTTCATTAACAATGAAGGCATAGGAATATTGCATGCCACTAATAATATTATTGGCAGTAGTGGGGATTGAATTTAGGACCTTGTATAGCCTAGGCAAGTGCTCAGCCATTCTTTGGTTCTTCAGACAGGTCTCACTATTTAGCCCTTTAGTTCTGACTTGCCTGAAAGTCTTGATTCTCTTACCTTGTGAGTGCTGAGATTTCATGTATCCATCAACAGACTCTGTCTTCACTGGTGTTTTTTTTTTTTTTTTTTTTTGGTTTTACGAGACAGGGTTTCTCTGTATTGTTTTGGAGGCTGTCAGAGTTTGAGGCCAGGCTGGACTGACAGCCTTCACTGGTGTTTTTTAAAAGGTGCATTTAGTTATGAATGTGGATTTGATGGGGGTCACAGAAAACTTCTAGTCACCAATGGCATAAATATTTGTATTCTGGGCTGTTAATAATTTTAAGTATTTCTTGAGAAATGTGGTTTTCTATCATTGGGGAGTTTATATGAGACTTTTCTGTTGACGTATCTGTCTCTCTGTTTAGGAGGTCAGTTGTTTAAACCTAGCCTGATCTCTTGGTTGGAGCAGAAAGTAGAGTTGACAGTAACAGAGCAAGAAATTCTCCAAGGTTAGTATTTGTTGAGAACATTTCTTGTCTTTGTCAAGTTCCATAAGTTCAGAAGTGTGTCACGGGAACTGTTAGAAAATCACCTTGATTCTGAAGACTGAAGTCCTTGGTAGACAAAGTGATCATCTGTGATGTACTCTTTCCCCCTTTCTCTGATTATTCACCATCCCATTTAATTTTACTAGAAAAACTTGTTAATTATTACAGCTCAGATACCATATCTTATGCTTTAATCTTTTTGCTTTATTGTTTAATGTGTATTTTTTAAAATGTTTTTTTGAGATAGCCCTAGCTGTCTCCTGGAACTCACTCCATAGACCAGGCTGGCCTCGAACCCACAGAGATCCACCTGCCTCTGCCTCCCGAGTGCTGGGATTAATAAAGGGGTGTGCCACCACCACCCAGCTTGTTTAATGTGTTTTAATATGAAAGAAAGTTAAGTGAAGTTCTGGCCTGGAACTTACCTTTATACACCAGACTGGCCGTGAACTCACAGAGATTTGCTTGCCTCTGCCTCCTAACTGTGTGCACCACTACACTTGACCACATGAAGTGGTTTTTTGATTGTTTTTAAAAATGTAACCTTCGATTTGTTGTTCAAAATTTTATATATGTTTCCTGGTTTCTCTTTAGAATGGGAAATGCACCTTAAGACCAAGGGGCCAGCAAATGGAACGCAACTGGTAAGACTCACAGAAATGAAATTTACTTTTATGCTTATGGGTGCTATGCCTGCATATATATCTGTGTTTCATGTTCATTTCTAGTGCCCTTGGAGAACAGACTAGGGCATCTGATTCCCAGGAACTGGAGTTACAGACGATTTGAATTGCCATGTGGGTGCTGGGAAACTTGGGTCCTTTGGAAGAGCAGCAAGTGCTTTTTAACCCCTGAGCTCTCTAGCCCCAGAATATTTCTTTTTTTTTTTTAAAGCATTTTTATTTGAGATCTCATATAATGTATTTTGATGATATTCAACTCCCACTTTTCCTCCTAAATTCTGCAAGATCCACCTCCACTGTTCTACCCCAGCTCTACATCCTTCATTAGGATAAATAATCTATCAGTTTGAATTTGTGTGAACCAAACCACTCCTTGGTGTATGTAGAGCCATTCCCTGGAGCATGGTTGACCTACCAGGAGCCATAGTCCTTGGGGACAAGAATATTTCTTATTGTCCAAATTCAGGGAGGATTAGGAATTCACTTGTAAAAATAGGTACAAATGAAAGATACTTGATAAAAATAGCTATTATAGGCAAGGGAACTCTTTTCTCTTTCCCCCCTTTTCTTCCTTTTTTCTTTCTCATTTCCTTTTTCCTTACTCCTTTTATCAGAGAGGGGCTTACAGCCACTCAAGTAACCTTCACTTATGATTTTTGCTTTAACCTACAGAGTGTTGGGATTACAGTAGTAAACTAATATACTTAGCATAAAAGAGTTTAGTGTGTCAGAATTCCCACAAGTATACACATTTCCTGTACAAGCCTTACAAGCCTGAAAAACCCTTTAATCATCTTTTTACTCTTTATCAACAGGGAAGAAAATACAATGGAGGGATGCGTGGTGATTCTATACAAGTTGGAACAGTTATTAGTGAAGAGTCATGCCCTCAGACTCACATTAGTACTCCAAATACAGAGAACACTTCAGAGTGTAATTTGTGTGGAAAAGACTTCCTGCCATCACTTAAAGAGACTTCTGCTGAAGAGAACGTTTTCCAGTTGAACCAGTGTGTAAAGCCTTTCTCTTTGACTTCAGATGTTTCTCAGAAAATGTCCACTCTGGAAAAATCCTTTGAATGCAGTGACTGTGGGAAAATTTTTGTTAATCAGTTAGAACTTCAGGAACATAGTTCTTCTCATAGTGAAAAGGATCTCCACAAATCAGAGCAGTGTGAGCAAGCTTTTACTCATCCTACAAGCCGTGATGAGCATGTTGTAATTCCCACTGAAAAAAAATACTATGAATGTAAGAAATGTGAAAAAATCTTTACACATCCTATCTACCTTAATATCCACATGCAAAGCCACACCGTGGAGAAACCCTATGACTGTAAGGAATGTGGGAAAGCCTTCACCGAGCGCTCAAGCTTAATTGTACACCTACGACAACACACTCGAGAGAAGTCTTATGAGTGCAAGGAATGTGGGAAAACCTTTATTCAACCCTCACGCCTTACAGAACATATGAGAAGTCATACAGGAGAGAAACCGTATCAGTGTGACCAGTGTGGGAATGCCTTTGCATCTTCTTCTTACCTTACTACACATTTGAGAACTCATACCGGAGAGAAGCCCTTTGAGTGTAACATATGTGGGAAGGCTTTTACACGTTCCTCTTACCTGCTAGGTCACATACGAACTCACACAGGAGAAAAACCCTATGAATGTAAAGTATGTGGGAAAGCGTTCAGTGGCCGTTCTTGGCTTACGATACACTTACGAAAACATACTGGAGAGAGGCCCTATCCATGTACAGAATGTGAGAAAGCCTTTACCAGCTTTGCTCAACTAACTGAACATATAAAAACTCACACTGGTGAGAAACCCTTTCGGTGTAAGGTATGTGCAAGGACCTTTAGAAATTCCTCATGCCTTAAGACCCACTTTCGAATTCACACTGGAATAAAACCATACAAATGTAATTTCTGTGGGAAAGACTTCACTGCACGTTCAGGCCTTACTAAGCATGTGTTAATTCACAATGGTGAGAAGCCCTATGAGTGTAAGGAATGTGGGAAAGCCTTCAGTACATCCTCTGGCCTGGTTGAACATATAAGAATTCATACAGGAGAGAAGCCTTTTGAATGCTATCAGTGTGGGAAAGCCTTGGCTCATTCCTCATCTCTTGTTGGACATTTAAGAACTCATACTGGAGAAAAACCCTTCGAGTGTAATCAGTGTGACAAAACATTTACACGATCTTCTTATCTTCGTATTCATATGCGAACTCACACCGGAGAGAAACCATATGAATGTAAAGAGTGTGGGAAGACTTTCCCTGAGCGCTCATGCCTTACTAAACACATAAGAACACATACTGGTGAAAGGCCCTATGAATGTAAGGAATGTGGGAAAGGCTTTATTAGTTTTGCTCAACTTACTGTACACATAAAAACTCACAGTTCCGAGAGACCTTTTCAGTGTAAGGTGTGCACAAAATCCTTTAGAAACTCCTCATCCCTTGAGACCCACTTTCGAATTCACACTGGCATAAAACCCTATAAATGCACTTACTGTGGGAAAGACTTCACTGCTCGTTCAGGCCTTACTATACATTTACGAAATCATACTGGGGAGAAGTCCTATGCATGCCAGGAATGCGGAAAAGCCTTTAGCACTTCCTCAGGCCTTATTGCACATATACGAAGTCACAAAGGAGAGAAACCCTTTGAATGTGACCACTGTGGGAAAGCCTTTGCTTCTTCCTCGTATCTTAATGTGCATTTGAAAATTCACACTGGAGAGAAGCCCTTTCAGTGTACCGTATGTGGGAAGACATTTACATGTTCTTCTTACCTTCCCGTTCACATGCGAACTCATACTGGAGAAAAGCCTTTTCAGTGTATAATATGTGGAAAGTCATTTTTATGGTCCTCATATCTTCGAGTTCACATGCGAATTCACACTGGAGAGAAACCCTATGTATGTCAGTACTGTGGGAAAGCCTTCACCGAGCACTCAGGCCTTAATAAACATTTACGGAAACACACAGGAGAGAAACCATATGAATATAAGGAGTGTAGGGAAGCCTTCACTACTTCTGCTGATGCTAAAGAACGTGAAAATCCGCACTGGGGGGAAAACCTTTGAATGTAAGGAATTCAGAAAGTTATTCTGGAAGCCCTTGATCCATCCTTTGCAATCAGAATTCAGTCTATACAAGTCTTATTAATAAGCAGTGTATAAAAGCATTCAGTTGTCACTACTGTAAAAACAACTCCCTCAGAGGATGCTCTGAGTTTAAGGATCATGGGAGAGATCAAAATCTCACAGTATGTGAACTCAATCAAGGTTTGTAGTATAGGAAATGAAAACCCTTTGTGTTTCCATATGTGTTGATGCAAGACATAAAGAAATGTCATAGATCTTAAGTTTCTCTGTTCACTTGTGATCTCACAATTGAGAAAAATCTTAAGTGTGGGAAGTAACTTTTATGTAAGACTTTATGTGTTTACAGACTGAACAGAAACTTTGTATGCGTAATAGTGGATTTTCTTCAATGTCTTGAAGCTTGAAGTTTTGGATGGCAACACATGGATTTCCTGGGTGCTTCTAGATGAACTTTTAATATTTCTATATTTGTGTATTTTTATGACTTCAATTATAAATTTCTAAATTTCGTTATAGGTTTTCCTTTTTAAAATATTCCTGTTTGATATAATTGAAAACTGTTGTTTGTATCTAGTGTCTAGCAAACACCCCGTGTCGGCAGTTGTGAACTAATTGGAACACAAACTTCCATCTACTTGCTGCTGTTATTTGTTGTGCCATGCACCTCGTCTGCACTGTCTGCTCTCCTCCCCTTGGACTCTTTTTAGAGTCAGTCTCACTTTGTGACCTAGACTAATATGAAAATCATGTAGCCTAGACTGCTCTTGAGCTCATGGCAGTCCTGGCTCAGTCTCCTGAGTGCTGAGGTTGCAGGCATGAGGCATAATACCTGGGTTTTTCCACTGTTTTAAGTATATGCTTTACTAGCACTGAAATCACCATGTTTTTTCATAGTGTTCAAATACTTACATAAGTAGGTTTGTATCTGACCAGTACAACCCCTTTCTTTGAGTTCCCAGTCTCTCTCTGGTAGTAATTATCCCATTCTCTGAGTGGAGTTCAGCTTTTCTTTAGACTCTACTTGTTATATCACGTAGTATCTGTATTAACTATACCTAGGACTTTTTATTTTTTGTGGCAGGGTCTTAACTTTGTAGCTCAAACTGACACCAAACTCTCTACCTTTCTGCCTCAGACTTTAGTGCTGGAGTTTCAGGCATGTGCCACCATGCCTAGCTGTTTATATGGCTTCTGTCAGTTTACATGTTCTCAAGGAAGAGCTGTAGTATAGTCAGTTATTTTGTTTTAAGACATTTAATTATCTTTTGGTATGTCTGTGTATACTTAGTTGCCATATCTTGACTGTTGGGAGTATTCCTGCATTGAATATGAGTATAGCTGCCTCTTTAAATTAGTGATCTTATGTCCTCAGATACAGTCTCCAAATTGGGTTTGTTATAGTAATAATAGATGTACTTTTAATTCAGTATGTCTGTATTATTATTCTGTAATGACTATCAATTTATGTTCCCAATGATGTTTTATTGCCTATATTTTTACTTTCTTCTTTCTGAGGGCCATTTTAAAATGTAAGATGGTATCGTCATAGTTTTCATTTACAGTTTTCTAATCTGTAAGCCATTTGTGTGTCTTTGCTAAAATAATAATTTCGGTTATCAATTTTTAAATCAATGTATGTGTTTGGTGTGGTTTGAGACATAGACCGACTGTAATATACGTAGTTTGCAGATACTTTTCTATTGGTGTACATGCCTTTTCAGATTTGTTTTCTGCTCTGCTTTGCAAAATCTTCACTTTGATGTTATCCTAATTCTTTATATTTGCTTTTTATGCCTGTGCTTTTCATGTCAGCTTCAAAATTCTTTGCTGGTGTGTCAGGAAGCATTCTTTTTGGAGTTGTGTTACAGTTTTAGATTTTATTTTCAGGGTTTTGTTTATTGAAGATGATCTCACTATGTAATCTAAAGTAGCTAGGAACTCACTGTCTAGACCAGGGTGGCCTTAAACTTGTAGCAATATGTCTTCCCTAGGCCTCCTGTCAGCTTGCCCAACTAAACTATATTACTTTTGCTATTATTTAATTTTCTTTGTTTTTTCCTTGACGCTGAGTTTACACACACACACACACACACACACACACACACACACACACACACACACACACACACAGAGTTAATGGTGCACTTATTTTGTTTGGATATTCATTTTGTCAGTTTGTTTAGCAATCCTTTTTATTTTATGATAATTTTGTTGAAAATTTGGTTTTAAGCATCTGTGTTTTGGTGCTAAGAATGCTAGGCATGTGCTCTACCCTCAAACTATAGTTCTAAACTCATTGTTGAAATTACTTTGACTGTATAAGGGCTTTGTTTTGTCTTTTTTACCCTCCTCTGTGTAGCTTTCAATCTCCTGGAACTCATTCTATTACAGACTGTCTTTGAACTCACAGAGATTCCCACTGCCTCTGTTTTGGGATTAAAGGCATGCACCATCACTGCTGGGTTTGAGTAAGATTTTTTTGTTGTAATTCTTTTTGTTTTGTTTTTGAGAGATAGTCTCTCGTGTAGCTCTGGTTGGCCTGAAACCTGCTAAGTAGACCATGTTAGTCTCAAACTCTCAGAGAGCCACCTGTCTCTCTGCCTTCCAGAGTGCTGAGATTAAAGTTTATATCTTAAACTATTTTGCTATGTTGTCTGTATCAATACTGTACTGTTTGATTACTGTTTGATTTTTTTTAATCCCTTGAGACAAAGTCTTATGGAGCTTAGACTGGCTTCAAAATTAACTAAATGGTCAAGAATGACTTTCGACTTCTGATCTTGCCTCTACTTCCCCAGTGGTAGGATTACAGGCATGCACCACTACACTCATTGTTGGTTTTTGTTTTTTGGTTCAGTGCTTGGGACTTCATGCATGCTAAGTGAACATTCTTACCAACTGAGCTTCATCTCCACCCCTGTAATACCTTGCTAAACTTAAAATTTTTGTTTTTATTTAAGTGTTTGAGCTAAATTGAAAGGTTTTGATTTCTTATGACTTGGGAAGTTTTTCATAAGCCTGTGAAAAATGTTGGAATTGTTAATGTGATGGCAATAACTCTACAAAGCACTTTGGGTAGGACTGGCATTTTAACAGTGGTAATTCTTTCAGTGTGCATGGGATACCTTACCCTTTTTTTTGTTTTTTTAAAGACAGGGTTTCTCTGTATTGTTTTGGAGGCTTTCCTGGAACTCGCTCTGTAGACCAGGCTGGCCTCAAACTCAAAGAGATCCGCCTGCCTCTGCTTCCTGAGTGCAGGGATTAAAGGCATGCGCCACCAATCCCCGACATTTTTTTTATAGTTTTGTCCATAGTGGTTTAGATTTTTTCCCTGTGTAACTTTATTCTCTATCATTTTATGCAGTTTTTTTTAAGATTTATTTATTTATTACATATACACCAGATTGAATTGTAGATGGTTGTGAGCCACCATGTGGTTGCTGGGAATTGAACTCAAGACCTCTGGAAGAGCAGTCAGTGCTCTTAACCTCTGAGCCATCTCTCCAGCCCCATTTTATGCAGTTTTATAGGTGGCATAATACTTTTGCTTTTTAAATTTGTAGTGTGTAAAGACTGCTTTGTTGATTTGAAAAATCATTGAGCTTTTATGATTTTCTTAAATTTTTTTCACAGAATAATTTTCTATATTGACACCCTGTCACCTGAAACAAGTTTCTTTCCTTGGGTGACTTTTTTCTTTTCTTATCCTAATTGTTCCCGTTAGTCTTTCCCCAGTATTTTCTGAATAGAAGAAGGGCAGGTAGGTATGCCAGTCCTTGAAAAGTTTGAGCTTTGTAACCCTGAATGACATCTATATTTGTTCTTCATGTGCTGCCTTTATAATTAAGCACATTTCTAATTTATTGACTGTTGTTACCATCAGTTGATATCCTATGTTGTTGCATGTTTCTGTACGTTTTCTGCAATATGGTATTTTGTTCATTGTGTCTATTCAGTGCATCACATTTAGTTATTTGCATAAATCATCTTTGAATCCCACTGATAAACTCATTCTTGATCACAGTTTGTGTGGTCCTTTTAAAGGTTGCTTTGTGAAGTGACCAGGAGATTGAATTTTCTTAATAGTAAGTTTTTCATTATTTGTTTCTGAGACAGAGTCTTGCTGTGTAGTTCAAGTTTGACCTTGAATACACTGTGTAGCACAAACTGACCTCAAACTAATGATCTTTGTCCATTAATCTCTCACGTATTATGGTTTCAGTAATGGCCCACTGTGCCTGGCTGATAATGTTTAGAAAGACTTCTTTGTGCTTCCAATAAGTGACTTATTTGTTAGGGCATAAATAGACTATAAGATTGTTTCTCCATTGTAAGGGTGTCATGGTTGTAAAGATATCATTCCAGAAATAGAACACCTAAATATGGAAGGCAAATATTAGAATATATGTAGAGAGAAATAACATTATAATGAGAGTGTAAAGCTGCTTTAGTACTCTTTTCAATGCTGAACTGATTTTGAGTCTTAAAATCACCAAGGAAACTGTACTTGAAGTAGCCTTGAGACCAAGTGGATTTAATAGATCTATACATAACATTCTTAGAGCCAGAGAATACTTTGTGTTTAATTTCACAGGGTACATTATGAGAAATTTCACATTAGACTTACAAGCTTTACTTTTAAAATAATTCTTAGGCAGCATTGAGTTTATTTAGTTTTTGAGAGAGGGTCTCATTGTATAGTACAGACATTTCCAACCTGGAATTCTGCCTCAAGGATACAATACTGCATTGTATTAATATAGTTAGAATTGGCACTAATTTTGTTTACTGAGTCTGCATCCAAACAAATGGAAATATTCCTCACCTGACAGCTTTTCTTTAAAATATTACATTTATTTATTTGGGGTGGGGGTATACAAATGATGTATGTGAAGATCAGAGGACAACTCGGGAACTGGCTTTCTTTTTCATCTTGTGGGTTCTGGGAATTGAACTCAGGTGTTTAGGCTTGGAGGTAAGCATTTCTTTTACCTGCTGAGCCAACTTGCTGGCCCACAGAGTTAAATTGGATATTTGATATGAAAATACCTAATGTTTTAGCAAATTAGAAAGCATAGTTCCATATGCCCTGGAAATAGATGCTTATATGTATCTCAGAGAATGGTGGTTAATGTGGGAGGGACTTCTCTCTTGGAGTGTAACCAGGAAAATCCATCATAGGCTTCACAGAGTCTTCGTTTGTCAGGAACTAAAGTAGCCCATTTTACTAATACCTAATGCTTTAGCCAATTCTCAGTGGGCAGTATATTATTGTTCACTGTTGTCACGGTGAACATGCTGTCTTGATGCTGCTGATGACAGAAAGTCTGCACTCTTGAATAGCTATTTCCTTCTCTCTCTTTAACCACTGGCAGCCACTGTGTTTATTTCTGTGACTTCAATTTATTTTTTAGATTCCAAGTGTGAGATAATGCAGAATTTTGTCTTTTCTTTTTTGAGACAGGGTTTATCTGAGTAGCCCTGACTGTCTTGAAATTCACTTTGTCTGGTGTCTAACTCATATCCATCTGTCTCTGCCTCCCAAATGCTGTGATTAAAGGTGTGCACCACCACTGCCTGGCTGTTTTGTTTGTTTTCATGTGCTGGTTTTGCCTGCCTGAATCTCTGTGTACCAGGTATGTGCTTGTTGCACAAAAAGGTCAGAAGGCATCAGGTCCTCTGGTACTAGAGTTATAGTTATAAGCCTCCATGTGGTTGCGGGAACCCATGTCCTCTGAAAGAGTAGTCAGTATAGTGTAATTGAAGCCAGACTAGTATAATTTTGAACTTTTTTTAAACTAGTACGGTTTGAAAGTGAAATGTTCTCTACAAGCCTATGTGTTTGTACATGTGGTCTCCCCCAGCTGGTGCACTGTTTTAGAAGGGTGCAGGTAGGGGTGGCTCTTTGAAGGTTGTACCTGCCAACCATTTTGGTTGACCTGTCCACTTCTGATCTGCCAAGATGTGAACAGTCTTCATTACAAGCTCCTGCTGCTACAGAACCACTCCAGCTACCATGCCTTTCCTGTCATGATAGATTTTGCCCTCTGAATCCATGACTTCACATCTTTCCTCCCTCAAATATTGCCTCTGTGGTACAGAACCCACATAACAGGCAGTCAGACAAATGTGTTAGATTTTCTGGAAGCTAGAGTTACAGGATGTTGTGAGCCTATTATTTTGGGTGCTGACAATTAAACTTGAGTGCTCTGAACTGCTGAGCCATCTCTCAGCCTCTCAAGTATCGTTTTATACACTTGTTGGCCATTTGTGTTTCAGGAAAGTGTCTAGATCCATGTTTTGTCCTGTGTGTGTGTGTGTGTGTGTGTGTATGTTTTGCACATGTATTAGAAACAGGGGCTCATGTATTCCAGACTGTTCTCAAACTTGACATGTGGTCAAGAATAACCTTGAACTTTCATGCCTATCTCTACCCCTACTGTACTGTGGTTCCTAGGGAGTGTATGGTGTTGAGGACTGAACCTGGAACTTCATGCATGCTAGGCAAGAATACTATTTTTCTGAGCTACATTCAGATGTGTATAAAGTGCACTTGACCATATTTATATACATCTTTATTTTGTTGGTCTCCTTCCCCTAAAGCCTTCATCTTCTCTACTTTCATGTCTTTATAGATTTTTTTTTTTTGGATTCTGTGCATGAGAGAAAAATGTATTTGTCAATCTGGATCTAACTTATGCTTACTGTGCATTTTAGTTCCATCACTGTCCCTACAAGTTAATTTTTTTCTTTATGATTAAATAAAGCTCCATTCTGTGTGTCACTTCTTTACCCTGTATTTTATTATTGTTCACATGTGTTCCCCATGTGTTTGGGTACCCAGGGAGGCTAAAAGAGGTTATTGGATCTCCTGTAGTTACAGGCTCTGAGCCACCAGTAGTGGTGCTGGGAATCACTCTGGAAGAGCAATTTTAGGCATTGAGCCGTCTCTCAGTCCATTTATTAATGAGCACCTAACCTGTTTTCTTTTTATCTTGACTACTTTGAGTAGTGTTACTGTTAACATGGTTGTGCAGACATCTGTATTACGTACTGACTTGCTTGCTTTGGTATATACCCAGGAATGGTACAGCTTAAATCACACCATAGCTCTGCTTTCTGTTGTTTGGGCAGCCTCCATACTGATTTCCATTCTCATCAACAGGGTAGAAGGGTTCTGGCCCACCTCACCCACACCAGGACTTGTGCATAAGTCATTCTGAGAGGGGCAGATGGAACACCTGGTCCACTGCTTCCGGGGGTCTTGGTTCGTCAAACCACAGAAGCCTGGAAGGAATCCTCAGCTTTTCATTTTCTGTGGAAACATAAACTAAAACTCCTTTCCAAGTAACGTATCCTTATACTTAAATTTTGAAGTGAAGGCATTTTCAAAAGATAGAAGTTGGATTAATTCAGCAGCATTTATAATCAAGTGTACTTTAGCAGCTGTTCCTTAGCAATCAAAAAACTGAAAAACACAATAGCATACAGTATCCAGACTCTCTGTGTATTTTTCATCTTTACGTGGCTTATTTATTTATCTATTATTCCTTTAAAGCTTTTGTTATTTTGCGTGGAAATTCATGATCCCACTCCTGATCACCATTCTGTTAAGTGAAGCTTTTTCTTTGTGAGGGCAGCCTTCCCGCCAGCCTGGTTCTAGAGCTGCATCAGTCTCCGCCTCCTGAGTGCTGGGATTAAAGGCGTGCACCACCACCACCGCCCTTTTATTACCTCATCTGTATGCGCCTCTAATAAGTCACATGTTTAATGGCGGCATACAGACTTCCTCCTACAAAGGATTTTGGACATTTTTTTCATGTATTGGCCATTTATGTTTTATTTTGAGAACTGATTGTTCAAGTTTTGCTAATAGTTCATCTTAAAAGATTAATACATATGTTCACCTGCCTGAATTTATGTGCTTCACATACATGCAGGTCCCCAAAATGTCAGAAGAACATAAACGATAACCCTGGAGCGGATATTACAGGTAGTTGTGAGCTGCCTGATGATGTGGGTTCTGGGGATGGAATGAAGGTCTTCTGCATGAGCAGTAAGTGATATTAATTGTTGGACTATCTTCCTGGTCTCTGTTGGCTAGTATTTAATATAATACAATGGTTTGGTGAAGGCCAGAGCCTGAGGCACTATGTGGTGTAAGGAATCCTGTCAGTTTTCTCTAGTCCTGCCCTGAGGTTTGCAGTAGAGAAATCCACTCTCCCCAGCTTTGTCAAAGGACAGTTCTGTGAGTTCAGAAGAGCACAATTATACCTCACATAGAAATCTGCCTGGACAACATAACAGTTTGAGTTGTGGGTCATAGCTAGACAGGAGCAATCTCACAGCATAGCTCCTATATATTGTGACAGAACCCTGGCTGCTAATGTAGTCTGTTGGTAAGACTAATGTTTGCAGGAGCCAATAACAAGTAAAATGGAACAAAACCCGCTAAGGAACTCTTGGTAGTGAGCAACGACGTCTATTAACCAGAAGCAACTTAATTAAAAACAAACAAAAAAACATGTGGATCAAAACTTCTAACTAGTTAGCACTTCACAGAATTACTCAGCTCTGTGACCAATGAGGACTTTTTAGAGTCAAAGTGTCTTTTTAGAGCCAAAAGTTATACACAGGGCAGAGATTACATGATTTATGGCATCTCAAGAATGCATTCCTAAGGTCAGGATCTACAACCACTGTGGAGTGCACCCTTGGTGTCATGATTTACCATCTCTAAGTACAGGGTGTTTCAAGATGTTTACATAGCCTGGGTCTGTTCTGACTGCTTCCCGTATCTGGGAGGATATGGTAAAGGTCAGGTAGCTTATTTTAAGGCCAGTATCAGGCTATAGGCATAGATTTTTTCATATTCCCAGGCTCTTCAGAACTATTGGCAGTTAGCAGTTGCTAGGAGAAGCCCATTTTCTTCAGTGGTGTATCCACTTGTAATTTGTCCATACTTCAGTAATTACCCTCCATCTCTGCTTATGAAAGCAATTCTATTTTAGTTTTGGGGCATCCACATGCACTAGAATACACAGAAATAAGACACACTTTAAAATTCACTGGGCGACTTTAAAAAAAAAGTCGGAGGACTTATTTATTGGAAAGGACTTCAGTGGGACTGGAAGATAAAAGTAATGTGTGTGAAATGACTAAAATACATCATACATATATAGGAATGTCAAAGTGTGGGGCCAGAGAGATTGCTCAATTGTTAAGAGCAATTGTTAATTTTGCAGAGGACCTGGTCCAGTTCCTGGCACCCACCTGGTAGTTAACAATCACATGTAACTCCAGTTCCAGATATTCCAATGCCCCCATCTCCACCCCTTTCAACTTCCATGGGTACCAGGTATGTATCTGGTTTGAATGGGAATGGCCTCTATAGGATCACATATTGCATGGTTGAAGGATTAGGTCTTGGAGAGCCTTCTGCCTCCTTGTGGATCAGATGAAAAGCCAGCTTTTACTCCAGTACCATGCCATGCCTGCCTGCTGCCATACTCCCCATCATGATGGTCATAGACTCAACCTCTGAAACTGAAAGCAAGCTCCCAGTTAAATGATTTCTTTTTTAAGTTGCCTTGTTCATGGTGTCTCTTTATAGCAGTAGAACAGTTATTTGTGATGACTCATGCAGATTTAAATAAAATAAGAGCAAGTGGAGCAAAAAGAAATACAAAATGGGAAGAAAAAGCACCAGGGAATTAAATTTTATAGTCAGATCTCATGCGTTAGGCAAAAGGCCCAATATGAAATGGACTAAAGGGAGTGATGCCCTTGGTGCAAGACTCCACCCAGCCAGAGTCAGACTTCCAATTTATGAATAGGAAAATACATAAGGAGTCTTCTGTAGCAAAGGAAAGTGTATCCAACAAAGGAAAGTTTCAACAAATCAAAGCTTATGCAAATTAATTCAAGGAGGGAGTCGGGTTCCCCAACCCAGTCAAACAGAATTTGGCAGCAACACCACACTGTTCTGTGTTGGGGAAGTCTTATGCTAATAAAGCACTGTCTGGCCAATAGGAATCTAGATAGGTGGGGCTAGGAATCCAGGAGGATTCTGGGAAGGGGAAACACAAGAGAGTCGACATGTAACCGCATGGGGTAGGAAGCCCGGGACTATTCTCCGGTAAGAAACATACTTAGATTAACAATTATGGGGTAATTACTTAAGGCAGAGCTAGCCAGTAAGAGACAAACAAGGCCAACAGCTTCATAATTAATATAGCCTCCTGTGTGTTTATTTGGGACTGATATGGCTCTAGAACCAGGCTGGCGGGAAAGCGGCTCTAGAACCAGGCTGGCAGAACGGCTCCTTCTAAAGGAAAAAGCTTCTCTTAACATAATGGTGATCAGGAGTGGGATTGAATTTCCACGCAGAATGACAAAAGCTTTAAAGGAATTTTAGAAACAGAAGAACGGAGAGAAGCACAGATTTTCGGTAGCAGCATTTTTCTCAGGTGTGCTCTGTTTTGCTAACGACAAGCCGAGATTCACGTGGCTCGCTTACGGGAGTCTTCCTGACTCGGCATTAAAAAAAAAAACAGCAAGATTGTTTTAAGAGACTCTGCTAACGATTGAAAAGTGTGTACGTACAGCTGGAAGTGGCAGCTTTTGCTGGATGTCAGCATGGACTGAGGCAGTAAGCTGGAATCAAGCTTACGCCCGCCATCTTGAAAAAAAAAAAAACGGCAGTTTACAACAGCCACGGTTTTACAGATAAGACACGTGGCCAGAAAAACGTAAAGATTTACAGTAAAGTCAGACTTGGATGAACAAAACCTCTAAAGGTTTACAGTGTGTTTAAAAATATACGTGAGATTGAGAGAGAAAATGAAACGGCAAAGTAGTAAATAAATACAAAAGCCGGGTGTGGTGGCACACGCCGGTAGGATTGCTCCAGAGGCAGAGGCAGGCAGGTTTCCACAGAGAAACCCTGTCTCAGAGAAAGATAAATAAAAGTGAAAGAAATAAAGTAATATTAGATAAATAAATAAGCCACGTAAAGATGGAAAATACACAGAGAGTCTGGATACTGTACGCTATTGTGTTTTTCAGTTTTTTGATTGCTAAGGAAGGAACAAATGCTAAAGTACACTTGATTATAAATGCTGCTGAATTAATCCAACTTCTATCTTTTGAAAATGACTTGACTTCAAAATTTAAGTATAAGGATATGTTACTCGGAAAAGGAGTTTTTGCTTATGTTTCTACAGAAAATGAAAAGCTGAGAATTCCTTCCAGGCTTTTGTGGTTTCACGAACCAAGACCCCCGGAAGCAGTGGACCAGGTGTTCCAACGACTGAGACAGTTAAGATGATGGAGCTTTACAGACCCTGAAAATACGGACTTATACAGGTTTCTGAGTTTTGTCATGATCCCCATGGTATAAACAGCGCCCCCTTCCAGCAGGAAGCAGTTTGGAATGAGCGACGTCCCAATTCCCATCTTGTTTATAAATCTTTGTTTTCATTTAAATGGGATTGTTTATAATTGGCTAGTGATCACAGCCAATCTTTTTTAATGGTAAAAAGGGGAACTATGGTATGGGTATTGTTTTTCATTTATTGAGACAAAATCAAGGTCAATTTTGTGATGCTTATATTTCTCCTCTTGATTAAGTATTGTGCTTATACTGATCTTTTACAAGGTAATGCATAATTGAATACAGAATATAGATAGTTACTAATAATAGAATTTCTAGTTACATAAGTTAGGTTTCTAGATATACAGAAATATATTTGAGATGGACAGTCTTCAAACCTCTCAAAGACCTTCAGAACATGGCATTTAAAATGGTTTAGGGTTTGTCTTGACAATGAGAAATGTCTGCTCCTGGCAGCACCAATTACGTCTGAGAGGAAGATGGGCATCGAAGAAATTCGTTATAAAGTTTGCTTTCAACATGGCAAGATTAGCCATTTGGGCAAGAAACTGCTCTTGCCTAGATTGTTTGACTGTTGTTGTATCATCTGGACATGCAGGACCCACAGGAAAGTGACTGCTGAACTAAGTCTTACAGGGTTCCTGCTGCATGAAAGAGTCTACGGGACTTTCTGCAGGACACAGAAAAATGACTGACAGACTGCTGATGCAGATGGACAGTTTGAAATTTCCTGCTTTGCTGAGAAGTGTTCCAGACACATTGTGGCCTATGGGCTGAAGATGGATGCCCCAACGTTACAGAGGAACTTTGGGTGACTGTCCAGGCAGTAAGATGTCTCTGTCAATCCTAGTGTTTATATATTATCCTTCTGTGGTCTTTGATGGAGTTGAAGACAGATAGTTATAATTATAGTTTTCCTTAATTATGATAAAAGATAAGTTACATATAGAACTTTGAACTCACAAGGATGGTATGGATGATATTTTCTTTAAATCTTGCTAAAATATTGTAACTATATTCTTATTTGATAACTGTTCTGTTATATACAATTTGACTGTGTTAAAGTTAAGACCTTTCTTTTTGTTTAAACAGAAAAGAGGAGATGTTGGGGAAGTCTTATGCTAATAAAGCACTGTCTGGCCAATAGGAATCTAGATAGGTGGGGCTAGGAATCCAGGAGGATTCTGGGAAGGGGAAACACAAGAGAGTCGACATGTAACCGCATGGGGTAGGAAGCCCGGGACTATTCTCCGGTAAGAAACATACTTAGATTAACAATTATGGGGTAATTACTTAAGGCAGAGCTAGCCAGTAAGAGACAAACAAGGCCAACAGCTTCATAATTAATATAGCCTCCTGTGTGTTTATTTGGGACTGATATGGCTCTAGAACCAGGCTGGCGGGAAAGCGGCTCTAGAACCAGGCTGGCAGAACGGCTCCTTCTAAAGGAAAAAGCTTCTCTTAACAGTTCTGGATTTAGAGTCATGAAGGGTGCAGGAGTAAAGGGATTGTGGAGTCTTCCTTTGTGTTAAAGTCACAGAGGTCCAAAGAGACTCTTGTTTGTAGCTGTGTGAGTGAATCCTGTGTTGTGTTAGATTTTGGAGATGCCAGAGCCATAGGATATCTGTTGAGAATTGCACACAGAGTGGAACCAGCTTTTGCAGTCAATAAAGCTCCAAGAAGTGGAGATCCATCAAACCCTTTGTCATAGGACATAAAGCTATGGTATTTGAGTTTGCCCTGCCAAGTTTTAGGCTTGCTTTGACTACTGTTTACCCCATGTCCCTTTCCTCCTTTTTGGAATGGTAATGTATATTCTATGTCATTGTATATTGGAAGTAATTAATTTGCTTTTTGATTTTGCAGGGAGTTGCAGTTAAGAGATATCCTTGAGACTGTAAGAATCTGGGGACTTTTCAAAGTTTTTGCATTGAGATCCTACAAGCTTTTGGGGACTAGGGAGTGGAATGAGGTTTGAATGAAAATGGCCCACCATAGGCTCATACATTTGAACACTTGGTTCTCTAGTTGGTGGAGCCATTTGGGGAAGGATTAGGAGGTGTGGCATTGTTGGAGATGGGCTTTGAGGTTTCAAAATTGCATGCCTAGCAGCTTCTGCTCCAGTGCCATGCCTGCTTACCCACCACCAATGCTCCCTGCCATGATGGTGATAAACTCACCCTATGAAACTGCAAGCAAAGCCCAGAATTAAATGCTTTCCTTAAAAGTCTCCTTGGTCATGATGTTTCTTCACAGCAATAGAAAAGTAACTTAGAACACTCATAGACTTTCTTATTTATTTATATTTGAGATGGGATCTAGCATGATGTAGACCAGATTCATCTTAAACTCAAAAATCTGCCTGATTGCTTCTGGTGTGCTGGGGTTAAAGTTATCATCACTACACCCAGCTAAAAAATTTTTTTTTAACAGCATAACAAAGCTGGGCAGTGGTGGTGCATGTCTTTAATCCTAGCACTTGGGAGGCAGAGGCAGCTAGATCTTAGTGAGTTTGAGGTCAGCCTGTTCTACAGAGTGAATTTTAGGACAGCTGGGGGTATACAGAGAAACCCTGTCTTGAAAAACAAAATGAAGCTCTTCAAAAACCATGTTAAAGAGTAAGCTAAAAAGACAGTGAAGGAGCTAGAGGAAGGTCAGCTTGAACTCATTGTAGTACTTGAGTCACATGGCGGGCCTGACAATGCTGTGGGATTCCAGGAAGCACAAAAGCCTATGCAGACCAACAGTGTGCAGTTTCGAAGCCTGCAAAGGACATGAATGAGATGTTCACAGCAGTAACTAAAAGGTTTCATAAGAATGAGCTCGGCAATGCAGCATTCCCGCCTTGTTAGTGGACACGGGATTCCAGGCCTTCATTCTTTCCGAGCAAGCATTCATACTCACTGATCTCTTCCTAGCCCCTAGTATTATTATTTTTTCAATTTGTCTTTTGACACAGACTCTCATTAGACTTGGCTGGCCTGGAGCTCACTATGTAGATAAGACTGGCCTTGAACTCAGATCTGCTCACCTTTGCTTCCTGAATCTTGGTATTAAAGGCATGTGCCACTATTCCTGGCTTACATCAGTTACTATAAATTTATTGACTTCATAAAATGGCATCCCCAAAAGTACTAAGTAGTATTAGAAAAAAATTGTAGTCATCCTGCATAAATGGGAATTACCTGGCATCAAGGGTATATAACAGGCGTGGTGAAATGAGACAACGGACTCACTCATTGCCCTCTGACCTCCACAGCCATGCTGGAGTGACACACACATGAAATAGCTGAACAGTGAATAAATACATATTTAAAAACAAAAATTTCTCACAGACCTTAATAGCTTGGAGCCTCCCAGTGATTTTCAATGCCTTAGCAAACAGGCTAACTCATATTCTGGACCTCAGCTCAACCAGTCATTCTTGGATCAACTATCTCAAGATAGTAAGCTGCCTTAAAACTCTTCCCAAATATAATCCCGACCGACTGGCCCGATAACTTCTCTCAACTGCTATAAGGGGGCTTCCGCCCTGGGGATGTGTAGCAATTCTCTTCCGCTTTCTCTGTTCAGTATATGTTTCTTAAAATGTATTGCATCAATTTATCCATTGTGTGTGTAGGGGAGGGGGTGTTGCGGTCAGAGAATGGGTTGGTTCTCTCCCTTCACCATATGTTTCCTGGTGACTGAGTTTAACTTGTCAAAGCTGGCAGCAAGCACCATTATCTGCTGAGCTTCTCACAAATTGAAGTTTTTGTTTGTTTGTTTAGACTTACTTTTAGCGGCTACTTTTAACTCCAAATCTTCAGTAAGCAGAGATAGGTAGATCTCTGAGTTACAAGCCATCCTGATCCACATATCGACATAGCAAATTTCAGGCCAACTAGGGTTACATAGGGATATTATGTCCGTCTCTCCGCGACCTCCGGTGTCTTTTCATATCAATTCTTGTTCGGACTACTGTGTATAGGACAGAAAACTCAGTCTCAACTGTTAGAATTGAGGCGGCGCCCAGATAAAGGGAGAAACCACAGTCTAGAGGACAGAATGGTTAGACAGGATTTAGCTCATTTGATGGATTGATTCCCCAGGCTCGGAAGTAGACCTAATCCACTCAAGAGCTGTGCGTGGAAACGACCTGCGAGCACACTGCCTTCTCACCTCCCTCTTGCCACTCAAGTCCCGCCAGTGGGTGACCCCCACCCGCAGCCCGGTGACCTTAACCTCGTGGTCGGCTTCCGCCTCTCTTCCTTGCAATCAGTCTACGGAGGGCCAACTGCAACTTGGTGGAAGGAAATTCGAATTTCTTTGAGTGGCTTCCTAATCACAGGAAGCGGAGCCGGAGCTGCAGCCGGAACCGCTCGTGCAGCCCTGGGCCGGAAGCGGAAGCGCTGTGGGTTGTTGCCTTCGGTCTATTCCGGCCCGGACTCTGGGATTTGTAGTTCCTTCGGTCCTCGGAGGCGGTGTGCCGGAGGCAGCCCTGTGACAAGAGTCAGGCCCGTCGGCTGAGGCGGCGGCTCTCCCTCAGGCTGTGCGCGAGCGAGCGAGCGCGACCCGACCCTTTTCCTTCTAAAAGGAAAATAGTTTACGCCCGTTGGGTTTTGGTCTTAAATCCTCTTCAGGAGTCGGCGGATCGGAAGTGTTCACGTGGTTGAGGTGAGCGTCTTTTCGGCGTAAGGCGGTTATGAAAGCCTGGTCCTCCGCAAGAGCAGTGCACACCCTCCGCTGAGCCGGCTACAGCCCCAGCAGCGATGTCTTAAAGTAAGAAAAATGCGTTGTTGTTGGATGTGGTGGAGTACACTCCAGCACCGAGAAGGCGGGTGTAGGAAGGTCAGGAGTTTGAGGCTAGTCCGGGCGCTGTGCAAGCAATGTTTCTAATAAGTAGCCCGAGTAAAACTAAATTCTCTTCATTCTTCCCAAAATACACCTAAATTTGTTTTATTTTATTGTGTGTATATTTGTCATTTTTCTGCATGCATATCTTTTCATCACATACATCCTTGGTGACTGTGGAGGCCAGAAGAGGGCATCGGATCTCCTGCGATTGTAATTGCAGGTGGCTGTGAGCCTTTGTGGATGCTGGGAACTGAATTCAGGTCCCGGGGTAGGGGTGGAGAAAGGACATGACTGCTCCTAGGTGTGGTGGAGGAGAAAGTTTATTGTAGATATGTGGGAGAGCATAGCCAGAGGCGGGGACATCTGGGAGACCTTAAGCCATGTGAGGAGAGGGGAGAAAGAGGAGCCAGGGGGAAAGGTTAAAAAAAGGGGGGTGGGGCTGGTAACCAAAATGGTTGGATTGTATAGGGAGGAGCAGCCCAGCCCTCTGGGCTGGAGAGTTGAGGGTAGCAGGCAGTGTCTGCCAGCAATAGCCTGAAACAGGTAGGGACTGAGGGATGCTGGGAGAACCTGACAGCCAGGTCAGTTTTTGTATTTAACTCAGCACCACAGCCATTTGTCCCAAGTCTGAGACTTGACACTTTGGAAGAGTGGCCAGTGCTCTTACCTTCTCAGCTATCTCTCCAGGCCCCCAAGTATACTTTCTTCTTGTTTCTTAGGTCTCTTCTACATATCCAAGGTTCATATCTTTCTCTCTGAGCCAAGAGCAACTGCTTTTGTTTTGTTATGTTGCCTTTTGAATGAGGCATTCATTGTTTCAGAAGAGTCTAATCACCCATTCTGACTTTGTTCTCCTGTTTTGTTTATTTTTGTGGTACTGCCAGTGAACCTAATGCGCTCTCAGACTTTCAAGACTACCGTCTCAGTCCTACTGCTGTGTTTAATTGCTTCCTCTAGTTTTTGGATTTCCTGTATCCAGTTGCTTAAAGGATGGAGACAAAATTCTACCTAGAGCTAATTTTTTTCTATGAAGACACTTTTATATATTTTTGTCTGCATATATGTGTATATATGCACCACATATATGCAGTACAACTGGAGGAGGCCAGAGGAAGCTAGATCCTTTGGAATCAGAGTTGCAGACAGCTGTGAGCCACCCTGCTAGGAATTGAACTGGGTCCTCTACAAGAGCAGCCAAGGCTCGTTTTTAATTTTTAAATATTATTTTGTGTGTATAGGTGTTTTTACCAGGATGCCTGCCTGTGCACCATGTAAGTGCAGTGCCCTTGGAGACCATTAGAGGACATCTGCCCCCTGGAACTAGAGTTACAGATGGTTTTTGAGTTGCTATGTGGATGCTGGGATTCTAACGTGGGTCCTCTGGAAGAGTAGCCAGTACTCTTAACCACTGAGCCATCTCTCCAGATGTCCAATGCTCTTAACTATTGAGTCATCTCTCCTTTCCCAACCTAGAACTATTCTTAGTCCAGAAGAGGACATTGGATCCCCTGGAAATGGAATTAAAAATGGCTATGAACTGCTGTGTGGGCGCTAGGGAGTGAATTCAGCAGCTATTGCTCTCTCCAGTCCATCCCTCAGCACTATACTTTCTTCTTTGTTTCCTAGTAAGCCATCTAAGAATATCCATTTATTATTACAGTTTGATCAGGATGTAGAAGTAGAGAACAGTATTATTTTATGTTTTTGAATGGAAGTAGTGGACACAAGAAAAAGGACTGTTTAAACTGTAACCAAAAATATAATCAGGAGGGCCTAGAGAGATGGCTTGGTATTAAGAACAGTTGTTGCTCTTGCAGAGAACATGGGTTTGGTCCCAAGAATCCACATGGTGGATCCCTAACTCCAGTTCAGGGAATTTTAACACCCTCCTCTGAACTCCTGGGGCATCAGGCCACACATGTACACATGCATACAGTCAGGTGAAGCAGTCACACACATAAAATAATATAAATTTTAAGAAACTTAAAAAATATATAAATAGGAAAAGAGAGGAGATAATGAAAGTTTTCTGGAATTGCAGATTATATTTATGGAGAGAAACAGACAATTAACTAGGGATTACTTTTAATTTGATACTTGAGTCATTTCCTATGTGGGAAAAAAAGGGGAAAATATTCTTCAATCTGTAACTTGCAGAAGCAATAAATGGTATTCAAATGATGTAAATCAGGAGAAAACAACAGAACAGGAATGTGAGTTTTCCACAGATAGTAAATTAAGGAATTAGAATCTTTAGCTGACCATTAAGAAATAAGCTCACTGTGAGTAACAGTTTATATAAATAGACATGTGTTTTTTCCTTTATATTTTTGTTAACTGTCAAGAAAGAGGTCCAAGATGTATGTGTGTGTGCACACGCGCATGTGCTTGAGAAAGCCAGAAGACAGCTGCAGAATCCCCTGGAGCAAAACTGCAGGTAGCTGTTACCCACTTGAAGAGCCATAGGTAGATCCTCTATAAGAGCAATAGCCCATAGAGAATATGTATTTGGTTTGGTTTTGTTTAATTTTACTGTTTCAAGACAGTGTCTCACTGTGTAGCCCTCGCTGGCCTGGAACTCACTATATGTATCAGGTTGGCTTCAAATTCATAGTGATTTGCATATCACTGTCTCTCAAGTGTTGGGACTATAGGCATATGCCACCTCACAGGGCTTGAAGGAGAGAGTTTTAAAGTCCAGTAACTCTTAAATCTAACGTTCAGATAAGCTGTTGACAAAACATTAAGCACTATGATAACTACTTGACGTTTGGTCAACTGTTTTGTATTTTGGGTCTTGTTCTTTATTATGGATGTCCTTGCTCATGAATGGAAAGAAAAGAGCTCCCATTAAGCTTCTTTACATATGATTGTCAGCAGTGCCATTTGTATAGTCTATACATTCCCATTAGTCACTCAGTCTTAAGGGACAGGGGACATTCTAGGTAGTCAAATGTTCTAGGATAGGGGTGGTCTTTTTCAGCAACCTGACAATGTTAAGAGACTGAGGGCAGATGAGCCCTTGCCTAACTTAAGGTGGAATATATCACAGGATCCAAGTTTGGGTTCCATTCTCTCAATTTCTTGCCAAGTTTAGATGCTGTTTTTATATGGAAGGTAACAGGCTCAGGGTCTGTGAGATCCTCTGTTTTCATGAGAGCATCCATAATTTGCCATTCATTTGTTGTTTAGATGGTGAGTAGTAGGCCAATATTGACAGTTTCTTGTATTAGAATTCCTGGCTATGCTACTGGCCTCATCACATGATCCAAAGATTACAGGAAGTTAACAAAGCTGTCGAATGCTCTGATAATAAAGAACTGACCTTCCTTCTCTCATCCCTTTCTCTCATTTTCATACATTTTTGCCAGAATCACTTTAATGGCCTTATAATTTGTCTTATGAGCTATTATTTTTGCAAATGTGAGGCAACGAGTTTTTGCAATCATCCTGAAACTGCATGCTTCTTTTGTTGTTTGGCGGAGAACAAATAGGGGAAAGAGAAGGGAGTGAACACACTTCTGATGTCAGTTACACCCTCAGTGAAAAGTAACAAGCACTTGATTTCACAAGTCAGTCTTGTCTCTGCCAAAATATATTATGCTAACCTCAAGCAATGTGCCAGAATTGGTGATTAAAGGTTATGCTGTGGGTGTCTCTGACTTACAGTGGAAATGGGAAAACAAGAAAGGCCACCTTTTTTGTGTAAAATGGAACAAAGACATACTTCAAGAAGAGTAAAATTGTGGTTTTCCTTTTTAAATCTCACTTTACTTATCACTGTAGGTTTGCGCATGTGCCGTGGTGCATGTGCACAGGTGAGAGGACAGCTTGCAGGAGTCAGAGTCAATTCTCTCTCTCCCTATGCTGTAAGATCTGTGTTTAATTTACACTGTCAGACTTGGCAGCGGATGCCTTTACCTGCTGAGCCATTTTGATGTCCTGCCCTGCTTCTTTAGCCAGGCTGGCCTCCAACTCTTGATTCGCCTGCGTCTACTTCCCAGTACTGGGATGACATACATGTGTCACGATGCCTGGTTAAGTTTTAGTTTTTGTCTCAGGCTGTTTGGTTAGCATACTGGTTCTTGTTGCTGCATTCTATATTATTTGATACTTCTCTTGATGTCACAGTTTGGAGCAAGTTATTTGCTGCACTAGCTACTTAAAAGTGAACATTTCATTTTAAGCTTTCTCCAAAAGAGAACTTATTTTGTTTGCACACTATATGAAGATGAAGATCTGTGTGCTTATTAGTTTTCAAGGATAGATATTGGTCAGAATGGTAAGCAGATGGATATAATAAGAGTATTTAAATATCTGAATGTTCCCTCTACACAGCTCCCGTGCTCTACATAACAGAGAGACATCTGGCCAGCCAGAACCACGACAATCTTTGGGCATTTCATACAGAAGTTTTTTGTTTGTTTTTGAGACAGGATTTCTCTGTGTTGCCCTGGCTGTCCTGGAATTCACTCTCCAAGCCAGTCTGGCCTTGAACTCAGGTATTCTCCTGCCTCTGCCTCCTCAGTGCTGGGATTAAAGGTGTGAACCACCACTGTCCAGCTTACCCAAACTGTTTAACACAGGATCTGAAGCACTTGCAGCAGGGCTATAGCTGGTCTCTGGGGAGTGCTGACAAGGCTGCAGTTGAAGCCACTTTGGAGAGAGCCTGCCACACTTCCCTGACTTCATTCCACCGAATCCAATTCTCCCAGGACAAGAACCTGCTGCTCTGAGCCAGGGGAGGGGTCTCAGCTCTATTGACCCCTGCAATTTGCTAAACCTATAAAAACACCCTGGAAGGTCATTGGTCACCAGCAACCTGGTGTGTCTGGTATGGTGTGTCTGGTATGGTCAGTCTGAAAATCCTCTGTGAAGTACTTTAAGGTTGATATTAGGTGTCTTCCTCAGTTGCTCCCCACCTTATGTATGGAGGCAGGGACTCATGCTGAAACTGGAGCTTGCCTTTTCAGCTAGTACAGCTAACCAGCTTGCTCTGGAAGTATCTCTGTCTCTGTTACTTTCTGCCCATTGGGGTTGCAGGTCATCTGCCATATCCACTGACCTAGTTAGTGTTTTATTGCTGTAAAGAGATACCATGATCATAGCAACTCTTAGAAAGGAAAACATTTAATTGAGGCTGGCTTACAGTCTCAGAGGTTTAGTCCATTATGGTCATGGTGGGAATCATGGTGGTATCTGGCAGGCATGGTACTGGAGAGGTAGCTAAGAGTTCTACATCCAAATTGGCAGGCAGCAGGAAGAGAGGGTGACACTGGGCTTGGCTTGAGCATCTGAAACCTCAAAGCCACACCTGAAGTGACACACTTCCTTCAACAAGGTTTCACCTACTCCAACAAGGCCATACCTCCTAATAGTGTCATTTATATGGACCTATAGGGACCATTTTCATTCAATTCACCATATTCTACTCCCTGCCCCCCCATAGACTTAGAGCCATTTCAAAATGTGGAAATGCAGTCAGTCCAACTTCACAAGTCCCCATAGTCTATCAGTCTCAACCCTGTTTAAAAGTATCAAGTCTTTTCTGGGACTCATGGTAATCTCTTAACTATAACCCTCATAAAATAAAAAAAAAGCAAAAACAGGACACATACTTATGAGATATAATGGCACAGGATGTATGTTACTATTATGAAGGGGAAGAAAGGGAGCATAGTGAGAAAATATTGGACTGAAAAAAGCTGAAAACAAGTAGGGAAAACTCCAAATTCTGCATCTCCATGTCTGATGTCAAAGTAGTCTTCAGATCTCCAACTGCTTTCAGCTTTGTTGACTACAACATACTTCTCTTTCTTGGGCTGGTTCCATTCCCTGTTAACAGCTTTCCTTGGCAGGTGTCCCACAGCTCTGGCATCTCCAACATCTTGGGGTTTTCCAAGGCAATCCAAGCTTCACCTTTACAGAGTCACATAATGACTTCATGGACTTCCATGCAGGGAACCCCTGATACACTCCTGTGATGTGGGAAGTCCTTCTATGTATATGTTTGTCTTATTGGTTGATTAAATAAAGCACTGTTGGCCAGTAGGGAAGCAAGATAGGTGGGACTAGTAGTCAAGGAGGACTCTGGGAAACAGAGGCACAGTCAGTCACGATGTAGGACACCAGAGGAGTAAGAGGTATGGACCCTTTCTCTGGTAAGAGAAGACCACATGGAAATACTCAGATTAGCAGTTAAGTCAGAGCTAGTTGATAAGAAACCAAGCAAACGGTCAACAGCTTCATAATTAATATAGTGCTTCGTGTGTTATTGGGGGTTGAGACAGCGGCAGGACCCAGGCAGCTGGTGGGAAGACTACACGTTACACTCCTGGCCTCATTAGCTTTCCATAGTCTCAGAGGGAGATTCCATAGAACCACATGGCTGAAGCTGCTGCTGCTGCTTGCGTGAACACAGCCTTCTCATTCATTACATTTTCAACCAGCTTTCTGTTTTTGATAGTTTCCTTCACTTTCTAAACTTAGCTGTCCTGGAACTTGATCTGTAGACCAGGCTGACCTCAAACTGAGAGAACTGCCTGCCTTTGCCTCTGGAGTGCTAGGATTGAAGTGCTAGGATGAAGGCATGCATCACCATGCCCAGCCCTCAGCTTTTCTGCCTGCATATACTCTTGCATGACAGAAGAGGGCACCAGATCTCATTATAGATGGTTGTGAGCCACCATGTGGTTGCTGGGAATTGAACTCAGGACCTCTAGAAGAGCAGTCAATGCTCTTAACCACTGAGCCATCTATCCAGCTCTCCTCAGGCTTTTCTTTAATTTCAGAATTTGGAAGCTTAGCTGGGTGAGGTCTTGGTCAATCTCTTCCTTTATTTCAATTAGCATCAGGGTTTTCCTTAGATTGTTTATACTTCCTGGTACCCCTTTTTCTAACAAGCTGTACATTTTGTTTTTCCTTGCTCAGTTACAGATGTACACAAGACTGGCCACTAGTAAACACAGGACATAGTCAACAGTAGGCTGTCTAGAAGTCTCCTTTGCCAAAGCTGTTAATCCATAACTCTTCAATTTAACCTCAGGCAGTGTTTTTTTGGACAAGGGCAGAAAACAACCACATTCTTTGCCACAATAATATAAGAACAGCCTCTAGGCCACATACAAATATTCTTCTCTTCTGGAAACTCTCAAGTCAGGCTCGCACAGCTCAAATCACCCTTAGCACCGCTCTTACTCATATGGCCCATTAAACACCATTTAAAACATTCAGCTGCTTTCCCCTAGGGTCACATTCCTCTAAAGAAAAGCATGGCCGGGCTGTGGTGGCACACGCCTTTAATCCCAGCACTCGGGAGGCAGAGGGAGGTAGATCTCTGTGAGTTCGATACCAAGCCTGGTCTACCGAGTGAGTTCCAGGACAGGCTCCAAAACAATACAGAGAAACCCTGTCTCGAAAAACCAAAAAAAAAAAGAAAAAGAAAAAAAAAAAAAGAAAAGCATGATCAGACCTTGTTAAGAGAAGCTATTTCCTTGAGAGAAGCCTCCCCGCCAGACTGGTTCTAGAGCCGCATCAGTCCCAAATAAACATACAAGACGCTATATTAATTATAAAGCTGTTGGCCTTTGCTTGTTTCTTACTGGCTAGCTCTGACTTAAGTAATTACCCCATAATTGTTAATCTAAGTATTTCTCTTACCGGAGAATAGTTCCGGGCTTCCTACCCCATGGCGGTTACATGTCGAACTCTTGTGTTTCTCCTACCCAGAGTCCTTCTGGACTCCTAGTCCCTCCTATCTAGATTTCCCATTGGCCAGACAGTACTTTATTGACAAATGCACAGGACTTCCCCAACAAGACCTAACATAGCAATAACTCACTCCTGGTACCAACTTCTGTCTTAGTTAGGGTTTTATTGCTGTGAGAAACATCATGACCATAGCAACTCTAATAAAGGGAATCATTCAATTGGGGCTGGCTTATACTTCAGAGGGTTAGTTCATTGTGGCCATGGTGAGTTGCATGGATGCACTCAGAAAGATATGGTCCTGAAGAAGTAACAGAGTTCTAAGTTCAGACCAGGAGGTAGCAGGAAGAGAGCAACACTGGGCCTGGCTTGTACTTCTGAAAAGTCAAAGCTCATCCCTTGTTACATATTTCTTCTATCAAAGCTGCATCTCCCTATCAGCCTACTGGGCCATTTTCATTCAAGCCACCACACCCACTGAGCTTTTATATGGGTTCAGGGTATTAAAATTAGGATTCTCACTCTTGTACAGCAAGCACCTTACCAGCAGAGCCTCCCAAGCCCATAAATTTACATTTATTTACTTATTTATTTAATTTGTTTTGCTTTTCAAGACAGGGTTTATCTGTGTAATAGCTTGGCTGTCCTGGAACTCATTTTGTAGACTAGGCTGGGCACCAACTCACAGAGATCCACCTGTCTCTGACTCCCAAGTGCTAGGTTCAAAGGTGTGCACCACCTCTGCCCAGCAGCTTTTATTTTTTGTAATAGAGTTTTGTGCCTTATATGGAATATGTTAGAAAAATGGATTCTGTATAAACAATGGTGCAATTAAAGTGAGGCATATGCCTCTTGTATTTCTTTCTTTTTTTGGCTTTTGAGACTCTAGCACTGATTATCTTTTTTTTACTTTTATCATTTTTTATTTTAATTTTAAATGGCTTGTTTTACATGTCAATCCCAGTTCCCTCTCCCTCCTCTCCTCCAACACTCCCCATCCCCCCCAGCCTTCCACCCTATTGCCAATTCCTTCCACATAGGGGATATCTAGAGTCTGTCATTTCACTCCGGGGAAGGTCCAGGCACTCCCCTAAGAGGCTAGGCTGAGAGAGCATCCCTCTTTGTGCTATGGGCACACGATGACTGTTTGTATACCAGGGATAGACACTGATCCACAGCTCAGGGCCCCATAGGTTGCCCAGGCCTTCTCGCTGACACTCACATTTGGGGGGTCCAGATCAGTCCCATGCTGGCCTCCCTGCTGTCGGTCTGGGGTCCAAGAGATCTCTCCTGTTCAGATCAGCTGTCTCTGCTGGTTTTGCCAGCCCATTCTTTGCCAATTTGCTCATCACTCCTCTCTCTGTCACTGGGTTCCTTGGGTTCAGTTCAGTGCTTAATTGTGTGTTTGCCTCTGCTTCCATTAATAACTGGATGAAGGCTCCCGGATGGTTATAGACATCAAGTTCATTATCAGGAATGGGCATTCGAGGTGGTCTCTCCACTATTGCTTAGCTTGACAATTGGTGTTATGCCTTTAGATCACTCGAGGTCACTCTGGTGCCTGATCTGTCTTCTAACCTATGATTCCCTCTTCCCCCTATTCTACCCCCGCCCACTCAACTTCGTGTTCCCCCATGACCTACACTCTCTTCCTCTTCTCCCCCTCTCTTCTTCCCAGCTCCCACTCCCCCCCACCCCTTGCCGTGTTCCCCATCCATTCAGAGGATCTTGTCTCAGTCCTCTTCTCTTGGGTACTATGCATATATGCATATCTTTTAGGTTCTTTCCTGTTTCCCAGACTCTCTATCAGTGGAAGTGCAGACTGGCACTATCCTGATCCATGTCTAAAATCGATATGAGTGAGTACATACCATGTTTGTCTTTTGGCGACTGGGTTACCTCACTCAGGATGGTTTCTTCCATTTACCTGCGAATTTCAAGATTCCATTGTTTTTTTCTGCTGAGTAATACTCCATTGTGTAAATGTACCACATTTTCTCTATCCACTCTTCAGTTGAGGGGCATCTAGGTTGCTTCCAGGTTCTGGCTATTACAAATAATGCTGCTATGAACATAGTGGAGCAGATGCCCTTGTTGTATGAATTTGCCTCATTTGGATATATGCCTAAGAGTGGAATTGCTGGGTCTAGTGGTAGATTAATTCCCATTTTCCTGAGGAATCTCCATACTGATTTCCAAAGAGGCTGTATGAGTCTGCATTCCCACCAGCAGTGGAGTAGTGTTCCCGTCTCTCCACATCCCCTCCAGCATAAATTGTCTTCGGTGTTTTTGATTTTAGCCATTCTGACAGGAGTAGGATGGTATCTCAGAGCTGTTTTGATTTGCATTTCCCTGATGACTAAGGATGTTGAGCACTTTTTTAAGTGTCTCTTGGCCATTTTAGCCTCCTCTATTGAGAATTCTCTATTTAGCTCTGTACCCCACCTTTTAATTGGATCCTTTGGTGTTTTGGAGACTTGTTTCTTGAGTTCTTTGTAAATTTTGGAGATTAGCCCTCTGTCAGATGTAGGGTTAGTGAATATCTTTTCCCATTCTGTGGACTGCCTTTTTGTCTTTTTGACTGTGACCTTTGCCTTACAAAAGCTTTTTAGTTTCAGGAGGTCCCATTTGTTAATTGTCGATCTCAGTGCCTGTGCCACTGGTGTTATGTTTAGGAAGTGGTCTCCTGTACCAACTCGTTGAAGAGTATCTCCCACTTTCTCTTCTAAAAGTTTCAGTGTGGCTGGATGTATGTTGAGATCTTTGATCCATTTGGACTTAAGTTTTGTACAAGGCGATAAACATGGATCTATCTGCAGTCTTCTGCATACCAGTACCCAGTTATGCCAGCACCATTTGTTGAAGATGCTTTCTTTTTTCCACTGTACAGTTTTAGCTTCTTTGTCAAAAATCAGGTGTTCATAGGTGTGTGGGTTAAAATTAGGGCTTTCGATTCGGTTCCATTGGTCTACCTGCCTATTTTTGTGCCAATACCAAGCTGTTTTCAGGACTATAGCTCTATAATAGAGCTTGAAGTCAGGTATGGTGATGCCTCCTGAAGTTCCTTTGTTGTATAGTGATGTTTTGGCTATCCTGGGCCTTTTGTTTTTCCATATAAAGTTGATTAATGTTCTTTCCAGGTCCTTGAAGAATTGTGATGGAATTTTGATAGGGATTGCATTGAATCTATAGACTGCTTTTGGCAAGACTGCCATTTTTATTATGTTGATCCTACCAATCCAAGAGCATGGGAGATCTTTCCATTTTCTGGTATCTTCTTTGATTTCTTTCTTCAAAGACACAAAGTTCTTGATATACAGGTCTTTCACTTCCTTGGTTAACATTATCCCCAGATATTTGATGCTGTTTTTGGCTATTGTAAAAGGTGATGTTTCTCTGATTTCTTTCTCAGTCACTTCATCATCTGTATATAATAGGGCCACTGATTTTTTTGAGTTGTATCCTGCCACATTGCTGAAGGTGTTTATCAGCTCTAGGAGTAACCTTGCGGAGTTTTTTGGGTCACTTATGTAAACTATCATATCATCTGCAAATAGTGAAAGTTTGACTTCTTCTTTTCCTGTTTGTATCCCCTTTATCTCCTTTTGTTGTCTTATTGCTGTAGCTAGAACTTCAAGTACAATATTGAAGAGATATGGAGAGAGTGGACAGCCTTGTCTTGTTCCTGATTTTAGAGGAATTGCTTTGAGTTTCTCTCCATTTAGTTCGATGTTAGCTGTTGGTTTACTGTATATTGCTTTTATTATATTCAGGTACGTTCCTGTTATCCCTGATCTCTCTAGGACCTTTATCATGAAGGGGTGCTGGATTTTGTCAAAGGCTTTTTCAGCATCTAGTGAGATGATCATGTGGTTTTTCTTCCGCAGTTTGTTAATATGGTGGATTACATTGATAGATTTTCTAATGTTGAACCATCCCTGCATTCCTGGGATGAAGCCTACTTGATCATGGTGGATGATTTTTCTGATGTGTTCTTGAATCCGGTTTGCGAGTATTTTATTGAGTATTTTTGCATCGATGTTCATGAGGGAAATTGGTCTATAGTTTTCTTAGTTGTGTCTTTGTGTGGCTTGGGTATCAAGGTAATTGTAGCCTCGTAAAAAGAGTTTGGCAGTGCTTCTGTTGTGTGGAATACTTTGAGGAGTATTGGAATGAGCTCTTCTTTGAATTTCTGGTAGAATTCTGCACTGAAGCCATCTGGGCCTGGGGTTTTTTTGTTTGGGAGACTTTTGATGACTGCTTCTATTTCATTAGGGGTTGTAGGTCTGTTTAGATTGTTTATCTGCTCTTGATTTAGTTTTGGCAAGTGATATCTATCCAGGAAATTGTCCATTTCCTTTAAATTTTCAAATTTTGTGGAGTACAGATTTTCAAAGTATGCCCTGATGATTCTCTGGATTTCCTCAGAGTCAGATGTTATGTCCCCTTTGTCATCCCTGATTTTGTTAATTATCATGCTCTCTCTCTGTCTTTTGGTTAGTTTGGACAGAGGTTTGTCTATTTTGTTGATTTTCTCAAAGAACCAACTCTTTGTTTCATTGATTCTTCTCAGTGTTTTCCTGGTTTCTATGTGATTGATTCCCGCCCTCAATTTGATTATTTCCTGGCGTCTGCTCCTCCTGGGTGAGTTTGCTTCTTTTTGTTCTAGAACATTCAGCTGTGCTATTAATTCTCTAGTATGACTGTTCTCCAGTTTTTTCATGTGGGCACTTAGTGCTATAAACTTTCCTCTCAGCACTGCTTTCAAAGTGTCCCATTAGTTTGTGTATGTTGTGTCTTCGTTCTCATTGAAATCGAGGAAGTCTTTAATTTCTTTTTTTATTTCTTCCTTTACCCAGGGATGGTGCAATTGTGCATTGTTCAATCTCCATGAGTTTGTAGGGTTTCTGCGATTTGTGTTATTGTTGAATTCTAATGTTAATGCATGGTGGTCTGATAAGATACAGGGGGTTATTCCAATTTTTTTGTATCTGTGGAGATTTGCTATGTTTCCTATTATGTGGTCAATTTTAGAGAGGGTTCCATGTGGTGCCGAGAAGAAGGTATATCCCTTTGTATTTGGGTGGAGTGTTCTATAGATGTCTGTTAAACCTAGTTGGGTCATAACTTCTATTAATTCTTTTGTTTCTTTGTTAAGTTTCTGTCTGGAGGTCCTGTCTAGCGGTGAGAGCGGAGTGTTGAAGTCTCCTACTATTAGTGTGTGAGATTTTATATGCATTTTGAGCTTTAGTAATGTTTCTTTCACGAATGTAGGTGCCTTTGTATTTGGGGCGTAGATGTTTAAAATTGAGACTTTATCTTGATGTACTTTTCCTTTGATGAAAATGAAGTGTCCTTCTTCATCTCTTTTGATTGATTTTAATTTGAAGTCTAATTTGTTAGATATTAGGATTGTTACACCCGCTTGTTTCTTGGGACCGTTTGATTGGAAGATCTTTTCCCAACCCTTTCCTCTGAGATAACGTCTGTCTTTGATGTTGACATGTGTTTCTTGTATGCAGCAGAAGGAAGGGTTCTGTCTTCCTATCCATTCTGCTAGTCTGCGTCTTTTTATAGGCAAATTGAGGCCGTTGACATTGAGGGATATCAATGACCATCGATTGATGATTCTTGTTTGTGCTTGATTTATTGTTAGTGAAGTGATTTTGTGTAGTTTCTCCTCCCTTTTTCTTTTGGTGTTTTGTAAAGTGGGATTATATATTGCCTGTGTCTTTGTGAATGTAGTTATCTTCCTTGGATCTAGGTTTTCCTTCTAGCATTTTCTGTAGAGCTGGATTCATGGATACGTATTGTTTAAACCTGGCTTTGTCATGGCATATTTTGTTTTCTCCATTTATGGTAATTGAGAGCTTTGCTGGATATAGTAGTCTGGGTTGGCATCCTTGTTCCCTTAGTGTTTGTAGGACATCTGTCCAGGATCTTCTGGCTTTCATCGTTTCCATTGAGAAGTCAGGTGTAATTTGGATAGGTCTGCCTTTGTATGTTACTTGGCCTTTTTCTTTAGCTGCTCTTAATATTTTCTCTTTACTCTGTAGGTTTGATGTTTTGATTATTATATGGCGAGGTGACTTCTTTTTCTGGTCCAGCCTGTTTGGTGTTCTGTAAGATTCTTGTATTTCATAGGCATATCTTTCTTTAGGTTAGGGAAGTTTTCTTCTATGATTTTGTTGGATATGTTTTCTGTACCTTTGAGTTGTATTTCTTCACCTTGTTCTATACCTATTATTCTCAGGTTTGGCTTCTTCACGGTGTCCCATATTTCCTGAATATTTTGTGTTAAGGATTTGTTGGTTTTGAGATTTTCTTTGGTTGACGACTCTATATCCTCTAATGAGTCTTCAACACCTGAGATTCTCTCTTCTATCTCTTGTATTCTATTGGTGATACTTGCATCTGTAGTTCCTGATCGTTTACCCAGCTTTTCTATTTCCAGCATCCCTTCATTCTGTGTTTTCTTTATCGTTTCTATTTCAGCTTTCAATCCTTCAACTGTTTGAGTTGTTTACTTCATTTTTTTTTGTTGTTTTTTCTTGGTGCTCTTTAGATTCTTTGAGAGATTTGTTTATTTCTTGAATTTTCCCCCCCATTTCATGGATTTTTTGTTTGTTTTTTCTTCTATTTCTTTAAGGGGTTTCCTCGTTTCTTCTTTGAGGGTCTCCATCATCTTCATGAAATAATTTTTAAGGTCTGTCTCCTCTTCTTTGTCTATGTAGTGCTTTTCGGGTCTTGCTGGTGTTGGATCCCTAGATTCTGGTGGGGTCATGTTGGTGTTTCTATTGCTGAGTGAGCTCTTTTTTTTTTTTTTTCCGAGACAGGGTTTCTCTGTGGTTTTGGAGGCTGTCCTGGAACTCGCTTGGTAGTCCAGGCTGGTCTCGAACTCAAGAGATCCGCCTGCCTCTGCCTCCCGAGTGCTGGGATTAAAGGCGTGCGCCACCAACGCCCGGCTGCTGAGTGAGCTCTTATTCTGTCTTCTTCCCATCTCTTCTTCGAGTGGGTGCTGGTGGGGTCTTTCCGTCTCCACTGGTCTCCTTCCTTCCTGCAGCTGAAGCTGGGGATGCTCACATGGAGTTTGGGGCCTGGAAGGGCTGATGTCTTTCTTGAAGCTGGGCTCGCTGGTGTTTGGGGCCTGGAAGGGCTGATGTCTTTCCTGAAGCTGGACTCGCTGGGGTTTGGGTCTTGGAAGGGCTGATGTCTTTCCTGTTTGGGTGGGTCTTCTGGATGCCAGGAGAGGCCCCGGAAGATCAAGGGGATGGGTGTTGGGCGGGGGGGGGGTCCCCTCAGGAGACCCAGTCTCACCTGATGCTGGACTCACTGGGGTTGGGGTCTTGGAAGGACAAGTGACACAATGTTTAAATTTAACCAGAGCCCCTGTGTAATTGTAATTTGAATCAGAGATTGAGTATCTCATGCTATATTGCTAATTGGTTCAAAATTAAATGAGCATATTACATTTTCCTCTTGTCTTCTTTCCTATACTTTTTCCTTGAGTCAGTGTCTTATTTAACCCTGAGTTCCAGAGGTCCAGTAATCTTCTCTAAGCTTTCTTTTTACACCTAAGATTACAGCTTACATTACATGTGCCAGGGCTCTTTTTTTTTTTTTATTTTTAAAAAATTGAGACAGAGCCTCATTATTTGGCTCCTGAGCTTACTATACTCACCAGCCTGGCATCAAATTTTCAGTTCTCTTGCTTTTGCCTCCCATATGCTTGGATTACAAGTGTGAGCTACCATGCCTGGTTCCCTGCTGCTTTAAAATCACCAAGTAATGTAATGCTAGAGCATTGTGTTATAAGACTTACATTTGCTCTACCAGACTTTAAAGTCTAATCCAGTCTGATATTTTGCAAATTAAACACAATTGGAGGGCTAGTGGGATGGATCAGTGACTTGAATTCCATTGATAAGTTCATTGTAGTTGAAAGCATAGTGTGTGTGTGTGTGTGTGTGTGTGTGTGTGTGTGTTTGTTTGTGTAGGTACATGCACGCCATAGTGTAAGGGTAGGCTAGCAAACAGCTTTCTGAAGTCTGGTCTCTATAATGAGGGTCTTGGGCATCCAAACACTGGGCATCAGGCTTTACAGCAAGTACCTTCACCCGCTGAGGTGTCTCATTGCCATCACTGTTTATTTTTTATTTTGAGACAACTACAAATAGGAGTACAGTTTTTACCTCCTACTACATTTTAATTTCTTTACCTTTTCTGTCCTCAAGCTGAAATTTGTTTTTTGTCTGTAAAATTTCAGAACAGGAAAATGCTTTAAAAAACCCAAACATTTAATATATCAGCAAGATTTCTGAGAGGACATATTTCCTGAGACATGGAAATGGTAAGTTAACAAAGGATCCCTTTCTTTCTGTGTGTTGTCACTGAGCTACACTGTCAGCTCCCAATGTTCCTTTCTTTTTTCCTTTGCTTTTTCACGATGTAGCTAGTCTGGAACTTGCTGTGTAGACAAGATTAGCTTTGAACTCACAGATCTCTGTCTCTGCATCCCAAGTGCTATAAAGATGTGAATCACTAGAATATATATAATCTTAAGACAGGGTTTCTCTGCATAGCCCTGGCTGTCCTGGAACTTTTTCTGTAGACCAGACTGGCTTTGAACTCAGAGATCTTCCTGCTTCTGCCTCCTGAGTGCTGGGATTAAAGATATGAACCATTAGGATACTTTTTATTTTGTATTTTTATTTAGTCACACAGGAGACTAAAAATTCCAGTGTAGAGAATCAAGACATGGAAAGTCACTTGAGAAATGAAATGCATACAAGATGGAATGATGTTTCTAAAGATGGACTGTAATAATGAAAAATATAGAGGTTATCTAAAAATAGCATGGGTTTTATTAGTATCTTTCCAAAAGATGTGGTAATTGGATCAATAGAAAACACACTTCCTTGTGAGTAGAGTTGTCCCCACAGCTCATTAGAACAACAATGACAACAAAGAAAATGTCAAAACTTAGTTGGATTTTCCTGGGAAGGTGTATCTCAAACTGGTGAAAGATTACTCTCTAAATTACCAAAGTTAACTTTTCTGGTACTGAGAACCTCATTTATTTTTCTAAGTGTTATAGCAGATGATAAGGAAGATTTGGTATCTTTTTCTAAGAATGCATTAATACATCATTAACAAATTTTCATTTTAGGTTTTAATTTTATGAGTATGAGTGTTTTGCCTGTATGTATATATGCATACCATGTATATGCCTGCTGCCTATGGAAGCCGAAAGAAAAAGGTGGATCCTCTAGAACTGGAGTTACAGATAGTTGTGAACTACAATGTGTATGCTAGGAACCAAATCCAGGTCTGTAAAAGCAACAAGTACTCTTAGCTGATAAGCCTTCTCTTGTGTCATCTTTAGCAAGCCTTTGTAGTGTGCTTGTGAGCATCTACAGTATAGATCAACACGCTGAGAAGAGCTCCCTGTGTAAGTTGTAGAAGTGCAACTTTAACTGGATGGTGATGGTGTACACTTTTAATCCCAGCACTTGGGAGGCAGAGACAGGTAGATCTCAGTGAGTTTGAGTCCAACCTGGTCTACAAAGTGAGTTCCAGGACAGCCAGAACTGTTACACAGAGAAATCCTGTCTCGAACCCCCCCCCCAAAAAAAAGAGAGAACTGTGACTTTATGAGTAAACAGTTCCAAAAGTCAGATGATTGCTTATATGAGGTCCTCAGAAAGTGGATAGATGTCTTAGTACCACTGAGCTCTGGAGTACACTATGGGGAACCTTAGACTCCTTTACATTCTCCAGTGAACATAGGTGATGTCACTTTGCTCAAATTGGCATGCATGTGATGATTTAGGACTCAGTGACGTTTGAGGATGTGGCTGTGTACTTTACCAAAGAAGAGTGGAATTTACTGAATGGATTTCAGAGAAACCTCTACAGAGATGTGATGTTGGAGAACTATCAGAACCTGGCCACAGTAGGTAAGAGTGTCATTATCTTCTGTAGGCTCTTAAGGAAGAACCATGCATTTTTCAAGATTGATGTTGTAATTGTGAATATAATGGGAAACAATAGAGACATTGTCATTGCCCTAGCATATTTTAATCTGTTATTGGCAGTTTTCAACAAATGCTTTTAGGATTAGTAAGTGACATCACTCTCATTTCATTAGAAATGTACAACTTTATACTCTGTCTTTGATATACTGAATCAGAAAAATCATTATTTGTGTTCCTGTCACCTGTTTTCACTATGTTTCTATGTGAATGTTTCATTCTGAAGGTAACAACTAGCTGAGCATGATAGTACACACTTATAATTCCAGCATGCAGAAAGTTGAGGCAGGAGGATTGCTACAAACTCAAGACCAGCATGAGCTATATAACAAGTACAAGGCCAGTCATGGCTGCAGAGCAAGACAATGTCTCAATATAATCAAAACAAACAAAAAACTAAACAACTATTGGTATAGTCATTTCCCGTGAGACTTAAGATCTCTCTCCATTTCTGTTACATCCAATTTGAAGAAAAATCTCAGTAATGTTTACATCTATTTTTTTTTTTCAAGATAGGGTTTCTCTGCGTAGCTCTGAATGTTTTGGAACTTACTCTGTAGACTAGGCTGGCCTCAAACTCGCCCCTGAGTGCTGGGATTAAATGTGCTTGCTATCCCTGCCTGGCTTTACTCCATATTTAGGCCTGAATGTAATATCAAGAGTCAAACATATTCCAAATAATGAATATTTGCCTCTTGAACTATCTGAGAATTGGAGAGATGACTAGGTGATTAAGATCACTTGCTGTTTTTGTAGATGATCCGTATTCAGATTCCAGCATCTACATGGCAACTCATAACTGTCTGTAACTTCAGTCTCAGAGGATCTGACACCCTCTTCTGGCCTCCTTGGGCACCTGTACACATATGGTATACACACATACATATAGGCAAATATTCACACGTATAAATTAAAAATAGATCTTTATAAAGAAGGTTCTAGGGGATGGGGATGTAGCAGTATGGGTGGAGTGATTGTCTAACATACCCAAAGGGTTCAGTTTCCAGTACTGCATAAAACTATGCATGGTGTTACATGCCTGTAAATCAGTACCTGGGAGACGTTCAAGGTCTCTCTTGGTTACGCAGTGAGTTCAAGGCATGCCTGGGCTATCTGACCCTATCTCAAAAAAGATAGTAATTGTCATTAGTCTAATGGAAATTTCATTAGAAATCTAATTGCTCTTTTATGTGAAGGTTTGTCATCTCTTTTGTGAGCCTTTGTCATTGATATATTATTTCCCGTGTATAATTGCTCAGCTTGTCAAACCCAGCTTGATCTCATGGTTAGAGGAAGTTAACTATAGTGTAACAAGGCAGTCTCCAGGATGAGCATTGTTATTTACCGTGCTTGAGAACAGATTACAAGATATACAACAAAACTCGCTTTAAGAGTTTTATTAGTAAAGAGTAGGGAGAGGGGGCCTGTCTGGAAGAAACGTGGAGAGAGAGCAAGTGGGTCGGGAGTGTCTACTTTTAGAGGTCACTTAGCTCATGCACATGGGGGCTTACGTAGTCACGCCACACAAACTCACGGATTTCATGGCGATGCTGCATAAGACTCTGGGATGATGGCATTTTGCCTGAGTGCTGATGGCACATGCACAGCCAGCCCTGGAAATGCTAACACCTGGGATAACTGAGCATTTTGCCTAAATTCTACTAACAGCCACGTAGGTGGCTGTGGGACCCCAGAAATGACAACAAGCATGGGCTGAAATAATTTCTTATTGACAAGTTCAGCATGTTTTGAAGTATGAGGAAGTTTTTTTGGAAATGAATGTTTTGCCTACATACATATCTTTGTACCATGTGTGCAGTGCCTGTGGAGCCCTGGGACTGAAGTTACAGACAGTTTTGAGTTGTCATGTGTGGGTGGGAATCAAACCTAGGTCTTGTGCTGTAACTGCTAATCCATCTCTCTAGCCACAGGAAATTTTTTCATATGTGGATACATTTTATTTTGAGCAAATCCATTCTCAATGCCAGCACTGAAAAAAACGTTTTGAAAAACCAACTTGAGAGTTGATGAGATTGCTCAACAGGCAAGGAAACTTGCTACCAGACCTGAGTACCTGAGTTTGATCCCCTGAACCCATATGGTGCAAGTCTGTATTCATGTGTACACATGCACATGTACAAATGCATACAAAATAAGTAAATAAATGTAAAAACAAAAGGCCAATTGAGTCTGAACCCTGAAGTATTTGGACTGCAGGTTTTGAGATCTTTGCAGCATCTCTTAGTATTATTTGCTTTATTCACATTACTTTCTTTAAAATAAAAAAAATATTTAAAAATTTTATTTGATGTGTATGGGTATTTTGCCTTTATGTCAGTCTGTTTGCCACTTATATGCTTGATACCTACAGAAGGCAAAAGAGGGCATTAGATCCCCCAGAAGTGAAGTTGCAGATAGTTGTGAGTCATTGTGTGGATCTTGGGAACTAAAACTTAGTCTTCTGAAAAAGTGGCAAGTCCTCCTAACCACTGACCCATCCCTCCAACCCTATACCCAGGCTTATATATATATATATTTTTTTTTTAAAGATTTATTTCTTTATTATGTATACAGTGTTCTGTCTGCATGTATCCTACAGGCCAGAAGAGGGCACCAGATCTCATTACAGATGGTTGTGAGCCACCATGTGGTTGCTGGGGATTGAACTCAGGTCCTCTGGAAGAGCAGCCAGTGCTCTTAACCTCTGAGCCATCTCTTCAGCCCCCAGGCTTATATTTTAAACAATGATCTTTTCAACTTTGAGTTTATAATTCTATTTTTTGCAGTTGTATACTACTTTCTTCCTCAAAGTATTTTATTTTTTGTCTACCGTCACATGTAGTTTCATACCCAAAAAATAATTGTTTTGGGGCCACTGAGATGCCTTAGTAGGTAGAGGTGCTTTCTTCCAAGCCTGTTGATTTGTATTTGATCTCTGGAGCTCACCTGGTAGAAGGAGAGAATCATCTGCGACCCCCCGGGAAGGGACCCCCCGACCCGCGGGGGTGAGGTGATGAGGGTCGCTACTAATTTGGTGGGCCTTCACGAGCAGATCCGATCTGGAAAGTGAATTTCAAGAGGTTAATGGAATCAGGCTCAAGACAACGTTCGCTGATCAAGAGCCTTTATTTTTTTGGGGCGCGCTGGAACTTATAGAGGAAGGACCTCAGGGGGTGGTACAAGCATGTCAATCAAGTCTCAATTCAAATATACACCAAATACGGTAAAGACAAAGCTGTAATTTTCCATCAGTCATTAGTTGCATTCCACAAATGCTTGTCAGCATAAGTCAGGTGCAGGAATTAAGGAGGGGTAGGAAGTATTCAATGGAACACTTTAATCTTTTGTTAACAAAGACAATTACTCTGTAAGGGTACTTCCCCCTGGCTAGGCGGGTGGGCTGCCCTGTGTAAATTTAACTTTTATGGTTAGCCTTTTCCTTTGTCTCAAGGGCATGTGTGCTCACAGTCACGTAGGCAGAAGGCCAAGAAACGGTTGACAGACTCCATTTTGTTCAAGGTTCTAGCAGTCCCCGACAATCATCTATATTAATTTTATTCTAACCTCCACACACATGCACACCCCATAATAAGTCAATGTGAAAAGAAAAAAATTGTTAATTTTATTTTGACCCCAGATCTTTTTCTTTAAAAAAATCATTTATTTAAATTTATTTCATGTGCATTGATGTGAAGGTGTCAGATCCCCTGCAACTGGAGTTACAGACAGCTGTGAACTGCTATGTGGGTACTGGGAATTGGACCCAGGTGTCTGGAAGATCAGCCAGTGCTCTTAACTGCTGAGTGAGCCCTCCCTCCCTCTCCCTCCCTCCCTCCCTCCCTCTCCCTCCCTCCCTCCATCCCTTCCTCCCTCCCTCCCTTTCTCCCTTCCTCTCTCCCTCCCTCCCTTTCTCTCTCCCTGTCTCCCTCCCACCCTTTCTCCCTCCCTCCCTTTCTCTCCCCCTCCCTCCCTCCCTCCCTCCCTCCCTCCCTCCCTCCCTCCCTCCCTCCCTCCCTCCCTCTCTCTTTTGAGACAGGGTTTCTCTGTGTAGCTTTGGAACCTGTTCTGGCACTAGCTCTGTAGACCAGGCTGACCTCGAACTCAGAGATCTGCCTGCCTCTGCTTTCCAGTGCTGGGATTAAAGGCGTGTGCACAACCACTCGGCTGGACCCCAGATCTTTATGACTGCCAAATTATAAGTATATAATTGAATTTAATTATGTAATCAATCTGTTTAATTCTGTCTGCCTTATTTGCTTAGCATGTTTAATATTGGAATACTTAACATCCCATTTTGTTGTATAAATGTTTGTATGAGTATTTTTTAATGTTTTATTTTAGAAGTGAAAATGGACCTTGAGACAAAAGAGACAGAACTCCAGCTGGATACTTTTTGGTCTGATATATCAAATGAGACACAGCTGGCAAGATTAACAAAGGTATTTCTTTGTTTCCAAAGTCATAGAATATTTGAAATTCTGTGGTATGTCTATGCTTGAATAAAAGATGTTTGAGAGAAGTAGCCTTTGCCCATAGGGACTTGTTTTCTAGCATGAAGCTTTGTGCTTTAGAGTTGTCCCAAGAATGTTCTGTATAAATCTGAAAAAAATTTCAGTACTCATTCATCTCTCTATCAACAGGCAGGAAGTCACAATGGAGGAGAGCTCTTTGACTCTAAGAAAGTTGGAAAATTCTCCAGTGAACACCTATGCCTTCAGACACATATGAATATTCACAATACAAAAAAGATTTCTGAATATAATTGGTATAGAAAAGACTTATTTCCTTCAGTCAAGAAAATCTCTACTGAAGAGAAACTTTCTGTGTTGATCCAATGTGAAGAAGCCTTTGCTCTGATTCGAAGCATTCCTTACCAGAGGGCATGCATTCAGGACAGTTCTTCTGAATGCAGTGATTTTGGGAAAGCTTTTGATAATCAGTTTCAACTTAAGTTACACAGCAAAGATCACAGTAAAGAAAATTTCTATGAATGGGAGCAAAGTAAGAAAGCTTTTCCTGAGTCCAGAAATTGCTCTGCTTTAGAGAAATGCTATGAAGATAAGGAATGTGGAAAAGTCATCACTACACAAGCAGGCCTTACCACACATGTACGGAGTCACAAAAAGCAGAAGTCTTACGAGTGTACAGAGTGTGGGAAAGTGTTTGCTAAATGTTCAGGACTTATTGAGCATGTGAGAAGTCACACAGGAGAGAAGCCTTTTAAATGTGACCAGTGTGAAAAGGCTTTTGCCTCTTCCTCCTATCTTACTGCACACCTGAGAACTCACACTGGAGAGAAGCCCTTTGAGTGTACGGTGTGTGGGAAGGCTTTTACACGTTCCTCCTACCTTCGGATTCACATGCGAACTCACACTGGAGAGAAGCCCTACAAGTGTAAGGAGTGTGGGAAAATGTTTGCTGTGCGCTCATGCCTTAATACACATTCACGAACTCACACTGGGGAGAAGCCTTACGATTGTAAGGAATGTGAGAAGGCATTTACTAGCTTTTATCAACTAACCGAACATATGAAAATTCACACTGGTGAGAAACCCTTTGAATGTCAAGTGTGTACAAAATCGTTTAGGAATTCCTCATGCCTTAAGAAGCACTTCCAAATTCACACTGGAATAAAGCCATTTCAGTGTAAGGACTGTGGGAAAGCCTTCAGTGGACGGACTAGCTTTACCACACATGTATTGACTCATACTGGGGAGAAGCCATATGAGTGTAAGGAGTGTGGGAAGGCGTTCAGAACATCCTCAGGCCTTATTGAACACATAAGAAGTCACACGGGAGAGAAACCCTTTGAATGCTATCAATGTGGAAAGGCCTTTGCCTCTTCCTCGTATCTAACTGCACACTTGAGAACTCACACTGGAGAGAAGCCCTTTGAGTGTACAGTGTGCGGGAAAGCGTTTACACGTTCCTCTTACCTTTGCAGACATATGAAAACTCACACTGGAGAGAAACCCTGCGTGTGTAAGGATTGTGGGAACACCTTCAGTGGATGCTCATGCCTTAGCAGACACATAAAAATGCACAGTGGGGAGAAGCTCTACCTGTATTAGCAATGTGGGAGAACAGTCATTAGCTTTTCTTAACTCAGCATACTCATGCTGGTAGGAAGCCTTTTGAATATAAGACATGTACAAAATCTTTTAGGAATTTGCATGCCTTAAGATGCACTTCTGAATTCACACTGTATTAAAATCATATCAAAGTAAGGATTGTGGAAAAGCCTTGGTAGCCACACTAGCTTTACTGCGCATGTACTAACTCACATTGGGGGAAAAGTCATATGAATGCAGAGGATGTCATAATGCCTTCATTCCTTCCTCACATCTGTAACACAGGAAAGAAACCCCTTGACCAGTGTGGGAAAGCATGTTTCCTCCTCATCTCTTAATGTACATTTGAGAACTCACACTGGAGAGAAACCCTTTGAGTGTCTAGGATGTGGCAAAGCGTTTAGGCATCCTTCCAACTTTTGTAGTCACATGAGTGTGCACCCTGGAGAACTGCCCAATGTATGTAAGAACTCTGGGAAAGCCTTTACTGAGCACTTAGCCCTTAATAAACACTTAAGAACACATACTGTATAGAAACCCTATGTTTATTAGGACCTGAGAAAGTTTCCGCTGTTCATACATACTTCAGGGGATGTAAACTGTAAATAGAAAGAATATGAGAAAGGCTTCACTTTTATTCTGATCATGTGGGACATAAACAATCACAGAGTGATGCCCATGTAAAGAATGAGAAAAGTCCATTAAGAAGTATTCACATTGTTGAGCTTAGCACAGGTAGTCAGTTGTCCCAGAAATGGCTTAACAGATTTACTCACATCAGTATATAATAACCATCTATAGCTCTAGCTCTAGGGAGAGCTGATGGCTCTGGGCTCTGTGGACACTTGCACTTGCAAGTGCCTCACACACAGACATACACATCATTAAAAATAAATCTTAAAATCCATAAGGACCTTACACTCAAGATGCCCCATGAATGTGATGAGCTAGAAAAGTAATTGGAGTCTACGTACAATCTGGCAAGGAGGAGACCATACAGTGTAACATGGAAACTTTTTTTATTTTCTCAGGTTTTGCTAAGTATGTGAACAGTTACAATAGAGAAAATACTATTGATATGATATGTGTAGCAGTTATATGCCTGCTAAATAATTTAATGTTCACCTGTGATCTCACAGTAGAGAATAACTTCAAGAAAAGAAATACTAGACCTAAAAAATGTATTCCATTACCTTTGTTAAATGTGATTCACACTGAATACAAATTACATGTATGGATTATGGCAAATGTTTCCATATGTTCTCAGATCTCACGTGTTTACAGAGCCATGGATTTTAGGTGACTCTATAGATGTACTTGTGATGGTTTGAATGCTTCAGTGTATGTGTACTAATGATTTGTGTTGTGTTAGCTTTGGGGGGGCAGTCAGAATAACAGTTATTTGCCCTATGTAGGACAGTGACAACAGATCACAGAAATTATTCCATCCAAATAGAGCTTTGTGAGTCACTGAACTTATTGTAGGTTACTTATAGGAGCAAATGTTAGGGGTTTCTGGTGGTTTTGAGTAAGAATGGTCCATATGTGCATGTATCTGAATGCTTAGTCACCAGTGAGTGGCGCTATTTGAGAAGGATTAGAAGGTGTGGCCTTGTTGGAGGATGTGTTGTGGGTAGGCTTTGAGATTTCAAAAGCCTGAGCCAGACCCAGTTTCACTCTGCTTATGGATCAGGATATACCACACTCAGCTACTTCTCCAACACCATGTCTGTCTGCATACTGCCATGCTTCCTGCCAAATGATAATGGACTAATCTCTGAAACTATGAGCCAGCCCCCAATTAAATGCTTTTATAAGTGTTGTCTTGGTTGTGATGTTTCTTCACAGCAATAGAATAGTGATTTAGGATTATATTCAGGAGCATAATTCAAAGGCAGTTGTGCCACTTGAAAAGCCCACCCTGGAATTGGTGATGCATTCTTTTTTTATTCTTTAAAAATATTTGTTTTTCATTTTACACCCCAACCCTAGTTCCCCCTCCCTCATTTGCTCCCTCCCCTACCTTCCCCACACACTATCTACTCCTCAGAAGGGGTAAGGCCTTCCTTTCGGAGTCAACAAAGTCTGGCATACCAAGTGGTAGCAGGACCAAGTCCCTGCCCACTGTATCAAAGCTGAGTAGGGTATCCCACCGTAGGGAGTGAGCTAATGTCCCTTGGATATGTCCTGGTGTGATTGTCAGCCTCCCCAACAGATCAAATCACATAACTGTCACCCACATTTAGAGGGTGTAGTTCAGTCCCTTGCAGGTTCCTCAGCTGTCAATCCAAAGTCTGAGTTCCCTCCAGCTTGGGTCAGCTGTCTCTGGTTTTCCCCATCATGGTCTTGACCCCCCCTTATTCATATGATCCCTCCTCCTCTCCAGCTGAAGTCCAAGAGCTTAGCCCAGTGCTTGGTTATGGGTCACTGCCTCTATCAGTTTCTGGATGTAGGTTCTATGATGACAATTAAGGGTAGTCACTAATCTGATTAAAGGGGAAGGCCCATTCAGACATCTTTGCTATTACTAGGAGTCTTAACAGGGGTCATCCTTGTGGATTCCTGACAATTTATCTAGCACTAGGTTTCTCCCTAACCCCATAATGGCTCAGGGTAACTGTAGCTTCATAAAAAGAGTTTGGCAATGTTCCTTCTACTTTCATTATGTGGAAGAGTTTGAGGAGTATTGGTATTAGCTCTTTGAACATCTGGTAGAATTCTCTGCTGAAACCATCTGGGCCTGGGCTTTTTTTGGTTGGGAGACTGTTTCTATTTCCTTAGGGATTATAGGTGTATTTATGTTGCTTTTCTATTTTTGATTTAAAATTGGTCATCTCCTTAAAGTTTCTAATTTTGTAGAGTACAGGTTTTTGAAGTATGACATGATGATTGTCTAGATTTCCTCAGTGTCAGTTGTTATGTCCCTCTTTTTGTTTCAGATTTTTAAAATTTGGGTATCATCTTGCTGTCTTTTGGTTAGTTTGGATACAGGGTCATCTATTTTTTTTTTAATATCTCGAAGAACCAACTCTTTGTCTCATTATTTGTATTGTTTTCTTTGTTTCTATTTTATTGATTTCAGGCCTCAATTTGATTATTTCTTACCATCTACTCCTGGGTGAGTTTGCTTTTTGTTCTAGCACTTTCGTTGTTCTGTTAATTCACTAGTGTGGATTTTTTTCCAGCTCCTTTATGTAGGCATTTAGTGCTATGAACTTTCCTCTTAGCACTGCTTTCATTGTTTTCCATAAGTTTGGGTATGCTCTGTGGTTGTTTTCAGTAAATTTTAGGAAATCTTTAATTTCTTTCTTTATTTCTTCCTTGACCCAGTGGTGATTCATTGTTCAATTTTCATGTGTTTGTGGGCTTTCTGAAATGGATAGTGCTGTTGAATTCTAACTTTAAGCTGTGGTGATCCAATAGGATTAGTGGGGTTATTTCAATTTTTTTGTATCTTTTGAGTCTTGCTTTGTTACTAAGTAATATGGTCTATATTTGAGAAGGTTCCATGAGGTACTGGGAAGAAAGTATATTCTTTTGTGTTTGGTGGTAAGTTCAGTTGAGTCATAGCATCTGTTAGTTCTCTTATTTCTCTGTTAAGTTTCTCTCTGGCAGACTGGTCCAGTGGTGAGAGCAGAGTGTTGAAATCTCCCACTATCAGTGTGTGGGGCTTGATGTGTGATTTCAACTTTAGTAATGTTTCTTTTACAAATGAGAGTGCCCTTGTATTTGGGGCATAGATGCTCCAAATTGAGGCTTCATCTTGTTGGATTTTTCCTGTGATGAATATGAAATGACATTCTTAATCTCTTTTAACTAATTTCAGTTTGAAGTCTATTTTGTTAGATATTAGGGTAGCTACACAAGCTTGCTTCTTAGGTCTAGTTGATTGGGAAAATTTTTCCCAACCATTTACTCTGAGGTAATGCCTGTCTGTGAGTGTAGGACACATGAGCCCGTCAAAAATGGTGCTGAGGGGAAGTCAGATGGGCGCGTCCTGAGTTGTTTACAAAAAAAAAGATGATTGGTTGCCTAGATCGAACCAGATGAGGTCACTGCATCAACAGCTCATATTCACTAGGTAAAGTGTAGGGCACCTAGGCAAGTGATAGGCTGATATTTAAAATCATTGGCTGGCTGTTTTTCTGCTCTGTGGTTTTTTTTTTTTTTCCTTTAAAAGACACTTACTGTGGGACAATAAACGAGTTCCTGCTTGACTAGACTCCCTTCTGCGTCTGTCTCTGGGTGAGGCACACTTACTCTTCCTCAGACCCAGCTCAACCTTCTGTGGTTGGGCTAAAACCCTGCATCTGTCACCCAAACCTGGGGCACAAAGGGCCTAAACTCGGCTGAGGCCAAGCAATCTCTTAGGGTAAGTGAGACCCTCAGTATGGGTATCTCTATTTTCAGTAAGAAGGGAGAAGGAAAAGTACCCGGGAGGTTTGCCAAAGATGAAGCAGAGGAGGAATGGGCTGAACCATGCATCCCAGATAATTCCAGACCCCTGCCTTTCGCTCCCAGGAGCAAGGAGGCTAGGCTCCCCTATACTGCCCTCAGGGCAAATCTGCAGGACCTGGACACCAATGATCGACTGGACAAAGGCAGGTCAAGACCTAGATGCCCTGTTTATGTGGAGGTCTACCCAATCAAGGAGAGATAGGAGGATGCAACTAGGGCCCCCCAAGCCTTCCTGTAAACTTGGCCCCCGGGTCAGGCAGGCCTCTAGACTGGTGTCCTAGGGAGGCTAAGGATCTTTTTTTTCCAATATATTTTTAATTTAAATTAGAAACATGCTTGCTTCACATGTCAATCCAGCTCCCTCTCCTACCCTCCTCCTTTGCCCCTCTACTATCCCCCCAACCCCTCCAATTCCCACACAATTCACCAGGGAGGGTGAGGCTCTCCATGGGGGATCTCTAGAGTCTGTCACTTCATCTGGGACAGGGCATAGGCCCTCCCCCATGTATCCAGGCTGAAAAGGATCCCTCCATATGGAATAGGCTCCCAAAGTTCATTTGTACGCCATGGTAAACACTGCTCTACTACCCAAGGCCCCAGAGATTGCCGAGGGGAGGCCAAGGATCTTAAAGAGCTCTGCAAGGCTGTGATGGAAGATGGCTGTAATTCCCTTTGGGCACAGACCCTGTTGCAGGACATGGCCTATCATCCATTCATCCTTAAGGCCTGACTGGATGTAGCTAAGGCTAGTTCTCAGTTTATCAAATGGTGTGCCTTTTTAAAGGAGGAATGTAGGGCACGAGCTGAGGCAAATAGGCAAGATAACCCTGCCATCTCTATTACCTATGCTATGCTGTTGGGAATGGGAGACAGTTACTCCACTAGGGTTCAGCAGGGATCCCTGGGCCGAATCAGGATCAGGTGAGGCAGGCTAGGTTGAATGCCTGGGCTAAACTGGATGATGGGCCTACTGAGTCCCCCATGGCTGGGGTGAGGCAGGTCTGGCGAGCCCTTGCCAAAGTTTATGGACCCACAACAGAGCGTTCAGTGCAAGCTGCCGCCTGAAGACCTCAGAGAACAATTTATCAGACTATTGGTATGGGAAAGGATGAATGGGGATGATAGAATGGCCTGTGTGGGATTAAAAGACAGTTTCTTGAGCAGATGGGTGGTAGCCTCCCAAGATGTAGGTACCCAACAACACCAATCCTAGTCTCTGGCCCTGGCCTTACAGGCACAGATGACCGCCATGATGGAGGCCATCACCCAGGCCCTGACAACCAGGGTCAAGGGTTCTCGAGGCCACCTGGAAAAGGGACATGCTTTATATGTGGGAAGGAGGGACATTTTAAAAGATACTGTCCTCAACATCCTCCCCCCACTAACAGGCCAGGAGGGGTTAAGCCCCCCTCCACTCTATTCCCTTGGTGCAGGAAGGTATACACCATTGTAAGAAGGACTGTAGATCAAAATTTGACCTGGAGGGGAAGTCTTTAAACTAGAGGAGGGGCAGCCTCCAGCCCCGTTAAAAAAGGGAGGAAGCCTCTCAAAATGTAGGAAGGTCTCATGCTCTGAAAACACAAGCACACTGGACTGTCCCCTTGATTAAAGGACTTCATTCAAAAATGACTGTTTTTTATAGGCTTTAAGGAATTTCAGTTTGGTAGACACAGGAGCAGACAGGACAGTGCTCCAGGAGAAGGAAGTGCCTTCCACTTGGGATCTTGCACCTGGGCCCTCAGATTTGGAGGTGGAAGGTGACTCCTAATCAAGAGAAACAATGACCTTAATGTGCTGGACCAGCCTAGATAGGGACCAAGGAAAGATACGCCCCTTAGTGGTCAAAAGCCTTACTGCCAGCTTGCTGGGACAGGACATGCTGGGCCAAATGGATGCTGTTGTGACCACAGATCATTGGGCTTTTTATGAGGAAGAGAAAGAGACACAAAGGGTGGGAGAAGACCTAAAGGGAGTCACAGAGAAGGATTTTTCAACCTCCACAACTACAGGGGGAACATGGGAGGTGTATCTGGGCACACCCCCAATCATGAGGGCCACTGCCCCCCACGTGCTGCCTATCAGAGGGGTACCAGGAAAACCTGTATGGGTGGAGCAATGGCCGCTGATTAAACCTAAGCTGCTAGCACTCCCATAAGGTAGGGATGAACAATTAAGACTGGGACATATCCGCCATTCTATGAGCCTATGGAACAACCTGGTGTTTGTAATTCAAAAGGCATCCGGGTCTTGGCACATGCTCCAAGATTTGTATAAGATAAATGAGAGGATGGAACTAGCAGGCAACTTCCTAAGGGGCATGCCCTGGACTCCTGCTATTCCCACAGAATATACATTTATGATAATTGATATTAAAGATTGCTTCTTTTATAAATTTGCCTTCTCTGTTCCTTCACTTAATTATTCCAAACCTGATCAAGTTTTTGAGTGGGCAGTGCTACCACAGGGAATGACTAATAGCCTGGCTTTCTGTCAACAGTATCTTGCTACTTTCTTAAGGTCTATGCTTAAGTCAAAGGATTTAATAATATATGCTTATATGTATGATTTAATTTTGGGGCATCGGGATCCAGCATATCTGGAGGGCTTTGCGACACAGGTACTACGATTGCTTAAAAAAAAGAGCTTTACTGTTGTCCCAGAAATGATCCAAAAGGTGCCCCCCTTCAAAATACTTGGGTCACACCTCATGCTGACACAGGCTAGCCCGGTTAAGCCTGTTCTGGAGGTGCCTGAATCTATGACCCTGACCCAGCTCCAGCGCTTACTGGGGGAGATTAATTGGCTGAGACCATGGGTGTCAATCCCCACAGAAGACCTGGTACCCCTATATGCCCTGCTAAAGGACAAGTGACCTCATGATAATATAACTATGGCAAAGGAACACTGTGAGATGCTCCTTATATTTCAAAAGACCTCTCTAAGGATTTGATGACTAAGCCCTTGTCCCTCTGGCTGTTTGCTGGAGCCTCTCTAATTACAGTGGTTCTGATAGGATGGGGAGCTGTTAGAATGGATCTATATATTTTTGGGAGGAATACCCCAGTGGGATGAATACCCCCGTCTACTGTTAGGCAGATCAGGTTGCTGATTGCATCATAAAGGACAGTGACACTATGTGCTAGACCCCCATACCATTGTCTTCCCCTTCTGGGTTGTCGCACCTGCTGTGCAGCCTGCATCCGAGAATGTAGCGAGGTGGACGAGATAGATGACACAGAGACCGGTGGGTTGCTTTTAGAAAACTTTATGCTCCCCAAGTCGGCTTAGAGAACTCCCCAAGATGGCTTAGAGAACTTCCCAAGAAAAAAACGCTTCCCTTTTTAAAGAATTCTGCCATCCATCTACATACAATTCTCCAACCGAGCTCTCACATACCTCTCACAGCTCTCCCAGACTTCTCACCCTCCTGGCTGGTGGTTTAATCTCCGGTCCCAGAATCGGGGAGAAACCGCAGGGAGCAGGAAGAAGCATCTAGCCTCAGTGAGGGAGCCCTTATCTGAGCCCTATCAAGAGCTTTATAGCACTGAATTGTTTTCAGTAAACATTATCTCACAGTTGCCTGCTCCCAGGACGAAGGGGAAGTGGGTTTCTGCTCAAGGTCTGGTGTCCCCACATGGGTGGCGAATGTTGAATGGCTTGCTCAGGCTAACTCTCAGATTAGAAGGATTTATGGGGAGTATTGATTGATTGCCTCTATGGGTCGTGCAAATGGACTCCTCTTTTTCAGAGAGATAGTTCACACCTGCAGATCATGTCCCCCTCTATAGCTGCCAGGAGTTAACACTAGATGTCTACAGTCCAATATCCTCTGGTAAACTGATGTTGCTCATTTTCTAGCTTTTGACAAACAGAAGTATGTTTTTGTCTCCACAGACACTTATTCAGGGGGTTGTTGGGCCACTGCACATACAGGAGAAAAAAACCAAACTTGCTCAATGACATTTCCTCCAATGTTTTACAACCCTAGGATTACCCAACCAGGTTAAGACTGATAATGGCCATTGCTTTGCCAGTAATTCCATGGCATAATTTTTCAATAAATGGCACATCAAACATATTACAGGAATTGTGGAAAGAAGCCATCAATATCTTAAAAACTTTTAAAACAAAAAGGGGGAATCAGCCCCCATTTACAACTAGGAATGATTGAATTTACTATTAATATTTCATTTTTTAAGGGAGCAACTGAATCTAAGTTCCAAAAACATTGGAGCCACCTAAACGCCAAACCCCATGTTAATGACAAATGAAAGACCTTCTAACATCCCAATGGGATGTGAATGTTAATTACAATGGGAAGAGGATTTGGTTGTGTCTAACCCTTAGGGGAAAAAGCACCCATCTGGCTTCCAGCCAGAAATCTAAAATTCCTGCCTGTTCTCACAATGCAGGAGGATGACCAAGAACAGGTTGACCAACAAGGAGAGGAAGTGACAATGGTGGTCAAGGCTCATCTCCCGAAATAAGAGGACCAATACAATGATAGATACCTAACCATGTCCAAGGACATTGGATCCTTGAGAAACTCCTTTGTTCTTTAAAAATTACAGATGATGTCCCACTTCCTGAATGCTCTGATTCTCCTGTTACTGATGCTGACTGCTCCAGTGATCACCCAGCAGAATCCTCATCATCTCATAAAGATGACGTGGATGGTGATGGATACCGCCAATGGAGATGTCCTCAACAGCACCACGAATGAGGCAGTCCCCCAGACCTGATGGCCCACGTTCTTCTTCAACCTCTGTGACCTGGCTGTGATCTTGAGATGTGGGAGACTGGACCTTTCTTCATCAAGAATGGTCTGGATCAGCCCTTTCAAGCCCCAAACCCCAGCAAGTCCAGCTTCAGGTGAGATTGGGTCTCCGGCAGGACCCCCTGCCCAACACCCATCCCCTTGATCTTCCAGGCCGCTCCTGGCATCCAGAAGACCCACCCACACAGGAAAGACATCAGCCCTTCCAAGACCCCAACCCCAGCGAGTCCAGCTTCAGGAAAGACATCAGCCCTTCCAGGCCCCAAACTCCGTGTCAGCATCCCCAGCTTCAGCTGCAGGAAGGAAGGAGACCAGTGGAGACGGAAAGACCCCACCAGCACCCACTGGAAGAAGAGATGGGAAGAAGACAGAATAAGAGCTCACTCAGCAATAGAAACACCAACATGACCCCACCAGAATCTAGGGATCCAACACCAGCAAGACCCGAAAAGCACTACATAGACAAAGAAGAGGAGACAGACCTTAAAAATTATTTCATGAAGATGATGGAGACCCTCAAAGAAGAAACGAGGAAACCCCTTAAAGAAATAGAAGAAAAAACAAACAAAAAATCCATGAAATGGGGGGAAAATTCAAGAAATAAACAAATCTCTCAAAGAATCTAAAGAGCACCAAGAAAAAACAACCAAAAAAAAATGAAGTAAACAACTCAAACAGTTGAAGGATTGAAAGCTGAAATAGAAACAATAAAGAAAACACAGAATGAAGGGATGCTGGAAATAGAAAAGCTGGGTAAATGATCAGGAACTACAGATGCAAGTATCACCAATAGAATACAAGAGATAGAAGAGAGAATCTCAGGTGTTGAATCTCATTAGAGGATATAGAGTCGTCAACCAAAGAAAATCTCAAAACCAACAAATCCTTAACACAAAATATCCAGGAAATATGGGACACCGTGAAGAAGCCAAACCTGAGAATAATAGGTATAGAACAAGGTGAAGAAATACAACTCAAAGGTACAGAAAACATATCCAACAAAATCATAGAAGAAAACTTCCCTAACCTAAAGAAAGATATGCCTATGAAATACAAGAATCTTACAGAACACCAAACAGGCTGGACCAGAAAAAGAAGTCACCTCGCCATATAATAATCAAAACATCAAACCTACAGAGTAAAGAGAAAATATTAAGAGCAGCTAAAGAAAAAGGCCAAGTAACATACAAAGGCAGACCTATCCAAATTACACCTGACTTCTCAATGGAAACGATGAAAGCCAGAAGATCCTGGACAGATGTCCTACAAACGCTAAGGGAACAAGGATGCCAACCCAGACTACTATATCCAGCAAAGCTCTCAATTACCATAGATGGAGAAAACAAAATATTCCATGACAAAGCCAGATTTAAACAATACGTATCCATGAATCCAGCTCTACAGAAAATGCTAGAAGGAAAACCTAGATCCAAGGAAGATAACTACATTCACAAAGACACAGGCAATATATAATCCCACTTTACAAAACACCAAAAGAAAAAGGGAGGAGAAACTACACAAAATCACTTCACTAACAATAAATCAAGCACAAACAAGAATCATCAATCAATGGTCATTGATATCCCTCAATGTCAACGGCCTCAACTTGCCTATAAAAAGACGCAGACTAGCAGAATGGATAGGAAGATAGAACCCTTCCTTCTGCTGCATACAAGAAACACATGTCAACACCAAAGATAGACGTTATCTCAGAGTAAAGGGCTGGGAAAAGATCTTCCAATCAAACGGCCCCAAGAAACAAGTGGGCGTAGCAATCCTAATATCTAACAAATTAGACTTCAAATTAAAATCAATCAAAAGAGATGAAGAAGGACACTTCATATTCATCAAAGGAAAAATACGTCAAGACGAAGTCTCAATTTTAAACATCTACGCCCCAAATACAAAGGCACCTACATTCGTGAAAGAAACATTACTAAAGCTCAAAATGCATATAAAATCTCACACACTAATAGTAGGAGACTTCAACACTCCGCTCTCACCGCTAGACAGGACCTCCAGACAGAAACTTAACAAAGAAACAAAAGAACTAATAGAAGTTATGACCCAACTGGGTTTAACAGACATCTATAGACCATTCCACCCAAATACAAAGGGATATACCTTCTTCTCGGCACCACATGGAACCTTCTCTAAAATCGACCACATACTTGGCAACATAGCAAACCTCAGCAGCTACAAAAAAATTGGAATAACTCCATGCATCATATCTGAACACCATGCTTTAAAATTAGAATTCTACAACAACACAAATTGCAGAAAACCTACAAACTCATGGAAATTGAATAATGCACAATTGCACCATCCCTGGGTAAAGGAAGAAACAAAAAAAGAAATTAAAGACTTCCTCGATTTCAATGAGAACGAAGACACAACATACACAAACCAATGGGACACTTTGAAAGCAGTGCTACGGGGGAAGTTCATAGCACTAAGTGCCCACATGAAAAAACTGGAGAACAGTCATACTAGAGAATTAATAGCACAGCTGAATGTTCTAGAACAAAAAGAAGCAAACTCACCCAGGAGGAGGAGACGCCAGGAAATAATCAAATTGAGGGCTGAAATCAATCAAGTAGAAACCAGGAAAACACTGAGAAGAATCAATGAAACAAAGAGTTGGATCTTTGAGAAAATCAACAAAATAGACAAACCTCTGTCCAAACTAACCAAAAGACAGAGAGAGAGCATGCTAATTAACAAAATCAGGGATGACAAAGGGGACATAACATCTGACTCTGAGGAAATCCAGAGAATCATCAGGGCATACTTTGAAAATCTGTACTCCACAAAATTTGAAAATTTAAAGGAAATGGACAATTTCCTGGATAGATATCACTTGCCAAAACTAAATCAAGAACAGATAAATAATCTAAACAGACCTATAACCCCTAATGAAATAGAAGCAGTCATCAAAAGTCTCCCAAACAAAAAAAGCCCAGGCCCAGATGGCATCAGTGCAGAATTCTACCAGAAATTCAAAGAAGAGCTCATTCCAATACTCGTCAAAGTATTCCACACAATAGAAGCAGAAGGCACACTGCCAAACTCTTTTTACGAGGCTACAATTACCTTGATACCCAAGCCACACAAAGGCACAACTAAGAGAACTATAGACCAATTTCCCTCATGAACATCGATGCAAAAATACTCTATAAAATACTCGCAAACCGGATTCAAGAACACATCAGAAAAATCATCCACCATGATCAAGTAGGCTTCATCCCAGGAATGCAGGGATGGTTCAACATTAGAAAATCTATCAATGTAATCCACCATATTAAAAAACTACGAAAGAAAAACCACATGATCATCTCACTAGATGCTGAAAAAGCCTTTGACAAAATCCAGCACCCCTTCATGATAAAGGTCCTAGAGAGATCAGGGATAGCAGGAACGTACCTGAATATAATAAAAGCAATATACAGTAAACCAACAGCTAACATCGAACTAAATGAAGAGAAACTCAAAGCAATTCCTCTAAAATCAGGAACAAGACAAGGCTGTCCACTCTCTCCATATCTCTTCAATATTGTACTTGAAGTTCTAGCTACAACAATAAGACAACAAAAGGAGATAAAGGGGATACAAATAGGAAAAGAAGAAGTCAAACTTTCACTATTTGCAGATGATATGATAGTTTACATAAGTGACCCAAAAAACTCCGCAAGGTTACTCCTAGAGCTGATAAACACCTTCAGCAATGTGGCAGGATACAAGGTAAACTCAAAAAAATCAGTGGCCCTATTATATACAGATGATGAAGTGACTAAAAATGAAATCAGAGAAACATCACCCTTTACAATAGCCAAAAACAGCATCAAATATCTGGGGATAATGTTAACCAAGGAAATGAAAGACCTGTATATCAAGAACTTTGTGTCCTTAAAGAAAGAAATCAAAGAAGATACCAGAAAATGGAAAGATCTCCCATGCTCTTGGATTGGTAGGATCAACATAATAAAAATGGCAATCTTGCCAAAAGCAGTCTACAGATTCAATGCAATCCCTATCAAAATTCCATCACAATTCTTCAAGGACCTGGAAAGAACATTAATCAACTTTATATGGAAAAACAAAAGGCCCAGGATAGCCAAAACAACCCTGTACAATAAAGGAACTTCAGGAGGCATCACCATACCTGACTTCAAGCTCTATTATAGAGCTATAGTTCTGAAAACAGCTTGGTATTGGAACAAAAATAGGCAGGTAGACCAATGGAACCGAATCGAAAGCCCTAATTTTAACCCACACACCTATGAACACTTGATTTTTGACAAAGAAGCTAAAACTGTACAATGGAAAAAAGAAAGCATCTTCAACAAATGGTGCTGGCATGACTGGGTACTGGTATGCAGAAGACTGCAGATAGATCCATGTTTATCACCTTGTACAAAACTTAAGTCCAAATGGATCAAAGATCTCAAAATACATCCAGCCACACTGAAACTTTTAGAAGAGAAAGTGGGAGATACTCTTCAACGAGTTGGTACAGGAGACCACTTCCTAAACATAACACCAGTGGCACAGGCACTGAGATCGACAATTAACAAATGGGACCTCCTGAAACTAAAAAGCTTCTGTAAGGCAAAGGACACAGTCAAAAAGACAAAAAGGCAGTCCACAGAATGGGAAAAGATATTCACTAACCCTACATCTGACAGAGGGCTAATCTCCAAAATTTACAAAGAACTCAAGAAACAAGTCTCCAAAACACCAAAGGATCCAATTAAAAGGTGGGGTACAGAACTAAATAGAGAATTCTCAATAAAGGAGGCTAAAATGGCCAAGAGACACTTAAGAAAGTGCTCAACATCCTTAGCCATCAGGGAAATGCAAATCAAAACAACTCTGAGATACCATCTTACTCCTGTGAGAATGGCTAAAATCAAAAACACCGAAGACAATTTATGCTGGATCGGATGTAGAGAGGGGAACACTCCTCCACTGCTGGTGGGAGCGCCGACTCATACAGCCTCTTTGGAAATCAGTATGGAGATTCCTCAGGAAAATGGGAATTAATCTACCACTAGACCCAGCAATTCCACTCTTAGGCATATATCCAAATGAGGCAAATTCATACAACAAGGGCATCTGCTCCCCTATGTTCATAGCAGCATTATTTGTAATAGCCAGAACCTGGAAGCAACCTAGATGCCCCTCAACTGAAGAGTGGATAGAGAAAATGTGGTACATTTACACAATGGAGTATTACTCAGCAGAAAAAAACAATGGAATCTTGGAATCGCAGGTAAATGGAAGAAACTATCCTGAGTGAGGTAACCCAGTTGCAAAAAGACAAACATGGTATGTACTCACTCATATATGGATTTTAGACATGGATCAGGATAGTGCCAGTCTGCACTTCCACTGATAGAGAGTCTGGGAAACAGGAAAGAACCTAAAAGATATGCATATATGCATAGTACCCAAGAGAAGAGGACTGAGACAAGATCCTCTGAATGGATGGGGAACACGGCGAGGGGTGGTGGGGAGTGGGAGCTGGGAAGAAGAGAGGGGGAGAAGAGGAAGAGAGTTGGTCATGGGGGAACAGGAAGTTGAGTGGGCGGGGGTAGAATAGGGGGAAGAGGGAATCATAGGTTAGAAGACAGATCAGGCACCATAGTGACCTCTAGTGATCTAAAGGGATAACACCAATTGGCAAGCTAAGCAATAGTGGAGAGACCACCTCGAATGCCCATTCCTGATAATGAACTTGATGTCTATAACCATCAGGGAGCCTTCATCCAGTTATTAATGGAAGCAGAGGCAAACACACAATTAAGCACTGAACTGAACCCAAGGAACACAGTGACAGAGAGAGAGGAGTGATGAGCAAATTGGCAAAGATTGGGCTGGCAAAACCAGCAGAGACAGCTGATCTGAACACGGGAGAGCTCTTGGACCCCAGACTGACAGCGGGGAGGCCAGCATGGGACTGATCTGGACCCCCCAAATGTGAGTGTCAGCGAGAAGGCCTGGGCAACCTATGGGGCCCTGAGCTGTGGATCAGTGTCTATCCCTGGAATACAAACAGTCATCATGTGCCCATAGCACAAAGAGGGATGCTCTCTCATCCTGGACTCTTAGGGGAAGCCTGGACCCTACCCAGAGTGAAATGACAGACTCTAGATATCCCCTATGTGGAAGGATTTGAGAATAGGGTTGGAGGGGGGGGGTTAGGGGAGTGCGGGAGGAGGGAGAGGGAACTGGGATTGACATGTAAAACAAGCTATTTAAAATTAAAATAAAAATGACAATAAAAAAGTACACAAAAAAGAACAGTCTGAATGTGGAGGGTTGTGGGGGGTGCCACCTGCTCCATGTATTGGAACCCCAATCCCTGGGTTGCTCACATGTTCCCAATAGGGCAGCCTTAAGAGACACTGACTTTTACATATGCCTGGGGAGCAATAGAACAGCAATGGAAACACCCAAATGGGGTGGGGTGGACACCTTCTACTGTGCACAATGGAGGTGTGAGAAAATAGGGACAGACTCCTGGATAAGGCAGTTTCCACCCTGTTGTGTTCCTTTATAGTAATAACCTTAATTTCTGTCGTTGGGCATTGCCTTTTCAATAGGCTGGTCAGACTAATCAGAACAAAGACTCAAGAGATCCAACTGATAACCCCTTGCATATATAGGCTCAACCCTGAGGATATCTCCCTTCTGAGTGAACCTTGGCAAAAGGTTAACCTCTGCAGAGGTGCTAAATGGCCCATTCTTTGAAATGAGGTGGGTCATAGTCTAAAACAAAAAAAAGGGGCAATCTGTAGGGCACACGAGCCAGTCAAAGATGGCGCTGAGGGGAAGTCAAGAGGGTGAGTCCTGAATTGTTTACAAAAAAAGATGATTGGTTGCCTAGACCGAACCTAATGAGGTCACTGCATGAACAGCCTGTGTTTTCTAGGTAAGGCGTAAGGCGCCTAGGCACATGATAGGCTGACCTTTAAAACCACTGGCTGGCTGTTTTCCAACTCCGTGGTTTTTTCCTTTATAAGACACCGTGGAACAATAAATGAGTCCTGCTTGACTAGATTCCCCACTGCATTGGATTGTCTCCAGGATTCTGCAAGACTGGCAAACAGGTGAGCAGCACACTTACTTGTTTCGGATCCAGCTTAACCTTCTGTGGTTGGGCTAAGACCCTGTATATGAGGTTGAGGTGTGTTTCTTGTATGCAGCAGAAGGATGGATTCTGTTTTTGTATCCAATGTGTTAGTCTGTGTCTTTTTATAGGTGAGTTGAGACCAGTTAATGGATCTTAATCACCCGTAATTACTAGTTCCTGTTAGTTTTGTTTTTGTTGGTGGTGATGGCATTGTGTGTTCAATTATTTTCTTTGGGATTTGCTGATGTAAGCTCATCTATTGCCTGTGTTCTTATGGATGTAGCTGACTTCCTTGGGTTGATGTTTCCTTTTTAGTACTTTCTGTAGGGTTGGATTTGTGGATAGTTGTTTTTAAAATCTGGTTTTATCATGGAATATCTTGTTTTCTCCATCTGTGATTATTCGGACCTTAGCTGGGTATAGTATCTGGGCTGGCATCCATGGTCCCTTAGTGTCTGCATAATGTCTGACCAGGACCTTCTGGCTTTCATTGTTTCCATTGAGAAGTCAGGTGTAATTCTGATGGGTCTGCCTTTATATAATACCTGCCCTTTCTACTTTGCAGCTCTTAATATTCTTTCTTTATTCTGTATGTTTGTTGTTTTGATTATTATGTGGCAAGGGGACTTTTGTTTTGACCCAGTCTATTTGGATCAAAGTGCCTTGTAATCTTCTTGTACTTTAATATGCATGGCCTTCTTGATTCTGTTGAATATATTTTCTGTGCCTTTGAGTTAGACTTCTTCCTCTGACCCTATTTTTCTTAGGTTCAGTCTTCTCATGGTGTCCCAGATTTCCTGCATGTGTTGTTGGATTTAAAAATTTCTTTGACTGATGAATCTTCAACACCTGAAATTCTCTCTTTCATCTCTTGTATTCTGTTGCTTATGCTTGTATTTGAGGTCCCTGATCATTTACCCATATTTTCTACTTCCAGAATTCCCCCAGCTTGTGTTTTATTGCTTCTATTTCAGATTTCAAGTCTTGAATCATTTCCTTCACTTCTCTGATTGCTTTTTCTTGGTTTTCTTTAAGGAATTTGTGAATTTCTTCCATTTTTGCTCGTCTTTTCTTCCATTTCTTTAAGGGAATTTTTCATTTTCTCTTTGAGGGCCTCAATCATCTTCAGAGTTATTTTTAAGGTTGTTTTATTCTACTTCATCTGTGTTGGGACATTCACATCTTGCTGTCGTAGCCCTACTAGTTTCCAGTGTTGCTATTTTGCTCTATATTGTTGAGCGTGTTCTTATCCTTGTTGTCTATGCATCTCTTCCTGTAATCAGTATAGATGGAGCTTGTGTTTCAGAGGGTCTGTCTTTCTCCAATTGGTATAGTTGGGGTGAAAGGACCAGTCCCCTGTTTTAGCAGCCATGACAGGCTAACATATGCTCGCCTGACCTTGCCCCTCCCGTCCTGGTCACTAGTAGTTCAGATGCCCTCCTCGTGGTAAGGAACCAATCAGAAGTTAGTGGCAGGTCTGTGCTTTACGGCACTGGGTGTGCTTTATGGACAAGTGCACAACAGTGATGTGCAGAGCATAGCAACCACCTTGGGAGGGCCTATGGGCCATAACAACCAGTTGACCAATCAGCACAGGGCAGATTGTCCAAGCCTGGAAGTGCACCAATCCTGAGACTGTTGTGTACCCCTAGACACTCCCCTTATGCTGACCTATAAGATCACTGCCTCGTGATTTCTCAGGGTCTTTCTCCAGCCACCTGCTGTGGTGAATGGATGAAAGGCCCGAGCTAATGGGGTTAGCTTGTTTAACAACTACAATAAAAGACTCTTTGCTTTTGCATTGAAATAGGCCACTTGGTGATTTTGGGGTTCAAAACTGAGCACAACAGGGAGGTGTAGCTCCACTGACTACTCCTTCAAGTACAAGCAGGTCAGAGCCTCTGGTGATTGATCCTCCTGGTGCAAGTGGTTTCAAGGCTCAGGTGATCACTCACTGAGATACAGGTGGGGCTATAATGCTGGTGGATGTTCCTCCCTTTGCAGGTGGGGTCAAGATTCTGGTGATTGCTCCTTTAAGTTTAGGTGGGGCTGAGGGTTCAGTGGTCACTGTAGCAACACAGTATGTACAACTGAGAAATGGCAGTAGATGCTGGCTTGGACACAGGTGCTCTTTTCCAGAGGAACTTCTTGTAATGACTTCTGGAAGCCACCACTGTAGTCTCACCCAGGCCTGAGGCTTGGGTCTCCCTCTGGTGCTGCTTCTGAGTCAGTGGCTCCAGCCTATGTCTGATACTGACTGCTCCAGTGCCTCCCATGTAGTTCCTGGGTGGTGGTTTGGGACTCCCTCTGATGCTGTTTCTGGACCGGTGGCTTGGGCCTACCTCTGAGACTGGGTTTCTCCCCAATAAATCTTTTGTGTGAGTTTTGTTTCATAGTATGGCTTTGTGTTATTCCTTGGCTTCCAATTGCCAAGATACCCTTGTGCTGGAAAACCCTTCCATTCATGGTATTTAGTAGAACAAGGGCAACTGGGGTTATATCATTGAACACTGTGACTGTCTCTCCTCCAGCAACCTTTAACAACCTAGAGCTTATAGTTTCTCAGGGAAAGGTATGGGTCTCATGAGCCCTTGTTGTATGACACCATTCCTGAGGAAACATGAACAAGCATCTGTGCATACCAGATTGGGAACTGATAATATACCAAAGCATGGATAATACCAAAGTACAACTTGGTAAGCAAATACGTTTTATTGGGTCATTTACAAGAATATGGATGAGGAGTTACTTACAGGAGCAGAAATAACTCCAAAATAGCTGTATCACCAAAGCCCACCCCAGCATGGGTGACATCTCACAAAAGCTGGGAACCTGGAGCACATTGCCTGTCTGCAGGCAGCACAAAAGATTAATCTGAATCTCTTCCAGGCAGCATGGTTAATCTCTGTTTCTTCTAGGCAGCTCAGTTTGTTTGGGAGTGTCTCTCAGTAGCCCTTACTGCTAAAATATGCTTGGGAAAGGAGGGTCCTCGTGAATCTGGTCTATTTCAGGAACTTCCTTGTATCAGGCTTTTTCTTTGGGATCACCAACCAGCTCCCAAATCGTGACACAGAGATTTCTTATTAGTTTTGAATGTTCAGCCTAGCTTGGGCATTTCTGGCTATTTCTTTTAACTTAACATGTTTCTCTTTATCTACCTGCAGCCTCAGGCTTTTTACTTTTTCTTTCTTTGTATTTCTTTTCTTACTTTCAGTGCTTCCTGTGTCTAGCTAGCAGGTGGCTGTCTGGCTTCTTCCCCTGGGTATGTTCTTTTTCCCTCCTATTCTTCTTCCTCTCATTTGTTTTTGAACCTAGATTTCTCCTCCTACTTATTCTCTTTGCCTGCCAGTCCTGCCTATCTTTTCTCCTGTCCAGCTATTGGCTGTTCAGCTTTTTATTATACTAATCAGGTGCTTTTGGCAGGCAAGATTAAACAAATGCAACCCGTCTTTACATAATTAAACACATATCCTTACATCATGAAACAAATGCAGCATAAACAAAAGTAACAGACCTTTGCATAGTTAAATATTTGTCAGCATGAACAAATGTAACACATCTTTGACTGTTATGAGAAGCTTTTCCTTTGATAACTGCTTTGGTATATCCCCCGCCAGCCACCTGGGCTCTGCCACATTCTAGTCCCCAAATAATCACACAAGATGCTGTATTAATTATGAAGCTGTTGGCCTTGCTTGTTTCTAACTGGCTAGCTCTGACTTAAGTAATTACCCCATAATTGTTAATCTAAGTATGTCTCTTACCGGAGAGGTTTCCGGGCTTCCTACCCCAATGGCGTTACATCTCAACTCTCTTGTGTTTCTCCTTCCCAGAATCCTCCTGGACTCCTAGCCCCACCTATCTAGATTCCTATAGGCTCAACAGTACTTTATTGACAAATAACAGGCAAATAACAGGACTTCCCCAACATCTCCTCTTTTCTGTTTAAACAAAAAGAAAGGTCTTAACTTTAACACAGTCAAATTGTATATAACAGAACAGTTATCAAGTAAGAATACAGTTACAATATTGTGTCTATCAACATTCAGCAAGATTTAAAGAAAATATCATCCATCCCATCCTTGTGAGTCTAAAGTTCTATATGTAGCTTATCTTTTATCATAACTAAGGAAAATTATAATTATAACTATCTGTCTTCAACTCCATCAAAGACCACAGAAGGATAATATATAAACACTAGGATTGACAGAGATATCTTACTGCCTGGACAATCACCCGAAGTTCCTCTGTAACGTTGGGGCATCCATCTTCAGCCCATAGGCCACAATGTGTCTGGAACACTTCTCAGCAAAGCAGGAAATTTCAAACTGTCCATCTGCATCAGCAGTCTATCAGTTATTTTTCTGTGTCCTGCAGAAAGTCTCATAGACTCTTTCATGAAGCAGGAACCCTGAAGGACTATTTGAGTTCAGCAGTCAGTTTCCTGTGGGTCCTACATATCCAGATTATACAGCAACAGTCAAGCAGTCCAGGCAAAAGCAGTTTCTTGCCCAAATGGCTAACCTTGCCATGTTGAAAGCAAACTCTATAACAAGTTTCTTTGATGCCCATCTGACCAGTTAAATTAATATTCTACAACACTTCCTGATACCACTGAGTTGTTTACTTCTTGAGCTTAAGGAGCAATGTTTCACCTCCCAATAACTATCCTGTGTCTTAAAGAGTGTCCCCTTTAAGACATCCTGTAGTTTAACCTCCTGTGTCTTATCAGCTTTCCTTGAAGATGGAAGGTTTTAATCTTGGAGGAAACCACTACATAACAATGCCTCTTTCATTCCTGATGAAATATTGATAGACCCAGTCACTGCTGCTAGGAGCTCATGAGTGCATATCAAAAGCATTGTGTTCAACTAGTTTGTGGTGGTGCACACCTTTAATCCCACCACTCAGGAGGCAGAGGTAGGTGGATCTCTGTGAGTTAGAGGTCAGCCTGATCTACAGAGCTTGAGTTCCAGGACAGGCTCCAAAGCAATACAGAGAAACCCTGTCTAGAAAAAAACAAAACAAAACAAACAAAAATCATGGTGTTCACAGCATTCTTTAACATCCTCCAGATTATAGTCTTTTAACCCTTTCTTCCTTGATGCCTTTATCCTTGGAACAAATGATATTGATTTCCTATTCAAGGCTGAGAACTGAATAGTCATTTGTTCTCAGTACTTTGACCAGTTATGAGTCTCCACATTAACCATTGCAAAAAGAAGCTTCTCTGGTCAAGGCTGAGAGAAGCATCAATATATGGATATAAACATTTAGAAAGTATCTTAGTTAGGATTTCTATTGCTGTGACGAGGACACCATGACCATGACAATTCTTATAAAGGAAAACATTTAATTGGGGTTGGCTTACAGCTCAGAGGTTTAGGCCAGACATGGTGCTAGATCAGGAGCTGAGAGTTCTACATCTTGATCTGCAGGAAGCAGGAAAAGACTGCCCCAGTAGGCCTGGCTTGAGTTTCTGAAACCTCAGAGCCCACCCTCTAGTGCTGTACTTCCTACAAGGTCACACCTACTCCAACAAGGCCACACCTCCTAATGATGCCACTCCCTATGGATTTATGGGGGACTTTTTAAAAAATAAATTTTATTTAAATTAGAAACAATCTTACATATCAATCCCAGTTCCTTCTCCCTCCCATCCTCCCACATCCCCCATTGACCCCCTCATCCCATCCCCCATCCACCTCAGGGAGATTGAGGCCTTCCATGAGGGATCATTAAAATCTGTCAAGTCATTTGGGGGCATGGCCTAGGCCTTTATGGGGGCCATTTTTATTCAAGCCACCACAGAAGGCAAATTAACAACAGGATCATTTAGCAAAATCATAATAGTAGGAAGCCCTAGCCTACAGTGTGTCTACATGTTTCTGAGTCTGTCAACAGGACAGACAAGGCAGACCTACTTTTTCAGGCTTTTCTTCTCATGTCCCCCAAATTTTCAGCTTTCTACTCTGCCTTAATAGGGCTCTAGGAACAAAGGCAGTCACTAGAAGAGTATTGTGACAAGAAGCTCCACTAATATTGAACATACGAAAGAAGGCAGTCGGCAGGAAAAGACTTCCTTTCTGGCCTTTATATTACAAATGGAGCATGCTCAAGAGAGGCTTCACATGCTTGCAAGAGGCAGGTACTGTATAAATGTCATATCAAGGGTCATAAGGCTTTTGGCCCAGTGCGTTTGAAACAGACTCCTTGGGTGATCCCCACCCCCTCTTTAAATAAATTTTCCTTTCTCCTTTTTTTTTTTTTGAGAGTGGAAAGTTTCACTGTGTAGCCTTGGCTAGTTTAGTAGACCCAGCTGGACTCAACTCAGGCTGCTTCTGCCTTCCGCAAGTACTGGGTGTGGGCCAGTACGTCCGACCCCCCAATTTTTTTTAGTTACTATTATTATTTTGTATGATGTGTGTGAGAGGGTGGGTGTACGTGTGGAGTATCAGAGGACAACTTGCGGGAGTCAGTCCTTCGGGGGTTGAACTCAGGTCGTCAGACAAGAGCGATCACCCTCTGAGCCATCTCAGCCGCCCTGCTTTCCTTTTTGTAATAAACTGTCCTTGCTTCCTGTCCGTGTGTAATTTGTGACTAGAGATACGGACACCCGAATGCTTAAGTGAGCACACTGGGACGGGAGGCTCAGACCAGTAAGAGGGACACTGTGTGACATGGGCGCTCTGCCGGTGTCCGGGCATGGCCCCTCTTGTTGACCTGCCTGTCGCCTAAACAAGGCTAGTGAGCCTGGTTCTGCGGCCAGCCGAGACTCTAAAGACTCTTAATCGACTTGGGGCACAGCCGCTCTTCGGGCCGAAAACTGTGATTTCCCTGCCCCAAGTGGCGTAAATTCGGGGTAAAGTGAAGCAGCCACAGTCGGAGGAGAGTGCACTCCAGAGCCGGAGCGACATTAGCCGCCGTCCGCGGTCTCTCACGCCCCAGCTCTGGGTCGCGGAGTTCTTTTTCCGTCTCACTGGCCATCAACCTGGGTGAGGCCTTGGCGGTGCCAAGAAACAAACTCTTCCCACGAAAGTCCTTCAAAACGCCAGAGCAGGAGCCGGATCTGGTCCGGCAGCCCCAAGCCGGAAGCGGAAGCGCTGTCGGTGTTGCCTTCGGTCTCTTCCGGCGCGGGCTCCAAGAGTTTGCGTTCCGTTGCTCCGCAGAGGCGGTGCGGGGTAGTGGCTTGGGAGAGGCGGGCTTAGCCCTTGGCGGCGGCGTTTCCTCGGTGCCACGGGCGGGCGAGCGCGACCCGGGTTTTCGCTGCGGGTTTAGTTCTCCGTCTTGCGTCCTCAGGAATTGGCGGATTCGGCGCGTTCAGGTGAGTGCCAGGTAAAAGCTGTTGAGAGAGCGTTGCCATCCTGTGTTACATCAGAAATACAGCGTCCTCTTCGCACGCCCCATAAATAATTATTTCTAACAGTCGCTTACATTTGGGCAGGAAGCACTTTTTAAAGTTGTGGGTGTGCGTGTAAACGCGTGTGTACTGAAAGAGGAGCGGTAGTCATTCTGTCCATCTGACACTTCTTAGGCCCTGCCCACAGGGATTCAAAGTGGAAAGACTATTGAAGCTTTGGGATTGGTGTGTGTGTGTGTGTGTGTGTGTGTGTGTGTGTGTGTGTGTGTGTGTGTGTGTGTGTGAGCTGTGTTGATGCAACAAAACAAACAACAACAACCCTCCCAAAACAACTCTCACTTCAAAGGGAATGAGAATTGATTTTGAACCAAATAATGACTGTGTCCTGAGAAAATTTGTTGCCCCAAATAATGTGTTCCAAGGTAGAAGTGGTTACATGATTTCTTTTTCATTTGTTTTTCTACCAGCCAGGCTACCCAGTAAGAGTGACATTGGGTAGCCCTGGCTGGCCTGGAACTTTCAAAGTAGAGCACATTGGCCTGGAACAGAGTTTGGTCTGTCTTCTGAGTGCTAGAATTAAAGGCATAGGTGACTACACCTGGCAATGTGAACTTTTCATAAATCAAGGCAATTTGAAAACCTTGGTGGAAATACCAGGTAAAGTTGGGTTATAGCCAGGCCATGATAGTGTTCCAAGAATACAGAACAAAGGTTTTACCTGACAGTTGAAATGAGAGGTGGGCATTAGATGGTTATTAAGGAGACTAAACATAATCCCTGATAATTTTTGCTCTGGATCTGCAACAATCATTAAGTTCTAATTAGCATTATAGAATCTTTGATGTAAGTGTGGCCTTTTTTTAAACTTCAGTTTTCAACTGTTTCAAAGGAAATAGTTTGAAAATCGCAGGCTTGTTAATTGAGCTTTAAGTGTCTGGTAAAGCATCATAAAATAAGTACTTAGAGACTGAGGAGATAGTTCAGTGGTTAAGAGCCCTTGTTGCTCTTACAGAGGACTCAGGTTCTATTTCCAGTACCCATATGTGGCTCATAACTATCAATAACTCCAGTCCTAGGTGATCTAACCCCCTCTTCTGACCTCTTTGGGCACCAGGCACACACATGGTACACAAACTTACATGCAACCAAAATGCACATAAAACACATGAATCTGAAAAAGTAAAGACATTAAAATGCCATTAACATATGGCCTTTGTGGAAAAAGATTCTCCACATTGTTCAAAAATATATTTTTGGTTGTTCTTGGTTCTAACACCCCATCAATGGTAGTTTTCCTCCAATACTTAATATTATTCTTTATTTATATGCTTTTGTCTGTGTGCTTGTATGTGCAAGTGTGTGCTGGTACCTGAAGAGACCAAAAGGGGCCAGAGGTGTGCGAAGAGGGCAGAAGAGGGATTCCTCTGGAACTGGAGTTACAGTTGGTTGTAAGCCTGCTCCTTTGAAAGAGGTGTCTCTAGTTACCTTTGAAGGTTTATAATATTGAAAGTGATTGTGTTCTTATGTCTCTTTGTGCTTAAAGCAATGGTTATAGTCATTCTGTTGTTTTGAAATAGTCACTCATTTTTTTCAGAAAGTTATGTATTGTGATAGTATGTTTATTTATTTTGCAGTGCAAGGGTTTGAATTCAGAGCCTTGCACATATGAGGCAACTCCTGTACTGCTGATGTATGTCCCTAGCCTCTTTTTGACACTTTTAAATGCTCTGTTCATTTCTTGTATACTTGAATAGTTGATTACGGCAAAGTGGCAAAATTCAGCCTATTGTTGTTCTTAGGGAGCCTGTAACAATTGGAGAAGCTTAATTTTTACCAAGGAAATAAAAATGTAACTGCAAATTGGTGAGGACTCACAGTAAGGGGCAATATTTTTCTTATGTTTGTATGAGAATAAGTCAAATGAAGAGTAGAATGATGATTTAATCTAAAATACTAGATATTGGAGTTAGTCAGGCTGAGAGGGATGGGAATGGGAGACAGTGACCTCACCTTCCTCCCCAAATACTGGGGCCATCTTTTTTGGTGTGTCACCCAAGTCTCCTTGGAGAGGATTGTTATTATTAGGTCAGGATTGATGGAGGGAACATGAAAATAATATGATTAATTATACATATAAAACTAAAAATTCCATAATAGAATTATATGATTATTATATATATGAAAACTAAAAGTTCCATAATAGAATCTCATTCTAAATAGAAAATTTACCTATTAAATTTGTGTAATAAAAGGAATTCAGAAGGCTGAGGCAAGGAGTCACTTCTTCCAGCTTGGGCAACATAGTAATGAAACCCCTCTCCCTCATCAGGAGGCAAAGATCAAAGGGGCAGTAATTGGGTTTGGAGTCTTCACTGACATGTGCTAAAGTAACCAACGGACAAAATTCATTAATTCTAGGACTCATATTTATACCTTAGGATCCTATTATTATTACTATTTTTTCTTTTTTGAGACAGGGTCTTTCTACATAGCCCTTGCTGTCCTGGAACTCAGTATGTAGACCAAACTGACTTCACATTCAGAGAGATCCACTTGCCTCTACCTTCCGAGTGCTGGGATTAAAGGCCCTTTCTGTATTTTTAGGAAAGTGTGGTGGCTGTACGTTGCCTGGTAGAGAGTGCCTCTGCAGGTCTGTGGATGTCAGAGAGGACTAGATTTGGATGAAGAGAAAAGGCAGAGAGGACCTGTGAGAAAGGGCTAAGGAATTCTCTCTACACCAAGAGCCAGAGTCTGTAGGGAGTTGGAAGTGTGGTGGGAGGAGGAGCTCCTGCAAGTAGGTTACAGTAAGATGGAGAATAATCTTGAAAGATAGGGATGAGATGTCTAGGGGCACCCTGGGTCTGTACCAAGAGTTAATCTCTCCAGTGAATGGAGTTGAGGTAGGAAGAAGGGTACCTGCAAGCAGACTGCTAAAGGACTTGGGGCCAAACTGGAGAGATTGTAATGGACAGGGAGGAGAGTGACCATTGCCTACCTTGATGCTGTAACGATAAACGGCACACTTAGTGAAAGTAAAACTAAGTATTTATTGTCGAAATTACTTACAAGATACCAAACAAGTAACCGAGATGAGCCGAGTAGTTTTCCGCCGTCGAACTGGAAGCTGAAAGCCAGAAAAAGAGACCAAGACTTCCGTTGTTCAGTCTTTTATACCTTCCCCCGTAACGCCCCTAGCCATGCCCAAAAGTGGGCCTGGTTAGTGACGTAGTTCACTGCCTACGTCCATAAACGTCTTTACGTCCGTCCGTATACGTCTTTAGTCATGCCTAAAGTGGGTGTGGTTAGCGGTGTGGTAAACCGCTCTTTTATTACCTCATCTGTATGGGCCCCTAGTAAGTCACATGGTTAATGGCGGCACACAGCTTCCTCCTACAATTCCCCTTTTAGTCTAAAAAGGATATTTAAACTTAGAACAACTAATTTGTGTCAATGAACAAAATGTATCAAACATCTATCCCATGGGCCTCTAGTAAGTCACATGGTTAATGGCGGCACACAGCTTCCTCCTACAATTCCCCTTTTAGTCTAAAAAGGATATTTAAACTTAGAACAACTAACTTGTGTCAATGAACAAAATGTATCAAACATCTATCCTGTCTAAACCTAAACTTATCTGAAAGAAACACCCAAGTCTGAACACCTCCTTCCAATCCCAACTCTAAAATAATTGAAAACTAACACTAACAGGTGTAAACTATCCTATAATATCAATAGTAGGGAGAGGGAGCGTGGAATTCTCAAAACTACTTCTTGCTGAGATGGGACGATGATAATCTCATGGGGACCTGTGAGAAGAAAAATATTAGTGTAACAGAATCTTTAGTAGATCAGACAGTCTCTGTATGGCAGGAGATGCTTGATTGAAGTTCCTGACTGGAGTTCTAGTGTTGATTGAAGCTCTCGTATGAAGCTCTGGCCAGATTGTAGAAGATGTATGTATGTAAAGAGAAGCCTTCTGCCAGCCTGGTTCCAGAGCTGCATCAGTCCCAAATAAACACACAGGAGGCTATATTAATTATGAAGCTGTTGGCCTCGCTTGTTTCTTACTGGCTAGCTCTGAATTAAGTATTTATCCCGTAATTGTTAATCTAACAAACTTTGCTTACCAGAGCAAAGTTTCAGGGCTTCTTATCCCTATGGCAGTTACATCTTGACTTCCTGTGTTTCTCCTACCCAGAGTCCTCCTCGACTCCTAGTCCCACCTATCTTGCTTCCCTATTGGCCAACAGTGCTTTATTGACATATACACAGGACTTCCCCCATCATCTCCTCCTTTCTGTCTAAACAAAAAGAAAGGTCTTAACTTTAACATAGTAAAATTATATATAACAGAACAGTTATCAAGTAAGAACATAGTTACAATATTTTAGCAAGATTTAAAGAAAATATCCATCCCATCCTTGTGAGTCCAAAGTTCTATATGTAGCTTATCTTTTATAATAACTAAGGAAAACTATAACTATCTGCCTTCAACTCTATCAAAGACCACAGAAGGATAATATACAAACACTAGAATTGACAGAGACATCTCGCTATCTGGACAGTCACCCGAAGTTCCTCTGTAATGTTGGGGCATCCATCTTCAGCCCAAAGGCCGCAGTGTGTCCGGGAGACTTCTCAGCAAAGCAGGAAATTTCAAACTTTCCATCTGCATTGGCAGTCTGTCAGTCATTTTTCTGTGTCCTCAAAAGGTCTCGTAGACTCTTCCATGAATCAGGAACCCTAAAGGACTGTTTGAGTTCAGTAGTCACTTTCCTGTGGGTCCTGCATGTCCAGTTTATACAGCAACAGTCAAGCAGTCCAGGCAAGAGCAGTTTCTTGCCCAAATGGCTAATCTTGCCATGTTGAAAGCAAACTCCATAACGAGTCTCTTCGATGGCCATCTTCCTCTCAGACGTAATAGGTGTTGCCAGGAGCAGACATTTCTCATTGTCAAAAAAAACCTAAATCATTTTAAATTCCATTTTCTGAAGGTCTTTGAAAGGTTTGAAAACTGTCTGTCTATCTCAAATATATTTCTGTATATCTAGAAAACCTAACTAACCTAACTATAAGTTCTGACTATTATAAGTAACTATCTATAGTCTGTATTGAATTATGCATTACATTTAAAAAGAACAGTATAAGCACAATACTTAATCAAGAGGAGAAATATACATATCACAAAATTGACCTCGAATTTGTATCAATAAATGAAAAACCATACCCATATCATAATTCCCCTTTTTACCATTAAAAAGAGATTGGCTATGATCATTAGCCAATTATAAACAACCCCATTTAAATGAAAACAAAGATTTATGAATAATATTTGGAAATGTGGACATTGTTCATTCCAAACTGCTTCCTGCTGGATGGGGGCACTGTCCATACCATGGGATCATGACAAAACACAGAAACCTATATAAGCCCTTATTTTGGGCGTCTGTAAGGCTGCATCATCTTAGCTGTCTTAATTGTTGGAACACATGGTCCACTGCTTCCGGAGGTCTTGGTTCATCAAACCACAGAAGCCTGAAAGGAATCCTCAGCTTTTCACTTTCTGTAGAAACATAAATAAAAACTCCTTTTCGAAGTAACATATCCTTATACTTAAATTTTGAAGTCAAGGCATTTTCAAAAGATATAAGTTGAATTAATTCAGCAGCATTTATAATCAAGTGGACTTTAGCAGTTGTTCCTTCCTGAGCAATCCAAAAACTGAAAAACACAATAGCGTACAGTATCCAGACTCTCTGTGTATTTTCCATCTTTATGTGGCTTATTTATTTATCTATTAGTACTCTATTTCTTTTACTTTTATTTATCTTTCTCTGAGACAGGGTTTCTCTTTGGAAAGCTGCCTGCCTCTGTCTCTGGAGCAATTCCTACCAGCGTGTACCACCATAGCAGGCTTCTCTACTTATTTACCACTTTGCCGTTTCTTTTTCTCTCTCAATCTTACGTATATTTTTAAACACACTGTAAACATTTAGAGGTTTTTCTTCATCCAAGTCTGACTTTACTGTAAATCTTTATGTTTTTCTGGCCACGTGTCTTATCTGTTAAAGCCGCGGCTGTTTAAACTGCAGTTTTTCCAAGATGGCAGGTGTAAGCGTGATTCCAGCTCACCATCACAGTCTATGCTGAGATCCAGCAAAAGCTGCCGGCCTAGAGATGTGGTCACTGCCACTTCCAGCTGTGCATACACACCTTTGAATTGTTAGCAGAGCCTCTTAGAAGAACCTTGTTGGTTTTTTGTTGTTGTTGTTGTTTTGCTTATGCTGAGTCAGGAAGACTCCCTTAAGCGGGCCACGCATGAGTCTCTGCTTGTTGATAGCAAAACAGAGCCCACCTGAAAAAATGCTGCTACCAAAAACCCATGTTTTTCTCCGTTATTTTGTTTCTAAAATTCCTTTAAAGCTTTTGTCATTCTGGGTGGAAATTCATGATCCCACTTCTGATCACCATTATGTAAAGAGAAGCCTTCCTGCCAGCCTGGTTCCAGAGCTGCATCAGTCCCAAATAAACACACAGGAGGCTATATTAATTATGAAGCTGTTGGCCTCGCTTGTTTCTTACTGGCTAGCTCTGAATTAAGTATTTATCCCGTAATTGTTAATCTAAGTATTTCTCTTACCAGAGCAAAGTTTCAGGGCTTCTTATCCCTATAGCAGTTACATCTTGACTTCCTGTGTTTCTCCTACCCAGAGTCCTCCTCGACTCCTAGTCCCACCTATCTTGCTTCCCTATTGGCCAACAGTGCTTTATTGACATATACACAGGACTTCCCCTATCAGATGTACTGTTTCAGTTCCTTGGTCTGGAGTTGTGTCGAGTGATGTAGTTTCAAGCCAATATAGTGCTTGTCAGGTGGAGTCAATGATGTGGGGCAGTGCAGATGCATCCAGTCAAATCAGGTGGAGTCAAGGAAGTGGATCCTCATTCTCTTTCTGAAGCAGTTGAAGATTGCTGTCAGGAAATCCCTTGTTCTCTGGAAAACTCAAACATTAATGTTAACAAAGAAATATTTTTACTTTTATATGTATGCATACTGGAAGAGGTGACAATAGGGAAGATGGTAAACATGAAGGAAATTAGACTTTTCAGAAAAAGAAATTCACAGATAACAGTCCCTAATTTTATTTTCTTCTGTCTTATATCAATGGCTCTTTGATATAATCCTGAATTTTACTTAAATAATATGCTTGAATTTAGAGTAGGAGAGTCAATCCAACTCCAAAGCCAGCTTCAGTTAAATGAATGGGGACTGAAGTATATGAAGAAACAAAGATAAAAGGGTACTATGAAAAACAATATAGAGAGATTTAGACTTTGATACCATACAGTGAGTTATTCTTTGATGGTCCTCAGGGTAGCTATTCATTCTTCTTCAGGAATCCATATGTCCAGTATTCTTTGCTGAGTTTACCTGTGAAGACAAAAAACAAAACACTCTCTTTCCTTTTAGAAGGTTACTTTACCCATGGTAGAATATGAATTTGTAGATGAGCTGTTATCTTCCTCCTCCTGAGATGTCTTCTGTTCTGATCAAATCTTAATTAATTTTGATGGAACCCAAAGCTTTTCTTCTCCTGTGGAAAAAAAGCATAACCCCTTCCCCAACGTAACACATATCCTGGTTTCCAGACTGAGGTCATAACATCCTTAAAATACACCGGTTGGTTCAGTTCAGAAGTCTTCTCTGTAGTCCAGTGTCTTTCTGCTGCTGCGACCCCCGGGAAGGGACCCCCGACCCGCGGGGGTGAGGTGAGGTGTTGAGGGTCGCTACTAATTTGGTGGGCCTTCACGAGCAGATCCGATCTGGAAAGTGAACTTCAAGAGGTTAATGGAATCAGGCTCAAGACAACGTTCGCTGATCAAGAGCCTTTATTTTTTGGGGCGTGCTGGAACTTATAGAGGAAGGACCTCAGGGGGTGGTACAAGCATGTCAATCAAGTCTCAATTCAAATATACACCAAATACGGTAAAGACAAAGCTGTAATTTTCCATCAGTCATTAGTTGCATTCCACAAATGCTTGTCAGCGTAAGTCAGGTGCAGGAATTAGGGAGGGGTAGGAAGTATTTAACAGAACACTATAATCTTTTGTTTAATAAAGACAATTACTCTGTAAGGGTACTTCCCCCTGGCTAGGTGGGTGGGCTGCCCTGTGTAAATTTAACTTTTATGGTTAGCCTTTTCCTTTGTCTCAAGGGCATGTGTGCTCGCAGTCACGTAGGCAGAAGGCCAAGAAACGGTTGACAGACTCCATTTTGTTCAAGGTTCTAGCAGTCCCCAACATGCTGCAGTTTGTCCTTTTTCATCAGCATTAAGAAAATTCAACATTAGTAAAGCATTATGTAACCTGTGTTTAGGGGTCTTTGTTCTCCTTGGCTGTTTATGAAGCATTTCTTTTATGGTTCGGTTAGATCTTTCAATCATTGCTTGTCCTGTGGGATTGTAAGGTATACCAGTTCCTGACACCATTATGTAAAGAGAAAGCCTTCCTGCCAGCCTGGTTCCAGAGCCGCATCAGTCCCAAATGAATACACAGGAGGCTATATTAATTATGAAGCTGTTGGCCTTGCTTGTTTCTTACTGGCTAGCTCTGACTTAAGTAATTACCCCATAATTGTTAATCTAAGTATGTCTCTTACTGGAGAAGTTTCCGGGCTTCCTACCCCATGGCATTACATCTCGACTCTCTCTGTTTCTCCTTCCCAGTGTTCCCCTGGACTCCTAGTCCCACCTATCTTGGTTCCCTATTGGCCAACAGTGCTTTATTGACATATACACAGGACTTCCCAACATCTCCTCTTTTCTGTCTAAACAGAAAGAAAGGTCTTAACTTTAACATAGTCAGAGTTATCAAGTAAGAACAGTTATCAAGTAAGAACACAGTTACAATATTTTAGCAAGATTTAAAGAAAATATCATCCATCCCATCCTTGTGAGTCCAAAGTTCTATATGTAGCTTATCTTTTATCATAACTAAGGAAAACTATAATTATAACTATCTGCCTTCAACTCTATCAACACAGAAGGATATTATATAAACACTAGAGTTGACAGACATCTTGCTACCTATACAGTCACCTGAAGTTCCTCTGTATTGTTGGGGCATCCATCTTCAGCCCTTAGGGCACAGTGTGTCTGGAAGACTTCTCAGCAAAGCATCTGTCCATCTGCATCAGCAGTCTGTCAGTCATTTTTCTGTGTCCTGCAGAAAGTCTCGTAGACTCTTCCATGAAGCATGAACCCTGAAGGACTGTTTGGGTTCAGTCGTCACTTTCCTGTGGGTCCTGCATGTTCAGTTTATACAGCAACAGTCAAGCAGTCAAGGCAAGAGCAGTTTCTTGCCCAAATGGCTAATCTTGCCATGTTGAAAGCAAACTCCATAATGAGTTTCTTCGATGCCCATCTTCCTCTCAGATGTAATTGGTGTTGCCAGGAGCAGACATTTCTCATTGTCAAGAAAAACCCTAAACCATTTTAAATGCCATTTTCTGAAGGTCTTTGAAAGGTTTGAAGACTGTCTATTTCAAATATATCTCTGTATATCTAGAAAACCTAACTTACCTAACTATAAATCCTATTTATAGTCTGTATTGAATTATGCATTACATTTTAAAAGATCAGTATAAGCACAATACTTAATCAAGGGGAGAAATATACATATCACAAAATTGACCTTGAATTTGTCTCAAATGAAAAACCATACCCATACCATAATTCCCCTTTTTACCATTAAAAAGATTGGCTGTGATCATTAGCCAATTATAAACAACCCCATTTAAATGAAAACAAAGATTTATAAACAAGATGGGAATTAGGACGTCGTTCATTCCAAACTGCTTCGTGCTGGAAAGCAGTGCTGTTCATACCATGGGGATCATGACAAAACTCAGAAACCTGTATAAGCCCTTATTTTCGTGGTCTGTAAAGCTCCATCATCTTAGCTGTCTCAATTGTTGGAACACCTGGCCCACTGCTTCCGGGGTTCTTGGTTCATCAAACCACAGAAGCCTGGAAGGAATCCTCAGCTTTTCTTTTTCTGTAGAAACATAAACAAAAACTCCTTTCCCAAGTAACATATTCTTATACTTAAATTTTGAAGTCAAGGCATTTTCAAGAGATATAAGTTGAATTAATTCAGCAGCATTTATAATCAAGTATACTTTAGCAGTTGTTCCTTCCTGAGCAATCAAAAAACTGAAAAACACAATAGCATATAGTATCTAGACTTTCTGTGTATTTTCCATCTTTATGTGGCTTATTTATTTGCTATTATTACTCTATTTCTTTTACTTTGATTTATTTATCTTTCTCTGAGACAGGGTTTCTCTTTGGAAATCCACCTTCCTCTGCCTCTGCAGCAAATCCTACCGGCATGCGCCACCACAGCCGGCTTCTATATTTATTTACCACTATGTTGTTTTTTTTCTCTCTCTCTCTCAATCTTATGTATGTTTTTAAACACACTGTAAACCTTTAGAAGTTTTTCTTCATCCAAGTCTGACTTTACTGTAAATCTTTATGTTTTTCTGGCCACGTGTCTTATCTGTTAAAACTGCGGCTGTTTAAACTGCTGTTTTTCCAAGATGGCGGACGTAAGCGTGACTCCAGCTGCCGGCTTGGAGATGTGGTCACTGCCACTTCCAGCTGTATGTACACACCTTTCAATCGTTAGCAGGGTCTCTTAAAAGAACCTTGGTTTTTTTTGTTTTGTTTTGTTTTGTTTTGTTTTTTATGCTGAGTCAGGAAGACCCCTTAAGCCAGCTGCTTGAGTCTTTGATTGTCACTAGCAAAACAGAGCCCACCTGAGAAAATGCTGCTACCAAAAATCTGTGCTTCTCTCCGTTCTTCTGTTTCTAAAATTCCTTTAAAGCTTTTGTCATTCTACGTGGAAATTTATCATCCCACTCCTGATCACCAAATGATGCTATAACGATAAACGGCACACTTACTGAAAGTAAAACTAAGTATTTATTGTAGAAATTACTCACAAGATAACAACCAAGTAACCCAGATGAGCCAAGTAGTTTTCCGCCGCAGAACTGGAAGCTGAAAGCTGGAAAAAGAGACCAAGACTTTTATACCTTTCCCCCATAACGCCCCTAGCCATGCCCAAAAGTGGGTGTGGTTAGCGGTGTGGTAAACCACTCTTTTATTACCTCATCTGTATGCGCCTCTAGTAAGTCACATGGTTAATGGCGGCACACGGCCTCCTCCTACACTACCTGAGTACCAGATTGGTGTAGCCACTTGGGGTTCCAGCTTGAGAATTTTTTAAGTATTGGTGATTGACACAAAGTGATCATCAGATGGGCTAAAAGAGAAGGCTGAGAGGATCCATGGGGAGGCGGAAAACTAGACTAGGTTTCATTTTTTATTTCACTAATTTAAAAGCTAAATTTAAAGGACTAAATAAAAATGTAACTGATTTCAGTGAATGAGGCAAGTTACCAGTAACAAGCAGATATATTTGAAAACAGCACCAAATAGCCACATGTTGGGTACAAGATAAGTTGGTGTTTGTTCTCTGTCTTAACTAGGGTTTCCCTTGCTGTGATGAAACACTACAATTACCAAAAGCCATTGGAGAAGAAAGGGTTCATTTCACTCACATTTCTGTATCATAGATCATCATTGAAGACTGTCATGGCAGTAACCTAGAGGCAGGAGCTGATGCAGAGGCTATGAAGGAGTTCAGCTTACTGGTTTGCTCTTCATGACTGTAATCATAGGGTGATCCACGTGTCCCTCTTAGGTGTTCCTTGTTATCTGGCTTCTCTGGGGCTATGGATTGCAGTGTTGTTATCCTTTGCTTTACCTCTAGTATCCACTTATGAGTGAGTACATGCTGTGTTTGTCTTTCTGGGTCTGGGTTACCTTACTCTGGATGATTATTTCTAGTTCCATTCATTTGCTTGAAAATTTCATGATGTCATTGTTTTTACAGCTGAGTAATACTCCGTTGTGTAAATGTACCACATTTTCTGTATCTGTTGTTTGGTTGAGGGGCATCTATGTTGTTTCCAGGTTCTGCCTATTACAAATAATGCTGCTATAAACATAGTTGAGCAAGTGTCCTTGTGGTATGATTGAGCATCTTTTGGCTATATACCCAAGAGTGGTAATGCTGGGTCTTGAGGTAGATTGATTGCCGGTTTTCTGAGAAACTGCCATACTGATTTCTAAAGTGGCTGTATATGTTTCTACTCCCACAAGCAGTGGAGGAGTGTTCCCCTTACACCACATCCTCTCCAACATAAACTGTCATCAGTGTTTTTGATCTTAGTCATTCTGACAGGTGTAATATGGTATCTCAGAGTTGTTTTGATTTTCATTTCCCTGATGACGAAGTAAATGTCTTTCGACTATTTGAGATTATTCTGTTGAGAATTCCCTATTTAGATCTGAGGTCCATTTTAAATTGGATTATTTAGTATTTTGATGTCGAGTTTCTTGAGTTCTTTATATATTTTTGAGATCAGTCCTCTGTCAGATGTGGGGTTTTGTATGCTGCCATTTTGTCTTACTTACTGTGTCCTTTGCCTTACAGAAGCCTTTCAGTTTCAGGAGGTCCCATTTATTGATTATTGTTCTCAGTGTCTGTGCTACTGGTGTTATATTTAGGAAGTGATCTCTTGTGCCAGTGTGTTTGAGAATACTTCTCACTTTCTCTTTTATGAGGTTTAGTGTGGCTGAATTTATGTTGAGTTCTTTGGTCTACTTGGACTTGAGTTTTTGTATAGTGATATATGTGGACTATTTGCAATCTTCTCCATGTTAACATCCAGTTATGCTAGCATCATTTGTTGAAGAGACTTTCTTTTTTCTGTTGTATAGTTTTTGCTTCTTTGTAAAAAATCAGGTGTTTATAGGTATGTGGACTAATGTCAGGGTCTTTAATTCAATTCCATTGGTCCACATGTCTGTTCTTATGCCAATACCAAGCTGTTTTCATTACTACAGCTCTATAGTAGAGCTTGAAGTCAGGGATGGTGATGCCTCCAGATTATCCTTTATTGTATAGAATTGTTTTGGCTACCCTGGGTTTTTTGTTTCTCCATATAAAGTTGAGTATTTTACTTTCCAGGTCTGTTAAGAATTGTGTTGGGATTTTGATGGTAATTGCATTGAATCTGTAGATTACTTTTGGTAAGATTACCATTTTGATTATGTTGATCCTACTTATCCAAGAGCAAGGGTGATCTTTCCTTTTTCTGATACCTTTTTCAATTTCTTCAAAGACTTAAAAGTTCTTGTTATTCAGGTCTTTCACTTGTTTGGTTAGAATTACCGCAAGCTATTTTATGTTGTTTGTGGCTGTTATAAAGGGTAGTGTTTCTCTGATTTCTTTCTCAGCCCATTTATTGCTTGTATATAGGAGGGCTACTGATTTTTTTTTCTGAGTTAATCTTGTATCCTGCTACATTTCTGAGGTTGTTTATCAGCTACAGCTGATAGAGTTCCCTGATAGAATTTTTGGGGTCACTTATATATACTATCGTATCATCTGAATAGTGAAAGTGTGACTTCTTCCTTTCTAATTTGTATCCCCTTGATCTCCTTTTGTTGTCTTATTGCTCTAGCTAGAACTTCAAGTACTATGTTGAATAGACATGGAGAGAGTAGACAGTCTTGTCTTCCTGATTTTAGTGGGATCACTTTGAGTTTCTCTCCATATATTTTGAAGGCATTTTCTTACTTAATGTTTCATCATCTTGGGTGGCTCTAGCTTGTGCCAAGTTGACATAAAACTAGCCAAATACCCTCAGTGTTTTATTTCTGCCCTCTCCTAGGAGCAAAACCATAGAGCTCAAAACATGTATCTCAGTGGTTATAGATAGAAATTATGTTTGGCTTTATTAGTACTTCAGATCTAGTCATATTTTTTTTTAATTTCCTTTCAATGTTGTGTATACATGTGTGTCTTCATGAGAGATTATGTATGTGAGGGCAGGGCCTGAGAATACCCTACAACTGGAGTTACATGTGGTTATGATCCTCCTGACATGGTTTCTGGGAACCAAACTTGGGTCTTTTATAAGAGCAATATATCTCTTAATTGTTGAATCATTTATCCAGCTCCTAAATGTTTTTTCCAATACATGTATTCATTAGTTTTTACTATTTATCTGCATTGTGCATGCGTGTGTGTGTGTGTGTGTGTGTGTGTGTGTGTGTGTGTGATATGTTCCATATGCCATGGTAAGCATGGAGAGAGAGAGAACAGAGGAAAACTTTGTAGTTGGTTCTCTCTTTCTACATTTATGTGGACTGTAGGAATTAAGTTCAGATTGCCAGGGTGTGCAGCAGGCATTTTCCTCACTGAGCTATCTTGGTAGCTCCCTAGTCAAACTTTTTATTTAGTAAATTTATACTGAAGTTGGCCATGATTGTGGTAGATGCATATACTTGGGAAATACTTGCAGGATTAGGGATTCAGGTCAGTCTCAGCTGCATATTTAGTATGAAGCCAGCCTGGGTTGTAGGAGACTTGGTTCAAACAAACAAAGCAAACAAAAAAAAAATTCATACAGTGTTTTGGTTTTAATCTTTTGCAGCAAAAGTGAATGAGCTGTGTGTTAATTTCTGTAGTCTTCTAAATGGTGCTCCCATTGACGCAGAATTTAGGGACAAAGTGCCTAAAGCTAAGTAGATGATTGGAACAATTACATTTTTTCTTTCTGAGCCTTATTTATTTGTTTTATGACACATTTATACATCTGTTTACTGAGTTTATGTTACTGGATTGAGTATATACAGCATGCATGTGGAGGTCAGAGGACTACTTTCAAGAGTTGATTTTCTCCTACCATATGGGTCTCAGAGATTGTACTCTGATTGCCATGCCTAGCAGTAAGCACTTTTACCTGCTGAGTCACACTAGTCCTGAATATAGGTGCTTTTGTTTCTTTTTAATTGTTTGTTTATTTTATGTGTATGAGTGTTTTGCCTATATGAGTATATCATTTATGTGCCTGGTGCCTGTGGAGGTCCAAAAATGATAACCAGATTTATGGATGGTTGTGAGCTATGATGTGGGTGCTAGGAACTGAACCCAGGTCCTTTGCAAGATTAATAAGCACACTAACCATTGAATCATCTCCCCAGACCCCCCAAATCAAGGTTTGTGTGTTTTTTTTTTTTTTTTTACGAGACAGGGTTTCTCTGTATTGTTTTGGAGGCTGTTGGTCCAGCCCAGCCTCAAACTCACAGAGATCCGCCTGCCTCTTCCTCCCTAGTGCTGGGATTAAAGGCGTGCACCACCACCACCTGGCTCAAATCTAGGTTTTTAAACATAAATATTGCTAATGATAGAGCCCTTGAAATCTTAGGATAATTAATTTTCAAGTTTTTATTTTTATTTATGTCTACAAGTCTGTCTGTGTGAATGTATTCTATGTGTAGGGAGGTACCCACAGAGGCAGAAGAGGGTGGCTAATCACCAGGAGCTGGAGTTAGAGTTGGTTGTGATCAGCCCAACATGGTTGCTGAAAACTGAACTCAGATCCTCTGGAAGATCAGCCAGTGCTCTTACCAGCTTGACCATCTTTTTAGCTGTTATCTTTCTCACTCCTATTACCATCAGAAAGAGAAAGCTGATTTTGACACTTGATTATTGATAGATAAGATTTACTGGTGGGCTGGGTGGTGGTGGTGCACGCCTTTAATCCCAGCACTCAGGAGGCAGAGGTAGGTGGATCTCAGTGAGTTCAAGGCCAGTCTGGTTTACAAGAGCTAGTTTGAGGACAGCCTCCAAAGACACAGAGAAACCCTGTCTCAAAAAACAAAAACAAGCAAAACAACAACAACAACAACAAAAAGATTTGCTGATGAATGGTCCTTGTCTTCAGGAATGCAAGTAACGATGTAGAAAGAGGAAAGATCACCGCTAGTCATTTATATATATAAACTGTGTAGATGTGTCCTTCAAATTCTGGAATAGTGGTCCAGTGTATTTCATCATCCTTTCAGGATGGAAGCTGTGAGTTTGTACTATGGTAAGTCTTACTTATGTGTTGTGTGCTCCTTGTATAGATGGAATAGGTGTGGGCGTTCTGGTTGCTGCCAGGTCAGGGATATGTCTGTGGTTTGAATATGAAATTACTGAATGACTTACTGAAATCTTTAGTTCCCAGCTTATAGTGTTGTTTAGAAAGGTTGTAGAACTTTCAGGAGGTGGAGCTTTGCTGCAGGAAGTGGCTCAGTGTTGGGTGGGCCTTAAGATTATATAACCCCATCCTACTTCCTGTTCATTCTCTGTGTCCTGACTGCTGATGCATTGTAACCAAACAACCTCCCATTCCTGCTGCCATGCCTTTCTCTGCATAAAGAGAAGAGCACCACTTGCCACTTACGGGTATAAACTGCACAGATTTGTCCTTCAAATTCTTGAAGATAGTGTTCCAATATATTTCAAGGATTATGTCTTCTTGAACTGTAAGCTAAAATAAACTCCTTTAAGCTGCTTTTTTATTTTTTAAAAGATTTATTCATTTTAGTTCTTATGTGTGCTTTGCCTGTATATGTGTCTGTGAACCACATTTGTGCTTAGTGCCTGTGGAGGTCATAAAAGGGCATCAGATCTTCTGAAACTGGAATTATGAATGGTCATGTAGGTGCTAGGAACTGAATATAGGACCTCTGCAAGAGCAACAGATGCTCTTAATAACTGAGTTCTCTCTCCAGCCCCAGAGTTGTTTCATAGCAACAAGAAAAATAACATACAGATGGCTGAAGTTGGCAAGGGTTGCCGAAGGCTGTTTCATAAGCCACTTTGCTGATACATGTTCTTTGGTTATGGGTGCTACTTGATTTCATTCATGAATTACTTTACCATTTGAAATTAATAGGTCCTGTTTCTAGGGATTATTGTTCCTTGCCTGTAAAATAAGACAGATATACTTGTCCTTAAGGTGTGGCTTACCTTTCCTTTTTTTCTGAGGTTGACTACTCTTGGCACTGCGTGGTAGTCCCCTTATGCATATGAGATGAGATAAGATGAGGAGTAGGTGTGAGTGTGTGTGTGTGTGTGTGCGTGTGTGTGATTGAGAGAGAGAGAGAGAGAGAGAGAGAGAGAGAGAGAGAGAGAGAGAGAGAGAGAGAGAGAGAGAGAGAGAGAGAGAGAGAGAGAGAGAGACTGAGAGATTGATTTCCTGTGTTGGATTATATGGGAACTTTGAACTAGGATAGAATGAAATCCTTGTTTGTAAATGTGAGAATTATGGGTAACTCTGGTTTCTTTTTCTTTTTTCCTACTAGGTTTATTTTCTAGGGACCCAGGCTACTTTCATAATGAAAAGACAGAGATGGACAGGATGATCTCTGACTGCCTGAGAAGTAGTTACCAGGTGTGACTAAAGCATATCCTGTCATTACACCCATAAGGCTGACACGTTTCCATGCAGGCAGACATTTTTCTTAGAGTTTCTGGAAGAAAATAGGACCTTATTCAATGGTTGAGTGATTAGTTGTATTTCTTTATGACTAAATCCTCTCAAACTGTAATCCAGAATAAATCCTTTCTCCCTGAAGTTGCTTCTTGCCATATACTATATCATATCAGTGAGAAAAGTAAACTTTTATTATTGGTTTAGGATTACTGTGAAAATCATCCCAGTATTTCAGTAATTTGTAATTAATCCTCACCCCCTGGATACTGATTGTGTTTTATTGTGTCCCAACAGTTGATAAAGGGGATGAATGTTCCCCTTTCTGAAAAATGTTATCCACCTGTCTCCATTTATCAAATGTATACAGTGTGTTTAATGTGTTTAAATAGAAGGACATAAATGAGAATGAATATCTGGTCTGGTTGTGGGTGAGATAATGGGATATGTCAAGAAAGACATGAGGATGGAGTCTAATCACAGGCCTTTAATTCCCAGCACTGGGTAGGTAAAGGTGAGACAGTAGAGAGTTTGGGGCCAGCCAACCTGGCCAACCCTGTCTTTAAAAATAAGATGTGAAAGTGAAAATTAATAGTAGTGAGATAGATATAAAGAGTACCTGGGCTATTCACTGAACTCTGGCATAGACTACTGGAGAACTTTTCTTTGTAGCATTGAGTTTCCATCCCCAGTCTCCTGTGACCTTGGATGGAGATGTTAGTTGGCTCAAATCCAAGTGTGTGTGATTGTAGGAGTCGGTGACCTTTGAGGATGTGGCTATAAACTTCACCCAGGAGGAATGGACTTTACTGGACACAAAACAAAGGAAGCTTTACAGAGAGGTGATGCTGGAGAACTACCAGAACCTGGCCACATTAGGTGAGGTTCCCCTTGTTCCCTGTAGACTCTTACAGAATAAAAAATGTGTGTATTTTTCTAGTTATATATTGTTATTTTATGGTGTGTGTGTGTGTGTATAATAGTCCACAAACGGAGTTCAGAGGACAACTCTTATCATGTGAGTTCTAGGGATGGAACTTAGGTTGTCAGCTTGGCACCAAGTGCCTTCACCTATGAATTTTCTGCATTTTAGGATTGGTGATGCAGCTCTAAGGACAGTTGAAAATAACAGAGGGCTAGAAAATAACAAAAGGCCAGGTATGGTGGTGTAGGCCTTTAATCCCAGTACTAGGGAGACAGAGGCAAGAGGATCTCTATGTATTTGAGTTCATCTGGGTCTACATAGTGAGTTCCAGAACAACCAGGGCTACATAGAGAGACTCTTTGTCCCCAAAATAAAACAAAAAGCAAAAACAAGAGAGAGAAGAGAGAGACAGACAGACAGACACAGAGAAAGACAGAGATAGAGGCAGACACACACAAACAGACACAGACACAGAGAGGAGAATGAGAAACAGGTCTCTAACTCTGCCCTACATTTTAATCAATTGTGATGGTTTTTAAGATAGTCCTAAAACCACCACTATTGCTAGTCTGCTATACTAAAAGGACATTTTCAGACTCTCTTTGACAAACTGAATCAGAAATACTTAGTTTTATGTCTTGATCATCTCTGTTTTAATGGTCCCTCCACATGATTCTGATGCACTGAAATATTTAACTACTAGTATAATTTTTTTTCTCCATAATAACAAAGATCTTGTGGATGTGGTGGTACATGCCTTTTATTTTTATCTTAGTCCTCCAGGAAGTAGAGACAGGTATCTCTGTGAGTTGAAGGCCAGTCTGGTCTACAAAGCTTTAGGTGAGCTAGAGCCACATAGTGGAGAAACCTGTCTCAAAATTTTTTTCTTTCACTTTCTTTTCTATTTGATTAATATTAGTGCTTAATTTTCTGTTTACATTATTTTTTGTTTGTCACATTGCACATCTAAAAGTCAGTAGACAATTTGTGGGAGTGACTTCTTTTCTTCTACCATGTCCCAGGCATGTAAATCAGGTGGTCATGCTTAGTGTCAAGAACTTTTACCTGGTAACCTGTCCCAATGGTCCAGTATTAGTGTTTTGTCTTGTCCTTGTAACCATCACTTTAGGCTTTAAGGGAAAGAAGTCAGTACCTATTGACACATAAAAGGGCTAGTTACATATTGGGGTCTTTAGCAGTATTTCACTGTTGTTATTGGAACTGTAGTTTCTAAGATATGGGAAGGTATCTCATCAAGCCCAGCTCAAGCTCTTGTTTGGAGGCAGAAGAGTTTAGAATACTCAAGAGAGGAGTTCTCCAAGGTAATTTTTTGGGAGTTTAGTCTATTTGTAATATAGTAGGGACACCCCACCCCAATTCTGTGGATGGCATGGCAAGATAAGAAAGTGCTCTACCACTGAGGTATATTACCAAAAAGAGAAAACTTGAGTCAGGAGGCTGAGACCATTGGACTTGAGAGTTTAAGAGATCTTCATATCTCTAAATTCCCATTAATTTCCTTCTCCTTAGACTTTTTTTTTACAATCTCAATAGTCCAGCTCTTTCTTTTCCTCCTTAATAATTCTGTCTCTGTTTACCAGTACATTTAAATTCCATAATAAATTATTCATTTCTAAATTTCGACTGCCAATTCTCTTTGTGTTTTATGTTTATGTTATTGTCACTGTCGTCATTATTATTGACTACTGGACCCAGGGCCTCTTTTAAGAATATTTATTATTGTTTTAATTTTTATGTGTATGTCTGTGGGCCTGTGCAAGTTCATATGTGCTGTGTGCATACAGGTGTCTGTGGTGGCCAGAAGAAGGTGTTAGGTCCCCTGGAATGGAGTTACAAGTAGTTGTGAGCTATCTGATGTGGTTGTTGGGAACTGAATCTGAGTATTTAATTTATTTTTAAATAAGAACAACAAGTGTTCTTAGTCTCTGAGCCATCTCTCTGGCCCTTAAGGTCTCTTTTATTCTGATGTGGACCTGGATCCCAGCCTGTAAAATTTTAGACATAGCCAAGTTGCTAACATGTAACATAGCTTTGTTTTTAACTTGTTTAATATAAAACCAAAATCAGGGAGATGTATAATCATTGTTTCTATTTCACTGTGGAAGCACTTAAACATGTTTTTTGTTGTTGTTTAACTTCAGAATGGGCTATGCGACTTAAGACTGGAGAGACATTGTTACAGCAGGATATTTTTCACTTAAAAATGTCAAATGAGATACACCTGGTAAGAGTCACAAGCGATATTTCATATTCATTGAAATAGACTGGGTATTTCATGTAAATTTCATCAAAATCCTTCAAAATAAAGAAGTACTAGAGACAAGTAGCTTATATCCATAGTCTAGAAAGATGTTGTAATCCTAGTTTGAAACCTGAGTCCCCATACACACATATTCCTACTTATAGATATTGGGCTTTTAAAACAATTTCATAAAAGCACAAGAAGCCTTTCAGAATTAGAGCAGATGGTATATGATTCTTGCAATAGTATTCTTTCATTGACATTGAGTGAAATACATGTAATTAAAAAGGGAAGAACCATCATCCTTATCATGTTCTTGTCTTTATATGAGTGAAGTATACTAATAAATTTGAAAAGAATTAATACCTTATAATTTTCTTTTAATCAACAGTCAAATAGCTACAATGGAAAGGAGCTTTGTGACTTTAAGTCACCTGGAGAAATCTTCAAAGAACCTTCATGTAGTCTGACACACATAGGTATCCAAAACAGAAGAAACATTTGTGATTTTGTTCAGTATGGACAAGCCTTTCCTACTTGGCCTAAGGAAACCTCTTCTGCAGACAAAAGTCCTGAGTTAAGCCAGTATGGAAAAGATACCAGTCTGATTGCAAGTGCTGTTTATCAGACAACATGCACACAAGCCAATTTCCTCAAATCTAGTGAATGTCAACAAGCCTCTGATAGTCATTCATACCTTCAGGCATCTGGGAGAACTCACAGTGAAGACAAACTCTTTAAATGGGTACGGAGCGGTGATGCTTTTAATCCAGCTATGAGCCATGCTGGGAATGGTCAAATGCGCACTGAAAAGAGATTCTGTGAATGTAAAGAATGTGGGAAAAGTTTTAAATACTCTGCCAGCCTTAATATTCATATGCGTGCTCACACTGGGGAGAAACCTTACCAGTGTAAGGAATGTGGGAAAGCCTTTTCTAGGTGTTACCCACTAACTCAGCACTTAAAAACTCACACTGAAGAGAAGCCCTTTGAATGTAAGGTTTGTGGAAAATGCTTTAGAAATTCCTCATGCCTTAATGATCACTTTCGGGTTCACACTGGAATAAAGCCCTATAAATGTAAGGACTGTGGCAAAGCCTTCACAGGGCGCTCTGGCCTTAGTAAACATTTACCAACACACACTGGAGAGAAGCCTTACGAATGTAAGGAATGTGGGAAAGCCTTCACGTCAACCTCAGGCCTTATTAAACATATGAAAAGTCACATGGGGGAGAGACCTTTTGAATGTGATCACTGTGGCAAAGCCTTTGCTTCTTCCTCAACCCTTATTACACATTTGAGAACACACACTGGAGAGAAGCCCTTTGAGTGTACAGTGTGTGGGAAAGCGTTTACATGTTCTTCGTATCTTCGCATTCATATGCGGACTCACACTGGAGAGAAGCCCTATGCTTGTAAGGAGTGTGGTAGAGCCTTCACTGAGCGCACAAGCCTTACTAAACATTTGCAAACACACACTGGAGAAAATCCCTTTGAGTGCAATGTGTGTGGGAAAGCATTTGCGTGTTCTTCCTACCTTCATAATCACATACGAACTCACACTGGAGAGAAGCCTTATACATGTAAGGAATGTGGGAAAGCCTTCACTGTTTCTTCACATCTGAGTAAACATATAAGAATTCACACAGGAGAGAAACCCCATAAGTGTGAGGAATGTGGGAAAGCATTCACTGTGCGCTCTGGTCTTATAAAACATATACGAACTCACACTGGGGAGAAGCCCTATAATTGTAAAGAATGTGACAAAGCCTTCACTACCTCCTCAGGCCTCCTTGAACATATAAGAAGTCACACAGGAGAGAAACCATATGAATGTGACCAGTGTGGAAAAGCCTTTGCTTCTTCCTCCTATCTTATTGCACATCTGAGAATTCACACTGGAGAGAAGCCCTTTGAGTGTACAGTGTGTGAGAAAGCGTTTACATGTTCCTCCTACCTTCATATTCACATGCGAACACACACGGGAGAGAAACCCTATGAATGTAAGGAGTGTGGGAAAGCTTTTGCTGTTTACTCACATCTAAGTAAACATGTAAGAATTCACAGCAGAGAGAAAGCCTATAAATGTAGAAGTTATGGAATAGCTTTCAGTAGTTCTCATCTTACAGAACACATAAAAACCCAGAAGAGACTGCTTTAGGAAGTTCTGTTGCTTTAGCAGTGCATTCAAATTCACAGTGGCAAGAAAGTTTATTAGTGATTATATACTAGTTAACTTCAAAGATGTGAAATAACTCATGTTGCAAAGATGCCTAATGGGAAGACATCAGAATGCTCAAAATCCAGTTCACATAAACTCACTTTGAAGCTGTACAATGTCAAACATGGAAAGACTTCACTGTTTCATGGGCTTTTTGTAAATATGGGAGAGAAACTCTTGATACACAATGTGGAAAATTGTATTTCTGCTTAGTGCTTTGATTACCTATAGTACCACAGTGGAGGACTTTGTGAAAGTAAGAAATGTTGGAAAGTAATTACATTAGTTATCAACATTCAGTAAACATGAAGTGATCCATGTTTGGGGAAATATATAAAATATGGAGATTGTGTCTATGTCTTAAGATCTTGTGTACTAGCAGAAACTTGACTTTCTTGATAGTTTTATAAATTTGTTTTGACTATTGTTTACATTTTCAAAACTTGAGGTTTTAATATTTGCATTTAATGGCTTTGTAATCTTAAAACTGATTTAAGATATACAAAATTCTATGGAAAATATGTATATGAAACAATTGTCAGATTCCTTAAAATGTGATACAGTAATTTGGTTTTGGTATGATGAAGCATTTTTTACTATCTTAGAAAATTCAGGTGAAGAACACTTAACTATATTCAACTGCACTCTTAAGTTGCTTATCTTGTAACAGAAAGTTTATAACCTTTAACAATAACTCATAAACATTAACTCTTAGCACTTGGTAACCACAATTACATTTTTTTTATTTCTGTTTACTATATCTCTTCCCTCTTTTAAAGACATAGTCTCACTATGTAGTTCTGAGTGTCCTTGAACTCACTGTGAGACCAGCCTGGTCTTGGACTCACAGAGATGTTCTGTCTCCCAAGTGCTGGGATTAAATGAATACACCACCTTGTCCTGTTATACTCCATATTTAAATATGGTAATATATTTTTAATTTTTGTGTCTGGCTTGTTTTCATAACAAAATGTCTTCTAGTTTTATCCCTGTTGTCTTGCATGACAGAATAAAAAAACCAAAAAGGGTAAATTCTACTTCTTTTTGTTTTTGTTTTTTGTGACAGGGTTACTCTGTGTAACAGCCCTAGCGATCCTCATACTAGCTCTGTAGACCAGGCTGGCCTTGAGCTCACAGATATCCACCTGCCTCTGCCTCCCAGGTGCTGGGATTAAAGGCATGCATCATTACTGCCTGGCTGGTATTCTAATTTTTATGCACACTCAAGATATTTGTATATATGTGCATATGTGATGTGTGTTTACATGCATCTCTGTGTATGAATTTGGGCTCTATAATGTGTATGTAGAGGCTAGAGGAGGACCTTGGGTTTCATCCTTGACTTCCTCCTTAAGACAGAGTAAATTTCTCATCTCTCCAGCCCCTATAGAAGTTTCTTTTCACAAAGGAACCCTTAGGTTGTTTCCATACTCTATTGTTGGAAATAAATTGAACTGCTACATTGAACATAGATTGCAAATAACTCTGTAAGCATTCCTTCAGTGTATGCCCATAATCAGTTTGTTGGATTATTTAGTTGGTATATTTATAGTTTTATGTGGAGCTTTGATACTGTTTTCCAGATAGCTCTGTCAGTTTTTATTCTATTCAAAATGACAATATATTAGATGCCTTTTGTTTCTCTTTATTGGCTCAAACTTGTAGTATTATGATGAATATAAGTTCCAAGCAGAAATATAATTGTTCTTGATCTTAAAGGAAAAGCTCTGAACTTTTCACTGAGTGTGATGATAGTCACTGGCCTGTCATACATGTATAGTCAATGATAAAATAAGGTGCATTCATTTCTATATTAAATTTGTTGTATCACGAAAGAGTGTTGACTTTTTAAGTGCCTTTTTGTAACTTTTCTATGGTGATTTATTTATTCTATTATGTGATGTATGACACCTAATTATTGCATATCTTGAATAAATGTCACATTTAGGTGTGAATCAGAACTATAGTGCATGATCCCTTTATGTAGGGTCTTCAAATGTGATGATTAAATTTGTCTATCAAAAGACAGACATGGACTAACAAGATGGCTTACTAGTTAAAGGCATTTCGCATCAAGCCTGATAACTTGAGTTTAATTCCCACAAAACACATAATAGAAGGAGAAAACTGACTCCTGCATATTATCATCCCGCCTTCACATTCATGACACACATGAGCATACATATACCCAAAATAAATAAATGTAAAAATAAAAGACACAAGAAATCCACAGGCTACTCTGGCCAGGGAAGCTATCTTCATCTTTCTCTCTGCTTCTCCAAATCAGAGAAATAATGGAACTAGCAGACATTACGACTCAAGTAGACATAACAGATATCTACAGAACATTTCACCCAAACACAAAAGAATATACCTTTTTTTTAGCACCCCATGAAACCTTCAAAATTGACCATACACTCATCCATAAAGCAAGTCTCAACAGATAGAAACCAATTGAAATGCTTCCTGTATCTTATCAGACCACCATGGATTAGAGCTGCATTTCAACAAGAACAGAAACAACAGAAAGCCACAAAGCCATGAAAACTGAACAACTCTCTACTGAGTTATCACTGAGTCAAGGAAGAAATAAGAGAGAAGTTAAAGTCTTCTTAGAATTTAATGAAAATGAGTGCACAACATACTCAAACTTATGGGGCACAGTCAAAGTGGTGCTAATAGGAAAGTTCACAGCACTAACTCCTTCATTAAGAATTTGGAGAGATCTCACACTAGTGACTTAACACACTTGAAAGCTCTAGACAAAAAGAAGCAGACACACCTAAGAGAAGTAGATACACCTATTAAATATAATGTTAAAGTCTTAGCTAGAGCAATAAGACAATTGAAGAAGATCAATGTGATGTTAGTTTTCAAGATTTACGCATGTTGTATCACACAGTGTTGTATCGCTAGTTTTCAAGAAGTTGTGCATCTAGAGTCTCACATAGTGTTGTGTCCTTAGTTTTCAAGTTATGCTTATAGATTCTCACACAGTGTTGTATCGTTAGTTTTCAAGAAGTTACGCATGTAGTTTCTCACACAGTGTTGTATTGTTAGTTTTCAATGACTTACATGTGTAGATTCTTACAAAGTGTTGTATCGTTATCAAGACGTTACGCATGTAGTTACTCACACGGTGTTGTATCGTAAGTTTTCAAGAATTTACGCATATAGATTCTCACACAGTGTTGTAAGTTTTCAAGAATTTATGCATGTAATTTCTCACACAGTGTTGTATCGTTAGTTTTTAAGATGTTATGCATGTAGTTTCTCACACAGTGTTGTATCATTAGTTCTCAAGAAATTTCGCATGTTTCTCACATAGTGTTGTATCATTAGTTTTCAAGAAGTTACGCATATAGATTCACATGCAGCGTTGTATCTTTTGTTTAGAATAATTTACCCATATAGATTCACATGCTGCGTTTTATCGTTAGTTTTCAAGAAGTTACACATGTAGTTTCTCACACAGTGTTGTATCATTAGTTTTCAAGAAGTTACACATGTAGTTTCTCACACTGTGTTGTATCATTAGTTTTCAAGAAGTTAAGCATATAGATACTCACACAGTGTTCTTAGTTTTCAAAAAGTTATACATGTCGTTTCACACTCAGTGTTATATTGTTATAGATTCTCACACAGTGTTGTATCGTTAGTTTTTAAGAAGTTACACATGTAGTTTCTCAAACAGTTTTCAAGAAGTTACACGTGTAGATTCTCACAGTGTTGTATCGTTAGTTTTCAAGAATTTACGCATGTTGTTTCTCACACAGTGTTGTATCGTTAGTTTTCAAGAAGTTATGCATCTAGATTCATACACAGTGTTGTGTCCTTAGTTTTCAAGAAGTTACGCTTATATATTCTCACACAGTGTTGTATCATTTGTTTTCAAGAAGTTACGCATGTAGTTTCTCACAGTGTTGTATTAGTTTTCATGAATTTATGCATGTTGTTTCTCACACAGTGTTGTGTCATTAGTTTTCAAGAAGTTACACGTGTAGAATCTTACACAATGTATCGTTAGGTTTCAAGAATTTACGCATGTTGTTTCTCACACAGCAATGTGTTGTTAGTTTTCAATGTTACACGTGTAGATTCCCAAACAGAGTTGTATAGTTAGTTTTCAAGAAGTTGCGAATGTAGTTTCTCACACAGTTTTGTATCACTAGTTTTCAAGAAGTTACGCATCTAGAATCTCACACAGTGTTGTATCGTTAGTTTTCAAGAAGTTACACATGTCATTTCTCACACAGTGTTGTAGTGTTTTTTAAAGAAGTTACGCTTATAGTTTCTCACAGTGTTGTATCGTTAGTTTTCAATAAGTTACACTTGTAGATTCTAACACAATGTAACAGTTTTCAAGAAGTTAACATGTATAGGTTTTCACACAGTGTAGGATCGTTTCTTTTCAAGAAGTTATGCGTATAGATACTTACACAGTGTTGAATCATTAGTTTTCAAGAAGTTACACATGTAGTTTCTTACAGTGTTGTATCGTTAGTTTTCAATAAGTTACACGTGTAGAATCTCACACAGTGTTGTATCGTTAGGTTTCAACAAGTTACATGTATAGGATTTCATACAGTGTAGTATCGTTTGTTTTCAAGGAGTTACGCGTATAGATTCTCACACAGAGTTGGATCGTTAGTTTTCAAGAAGTTATGCATGTAGTTTCTTACACAGTGTTGTATCGTTGTGTTTCAAGAAGTTTTGCATATAATTTTAACACAATGTTGTATCATTTTTTCCAGTAGTTACGTGTGTAGATTCAATCGATATTTTTCAAGAAGTTATGTGTACAGGTTCTCCAACAATGTTGTATCATTAGTTTTCAAGAAGTTACGTGTATAGATTCTCACACAGTGATGTATAGTTTGTTTTCAAGAAGTTACACATATAGACTCTCACCCAGTGTTGGATCATTAGTTTTCAATACGTTACATGTGTAGATTCACACACAGTGTTGTATCGTTAGTTATCAAGCCGTTACACTTATAGATTCTCACACAGGGTATCGGTAGTTTTCAAGAAGTTACTCGTATAGATTCTCAAGAGTGTTGTATCGTTATTTTTCAAGAAGTTACGCATATAGATTCTCACACAGTATTGTAGCGTTATTTTCAAGAAGTTACACATATAGATTCACATGTAGTGTTGTGTCCTTAGTTTTCAAGAAGGTATGAATGTAGTTTCTCACACTGTGTTTTATGGTTAGTTTTCAAGAAGTTACGCATATAGATCCTACACTGTGTTGTATCGTTAGTTTTTAAGAATTTTTATATGAAGGTTGTCACGCAGGGTTGTATCGTTAGTTTTCAATAAGTCACAGGTGTAGATTTTCACAGTGTTGTATCGCTAGTTTTCAAGAAGGTACCCATATAGATTCTCACACAGTATTGTATCCTTATTTTCAAGAAGTTACGCATAGAGACTCTCACACAGTGTTGTATTGTTAGTTTTTCAGAAGTTTTTCATGTAGTTTCCCACACAGTATTGTATCATTCGTTTTCAATGTTACATATGTAGATTCTCACATAGTGTTGTATCTTTAGTTTTCAAGAAGTTACACATATAGATTCTCACACAGTGTTGTATCATTAGTTTTTCAAAAGTTATGTAGTTTCCCACACAGTGTTGTATCGTTCGTTTTCAATAAGTTACAGGTGTACATTCTCACACAGAGTTGTATTGTTAGGTTTCAAGAAGTTTTGCATATAATTTCTCACACAATGTTGTATCTTTTTTTCCCAGTAGTTATGCGTATAGATTCAATCGATAGTTTTCCAGAAGTTATGCGTGCAGGTTCTCCAACAATGTTGTATCCTTAGTTTTCAAGAAGTTACTTGTATAGCTTCTTACACAGTGTTGTATCGTTTCTTTTCAAGAAGTTTTCACATAGTGTAGTATGGTTTGTTTTCAAGAAGTTACGCATATAGATTCTCACACAGTGTTGGATCGTTAGCTTTCAAGAAGTTACGCATGTGGTTTCTCACACAGTGTTGTATCGTTAGTTTACAATACGTTACACGTGTACATTCACATACAGTGGTGTATCGTTAGGTTTCCAGTAGATACACGTGTAGATTCTCACACATTGTTGTATCAATAGTTATCAAGCCGTTATGGTTATAGGTTCTCACACAGTGTTGTATCGTTAGTTTTCAAGAATTTACGCATGTAGTTTCTAACACAGTGTTGTATCTTTTGTTTTCAGTAAAAGTGTAGATTCTAAAAAAAAAAAGTGTAGATTCTCACACCGTGTTTTATAGTTTGTTTTCAAGATGTTATGCATATGGATTCACACACCGAGTTGTATCGTTAGGTTTCAAGTAGTTTTGCGTATAATTTCTCACACATTTTGTATTACCTTTCAATTAATTACGCGTATAAATTCACACAGTGTTCACTCGATAGTTATCAAGAAGTTAGGCATATTGTTTCTCCAACAGTGTTGTATCATTAATTTTCAAGAAGTTACACATGTGGTTCCTCACACAGTGTAGTATCTTTAGTTTTCAAGAAGGTACGCATATAGATACACACACTGCATTGTATCGTTAGGTTTCAAGAAGTTATGCTTATAGCTTCTCACACAGTGTTGTATCATTAGTTTTCTAGAACTTACGCATATAAATACTGAGTTTTGTATTGTTAGTTTTCAAGAAGATATGTAGTTTCTCATAGAGTGTTACATAGTTAGTTTTTAAGAAATTATGCATGTCGTTTCAAACTCAGTGTTGTATTGTTAGTTTTCAAGAAGTTATGCCTGTAATTTCTCACACAGTGTTGTATCGTCAGTGTTCAATTAAGTTATATGTGTAGATTCACACACTGTTGTATCGTTAAGTTTTAAGTAGATACATGTGTAGATTCACACACAGTGATGTATCGTTAGGTTTCAAGTAGATACACGTGTAGATACTTACACAATGTTGTATTGTTAGATTTCAAGAAGTGACATGTATATGTTTTCATACATTGTAGTATCGATTGTTTTCAAGAAGTTATGCATATAGACACGCACACAGTGTTGTTTCGTTAGTTTTCCAGAAGTTACACATGTGGTTTTGTTGTATCATTAGTTTTCAAGAAGTTACATGTGTAGAGTCACACACAGTGTTGGATCGTTTGTTTTCAAGAAGTTACAATTATAGACTAGCACACAGTGTTGTGTCGTTAGTTTTCCAGAAGATACGCATGTAGTTTCTCCCAGTGTTGTATCGTTCTTGTATCCTTATTTTCAAGAAGTTATGCATGTAGTTTCTCACACAGTTTTGTGTCTCTAGTTTTCCAGAAGTTACGTATCTAGAATCTTTCAAAGTGTTGTGTCATTAAGATACTCACACAATGTTGTATAGTTATTTTTCAAGAAGTTAAGTATGCAGTTTCTCACACAGTGTTGTATCATTAGTTTTCAAGAAGTTATGCATATAGATTCACATGCAGCGTGGTATCATTAGTTTTCAATAAGATACACGTGTTGATTCACACGCAGCGTTGTATCGTTACTTTTCAAGAAGTTACACAAACAGAATCACACTCAGGGTTGTATCATTTAGGTATCAAGAAGTTTCACATATAATTTCTCACACATTGTTGCATTGTTCGTTTTCAAGAAGTTACACATATAGGTTCTCAAACTTTGTTATATTTTTAGTTTTCAAGAAGTTACATGTATAAACCCTCATACAGTGTTGTATCATTAGTTTTCAAGAAGTTAAGCACATAGTTTCTTACACCATGTTGTATCATTAGTTTTAAAGAAGTTACTTATGTAGATTCTAACACAATGTTGTATCGTTTGTTTTCAAGAAGTTAAGCACGTAGTTTCTCACACAGTGTTGTGTTGTTAGTTTTCAAGATGTTAGGCATGTACTCTCTCACACAGTACTGTACCATTAGTTTTCTAGACAGTAGGCATGTAGATTCTCACATAGTGTTGTATCGTTTGTTCTCACGAAGTTACACTTATACATACTCAAACATTTTTGTATCGTTACTTTTAAAAAAGTTATGCATATAGTTTCTCAAACCGTGTTGTAATCCTTAGTTTTCCTGAAGTTAAGCATGCAGTTTCTCACACAGTGTTGTATTGTTAGGTTTAAAGAAGTTACGTATGTAGTTTCTCACACAGGGTTGTATCGTTAGTTTATACGAAGTTAAGTACCTAGTTTCTGACACAGTGTTGTATCGTTAGTTTTCACGATTTTATGCTTATACAGTCACAAACATTGCTGTGTCGTTACTTTTGAAAAAGTTACACATGTTGTTTCTCACACAGTGTTGTACCGTTAGTTTTAAAGAAGTTACGTCACACAGTGTTGTATCATTAATTTTCAAGAAGTTAGGCAAGTAGTTTCTCACAAAGAGTTGTATCGTTACTTTTCAAGAAGTTACACTTATACATTCTCAATCATTGTTGTATCATTACTTTTGAAAAAGTTACACATGTAGGTTCTCACACAGTGGTGTATCGTTATATTCAAGAAGGTAAGCACGTAGTTTTTAACACAGTGTGGTATTATTTTTCAAGAAGTTAGGCATGTAGTTTCTAACACAGTATTATATTGTTAGTTTTCTACAAGTTAGGGATGTAGTTTCTCACATAGTGTTGTATCGTTAATTTTCACGAAGTTAAGCACATAGTTTCTCACCGTTGAATCATTAGTTTTGAAGAAGTTACGTAGGTACTTTCTCACACAGTGTTGTATCATTAGTTTTCTAGAAGTTAAACAAGTAGTTTCTCAAAGAGTGTTGTATCGTTAGTTTTAAAGAAGTTAAGCACGTAGTTTCTCACACAGTGTTGTGTTGTTAGTTTTCAAGATGTTAGGCATGTACTTTCTCACACAGTACTGTACCATTAGTTTTCTAGACAGCAGGCATGTAGAATCTCACACAGTGTTGTATCGTTTGTTCTCACGAAGTTACGCTTATACATACTCAAACATTTTTGAAAAAGTTACGCATATAGAGAAATGACACAGTGTTGTAATCCTTAGTTTTCATGAAGTTAAGCACATAGTTTCTCACACAGTGTTGTATTGTTAGTTTTAAAGAAGTTACCTATGTAGTTTCTCACACAGGTTTGTACCGTTAGTTTATACGAAGTTAAGCACCTAGTTTCTGACACAGTGTTGTATCGTTAGTTTTCACGATTTTATGCTTATACAGTAACATTGTTGTGTTGTTACTTCTGAAAAAGTTACATATGTTGTTTCTCACACAGTGTTGTACCGTTAGTTTTAAAGAAGTTATGTCATAAAGTGTTGTATGGTTACTTTTCAAGAAGTTACACTTATACATTCTCAATCATTGTTGTATCATTACTTTTGAAAAAGTTACGAATGTAGGTTCTCACACTGTGTGGTATCATTATTTTACAAGAAGTTAGGCACGTAGTTTCTCACACAGTGTTGTATCGTTAATTTTCACGAAGTTAAGAATGTAGTTTCTCACACAGTGTTGTATGCTTAGTATTAAGAAGATACGTATGTAGATTCTAACACACTGTTGTATCGTTAGTTTTAAAGAAGTTAAGCATGTGGTTTCGCACACAGTGTTGTATTGTTAATTTTCACGAAGTTATGCTTATACACTCACAAACATTGTTGTATCATTACTTGTGAAAAAGTTACACATGTTATTTCTCACACAGTGTTGTACCATTAGTTTTATAGAAGTTACGTATGTAGATTCGCAAACATTGTGGTATCATTAGTTTTCTTGAAGTTAAGCATGTAGTTTGTGATACAGTTGTTAGTTTTCAAGATGTTAGGCATGCAGTTTCTCACACAGTACTGTATCGTTAGTTTTCTAGACATTAGGCATGTAGATTCTCATATAATGTTGTATCGTTAGTTGTCACGAAGTTTCACTTATACATACACAAACATTATTATATGGTTACTTTTGAAAAAGTTATGCATACAATTTCTCACACAGTGTTGTGTCGTTAGTCTTCATGAAGTTAAGCACGTGGTTTCTCACACACTGTTGTATTGGTAGTTTTAAAGAAGTTACAGGTGTAGTTTCTCCCACAGTGGTATCGTTAGTCTTCTAAAAGTTAGGCATGTAGTTTCTCACATAGTGTTGTATCGTTACTTTTCACGAAGGTAAGCACGCAGATTCACACATACCGTTCAAACATTAGTTTTGAAGAAGTTACGTAGGTACTCTGACATACAGTGTTGTATCATTTGTTTTCAAGAAATTCAACAAGTAGTTTCTCACACAGTGTTGTATCCTTATTTTTCACTTACAGTTGAATCATTAGTTTTGAAGAAGTAACATGGGTACCCTGACACACAGTGTTGTGTCGTTAATTTATAGAAGTTAAGCACATAGTTTCTTACACCATGTTGTATCGTTAGTTTTAAAGAAGTTACATATGTAGATTCTCACACAGTGTTGTATCATTGGTTTTAAAGAAGTTACATGTGTATTTCTGCAATCATTAGTTTTGAAGAAGTTACGTAGGTACTCCGACACACAGGGTTGTATCATTTGTTTTCAAGAAATTAAACAAATAGTTTCTCAAACAATGTTGTATCGTTAGTTTTCATGAAGTTAAGCAGGTAGGTTCTCACACAGTGTTGTATCCTTATTTTAAAGAAGTTAGATATGTAGTTTCTCACAGTGTTGTTTCGTTAGTTTTCACGAAGTTAAGTAGGTAGTTTCTCACACAGTTTTGTGTCGTTAGTTTTCAAGATGTTAAACAAGTAGTTTCCCACGCAGTATTGTATCGTAGTTTTTCAGGAAGATAAGGACATAGTTTCACACGCAGTGTGGTAACGTTAGTTTTCATGAAGTTGAGCACGTAGTTTCACACACAGTGTTGTATCATTAGTTTTGAAGAATTCAGCACGTAGTTTCACAAACAGTATTGTATCGTTAGTTTTGAAGAAGTTAAGCACATAGTTTCACACACAGTGTTGTATCGTTAGTTTTCATGAAGTTCAGCAAGTGGTTTCACACACAGTGTTGTATCGTTAGTTTGGAAGAAGTTAAGCACATAGTTTCACACACAGTGTTGTATTGTTAGTTTTGAAGAAGTTAATCACTAAGTTTCACATACTCTGTTGTATCATTAGTTTTCATGAAATTAAGCACTTAGTTTTTTCTACAGTGTTATATAGTAAGTTTTCATGAAGTTAAGCACATAGTTTTACACACAGTGTTATATCGTAAGTTTTCATGAAGTTAAGCACATAGTTTTACACACAGTGTTGTACCATTAGTTTTGAAGAAGTTCAGCACATAGTTTCACACACATTGTTGTATTGTTAGTTTTCATGAAGTTAAGCAGGTAGTTTCTCAAACAGGTTTGTATCGTTAGGTTTCATGAAGTTAAGCACAAAATTTTACACATAGTGTTGTATCGTCAGTTTTTATGAAGTTAAGCACAAAATTTTACACATAGTGTTGTATCGTAAGTTTTCATGAAGTGAAGCACATAGTTTCACACACAGTGTTGTATCATTAGTTTTCATGAAGTTCCTCAAGTAGTTTCTCACACAGTGTTGTATTGTTCGTTTTCATGAAGTTAAGCATTAGATTCTCAAACATCTTTGTATCCTTAGTTTTCATGAAGTTAAGCACGTAGTTTTATATACCGTGTTTTATCGTTAGATTTCATGAAGTTAAACAGGTAGATTTTAGAACAGTTTCATATCGTTAGTTTTCGTGAAGTTAAGCACGTAGTATCTCACACAATGTTGTATCCTTAGTTTTGAATAATTTAAGCACTTAGTTTCACAAACTTTGTTGTATCGTTAGTTTTCACGAAGTTAAGCACGTAGTTTCTCCTTCCGTGTTATATAATAAGTTTTCAAGAAGTTAAGCACATAGATTTAGACACAGTGCTGTATCGTAAGTTTTTATGAAGTTAAGCACATAGTTTCACACACAGTGTTGTATCGTTAGTTTTGAAGAAGTTAAGCACTTAATTGCACACACAGCCTTGTATCTTTAGTTTTAATGAAGTTAAGCACGTAGTGTCTCAAACAATGTTGTATCGTTTGTTTTGAAGAAGTTAAGCACTTAGTTTCACATATTGTGTTGTATCATTAGTTTTCTTGAAGTTAAGCACGTACATTCTCAAACAGCTTTGTATCATTAGGTTTCATGAAGTTAAGCACGTAGTTTATCACACAGAGTTGTATCTTTTGTTTTTAGTAGTTACTCAACAAGATTCTCACACAGTTTTGTATCGTACGTTTTCATGAAGTTAAGCACAGAGTTTCACACACAGTCTTGGATCGTTAGTTTTCATGAAGTTCAGCAAGTAGTTTCTCACACAGTGTTGTATCGTTTGTTTTTAAGTAGTTATTCAACAACATTCTCACACAGTGTTGTATTGTTAGTTTTCATTAAGATCAGCAAGTAGTTTCACACACAGTGTTGTATCGTTAGTTTTCATGTATTTAAGCATGTAGTTTCTCACACAATGTTGTATTGTTAGTTTTGAAGAAGTAAAACACTTAGTTTCACATACTGTGTTGTATCGTTAGTTTTCATGAAGGTAAGCACGTAGTTTGTCACACAGTGTTGTATTGTTTGTTTTTAAGTAGTTACTCAACAAGATTCTCACACAGTGTAGTATCGTTTGTTTTGAAGAAGTTAAGCACAAAATTTTACACACAGTGTTGTATCGTTAGTTTTCATGAAGTTCAGCAAGTCATTTCACACAGTGTTGTATCTTTAGTTTTGAAGAAGTTAAGCATGTAGTTTCACACACAGTGTTGTATTGTAGATTTTCATGAAGTTAAGGACATAGTTTCACAGTGTGGTAAGGTTAGATTTCATGAGGTTCAGCTCGTAGTTTCACACACAGTTTTGTAACGTTAGTTTTGAAGAAGTTTTGCACCTAGTTTCACACACAGTGTTGTATCGTCAGTTTTGAAGAAGTTAAGCACTTAGTTTCACATGCTGTGTTGTATCGTTAGTTTCCATGAAGTTAAGCAGGTAGATTCTCAAACAGGTTTGTATCGTTAGGTTTCATGAAGTAATGCAAGTAGTTTCTCACACAGTGTTGTATTGTTTCTTTTTAAGAAGTTTCTCAACAAGATTCTCCCATAGTGTTGTATCATTAGTTTTCATGAAATGAAGCACTTAGTTTCAGACACAGTGTTGTATCGTAAGTTTCCATGAAGTTAAGCACGTAGTTTCTCATACAGTGTTGCATCGTTAGTTTTGGAGAAGTCAAGCACGTAGTTTCACATACAGTGTTGTATCGTTAGTTTTCATGAAGTTAAGCACAAAATTTTCCACATAGTGTTGTATCATAAGTTTTCATGAAGTTAAGCACATAGTTTCACACAGAGTGTTGTATCGTTAGTTTTGAAGAAGTTAAGCACTTAATTACACACACAGCCTTGTATCGTTAGTTTTAATGAAGGTAAGCACGTAGTGTCTCAAACAATGTCGTATCGTTAGTTTTGAAGACGTTAAGCCCTTAGTTTCACATATTGCGTTGTATCGTTAGTTTTCATGAAGTTAAGCAGGTAGATTATCAAACAGGTTTGTATCGTTATGTTTCATGGAGTTAACCACGTAGTTTGTCACACAGTGTTGTATCTTTTGTTTTTAGTAGTTACTAGACAAGATTCTCACACAGTGTTGGATCGTTAGTTTTCATGAAGTTAAGCACGTAATTTCTCATACAGTATTATAGCGTAAGTTTTCGTGAAGTTAAGCACATAGTTTCACACATAGAGTTGCATCGTTAGTTTCATGAAGTACAACAAGTAGTTTCACACATAGTGTTTTATGGTTAGTTTTGAGAAGTTAAGCACGTAGTTTCACACACAGTGTTGTATCGTTAGTTTTCATGAAGTTAAGCATGTAGTTTCACAAACAATGTTGTATCGTTGGTTTTGAAGAAGTTAAGCACTTAGTTTCACATACTGTGTTGTATCGTTAGTTTTCATGAAGTTAAGCAGGTAGATTCTCAAACAGCTTTGTATGGTTAGGTTTCATTAAGTTAGGCACTTAGTTTCTCACACAGTGTTGTATCGTTTGTTTTTTAGTAGTTACTCAACAAGATTCTCACACAATGTTGTATCGTTAGCTTTCATGTAGTTAAGCAGATAATTTTGCACAAGGTGTTAAGTTTTCATGAAGTTAAGCACATAGTTTCACACACAGTGTTGTATCCTTAGTTTTCATGTATTTAAGGAGGTAGTTACTCACAAAATGTTGTATTGTTAGTTTTGAAGAAGTTAATCACGTAGTTTCACACACAGTGTTGTATTGTAAGTTCCATGATGTAAAGCAAGTAGATTCTCAAACAGGTTTTGTGTCACTTAGTTTCACAAACTGTGTTGTATCGCAAGTTTCCATGATCTTAAGCAGGTAGATTCTCAAACAGGTTTGTATAGTTAGGTTTCATGAAGTTAAGCACGCAGTTTCTCACACAGTGTTGTATTGGTTTTTTTTTTAATCATTTTTTATTTTAATTTTAAATAGCTTGTTTTACATGTCAATCCCAGTTCCCTCTCCCTCCCCTCTTCCCGCACTCCCCTTCCCTCCCTCCCTCCCACGCTATTGCCAAATCCTTCCACATAGGGGATATCTAGAGTCTGTCATTTTACTCTTGGTAGGGTCAAGGTACTCCCCTAAGAGTCCAGGCTGAGAGAGCATCTCTCTTTGTGCTATAGGCACATGAAGACAGTTTGTATACCAGGGATAGACACTGATCCACAGCTCAGGACCCCATAGGTTGCCCAGGCCTTCTCACTGACACTCACATTTGGGGGGTCCAGATCAGTCCCATGCTGGCCTCCCCACTGTTGGTCTGGGGTCCAAAAGCACGCCCCTGTTCAGATCAGCAGTCTCTGCTGGTTTTGCCAGTCCATTCTTTGCCAATTTGCTAATCACGCCTCTCTCTCTGTCACTAGGTTCCTTGGGTTCAGTTCAGTGATTAGTTGTGTGTTTGCCTCTGCTTCCATCAGTCACAGGATGAAGGCTCCCGGATGGTTATAGACATCAAGTTCATTATCGGGAATGGGCATTCGAGGTGGTCCCTCCACTATTGCTTAGCTTGCCAATTGGTGTTATACCTTTGGATCACTCGAGGTCACTCTGGTGCCTGATCTGTCTTCGATGCTATGATTCCCTCTTCCCCCTATTCTACCCCCACCCCTTCAACTTCCTGTTCCCCGATGACCAACTCCCTTCCTCTTTACCCCCTCTATTTTTCCCGGGTCCCACTCCCCCCGACCCCTCGCCGTGTTCCCCATCCATTCAGAGGATCTTGTCTCCATCCTCTTCTCTTGGGTACTATGCATATATGCATATCTTTTAGGTTCTTTCCTGTTTCCCAGACTCTCTATCTGTGGAAGTGCAGACTGGCACTATCCTGATCCATATCTAAAATCCATATATGAGTGAGTACATACCATGTTTGTCTTTTTGCGACTGGGTTACCTCACTCAGGATGGTTTCTTCCATTTACCTGCGAATTTCAAGATTCCATTGTTTTTTTCTGCTGAGTAATACTCCATTGTGTAAATGTACCACATTTTCTCTATCCACTCTTCAGTTGAGGGGCATCTAGGTTGCTTCCAGGTTCTGGCTATTACAAACAATGCTGCTATGAACATAGTGGAGCTGATGCCCTTGTTGTATGAACTTGCCTCATTTGGATAAATGCCTAAGAGTGGAATTGCTGGGTCTAGTGGTAGATTAATTCCCATTTTCCTGAGGAATCTCCATACTGATTTCCAAAGAGGCTGTATGAGTCGGCACTCCCACCAGCAGTGGAGGAGTGTTCCTCTCTCTCCACATTCTCTCCAGCATAAATTGTCTTCGGTGTTTTTGATTCTAGCCATTCTGACAGGAGTAAGATGGTATCTCAGAGTTGTTTTGATTTGCATTTCCCTGATGGCTAAGGATGTTGACCACTTTCTTAAGTGTCTCTTGGCCATTTTAGCCTCCTCTACTGAGAATTCTCTATTTAGCTCTGTACCCCACCTTTCAAGTGGATCCTTTGGTGTTTTGGAGACTTGTTTCTTGAGTTCTTTGTAAATTTTGGAGATTAGCCCTCTGTCAGATGTAGGGTTAGTGAATATCTTTTCCCATTCTGTGGCCTGACTTTTTGTCTTGTTGACTGTGTCCTTTGCCTTACAGAAGCTTTTTAGTTTCAGAAGGTCCCATTTGTTAATTGTCGATCTCAGTGCCTGTGCCACTGGTGTTATGTTTAGGAAGTGGTCTCCTGTACCAACTCGTTGAAGAGTATCTCCCACTTTCTCTTCTAAAAGTTTCAGTGTGGCTGGATGTATGTTGAGATCTTTGATCCATTTGGACTTAAGTTTTGTACAAGGCGATAAACATGGATCTATCTGCAGTCTTCTGCATACCAGTACCCAGTTATGCCAGCACCATTTGTTGAAGATGCTTTCTTTTTTCCACTGTACAGTTTTAGCTTCTTTGTCAAAAATCAGGTGTTCATAGGTGTGTGGGTTAAAATTAGGGCTTTCGATTCGGTTCCATTGGTCTACCTGCCTATTTTTGTGCCAATACCAAGCTGTTTTCAGGACTATAGCTCTATAATAGAGCTTGAAGTCAGGTATGGTGATGCCTCCTGAAGTTCCTTTATTGTATAGTGATGTTTTGGCTATCCTGGGCCTTTTGTTTTTCCATATAAAGTTGATTAATGTTCTTTCCAGGTCCTTGAAGAATTGTGATGGAATTTTGATAGGGATTGCATTGAATCTATAGACTGCTTTTGGCAAGATTGCCATTTTTATTATGTTGATCCTACCAATCCAAGAGCATGGGAGATCTTTCCATTTTCTGGTATCTTCTTTGATTTCTTTCTTCAAAGACACAAAGTTCTTGATATACAGGTCTTTCACTTCCTTGGTTAACATTTTCCCCAGATATTTGATGCTGTTTTTGGCTATTGTAAAAGGTGATGTTTCTCTGATTTCTTTCTCAGTCACTTCATCATCTGTATATAATAGGGCCACTGATTTTTTTGAGTTTACCTTGTATCCTGCCACATTGCTGAAGGTGTTTATCAGCTCTAGGAGTAACCTTGCGGAGTTTTTTGGGTCACTTATGTAAACTATCATATCATCTGCAAATAGTGAAAGTTTGACTTCTTCTTTTCCTGTTTGTATCCCCTTTATCTCCTTTTGTTGTCTTATTGCTGTAGCTAGAACTTCAAGTACAATATTGAAGAGATATGGAGAGAGTGGACAGCCTTGTCTTGTTCCTGATTTTAGAGGAATTGCTTTGAGTTTCTCTCCATTTAGTTTGATGTTAGCTGTTGGTTTACTGTATATTGCTTTTATTATATTCAGGTACGTTCCTGTTATCTCTGATCTCTCTAGGACCTTTATCATGAAGGGGTGCTGGATTTTGTCAAAGGCTTTTTCAGCATCTAGTGAGATGATCATGTGGTTTTTCTTTCGCAGATTGTTAATATGGTGGATTACATTGATAGATTTTCTAATGTTGAACCATCCCTGCATTCCTGGAATGAAGCCTACTTGATCATGGTGGATGATTTTTCTGATGTGTTCTTGAATCCGGTTTGCAAGTATTTTATTGAGTATTTTTGCATCAATGTTCATGAGGGAAATTGGTCTATAGTTCTCTTTCTTAGTTGTGTCTTTGTGTGGCTTGGGTATCAAGGTAATTGTAGCCTCATAGAAAGAGTTTGGCAGTGAGCCTCCTGCTTCTATTGTGTGGAATACTTTGACGAGTATTGGAATGAGCTCTTCTTTGAATTTCTGGTAGAATTCTGCACTGAAGCCATCTGGGCCTGGGCTTTTTTTGTTTGGGAGACTTTTGATGACTGCTTCTATTTCATTAGGGGTTATAGGTCTGTTTAGATTATTTATCTGTTCTTGATTTAGTTTTGGCAAGTGATATCTATCCAGGAAATTGTCCATTTCCTTTAAATTTTCAAATTTTGTGGAGTACAGATTTTCAAAGTATGCCCTGATGATTCTCTGGATTTCCTCAGAGTCAGATGTTATGTCCCCTTTGTCATCCCTGATTTTGTTAATTAGCATGCTCTCTCTCTGTCTTTTGGTTAGTTTGGACAGAGGTTTGTCTATTTTGTTGATTTTCTCAAAGAACCAACTCTTTGTTTCATTGATTCTTCTCAGTGTTTTCCTGGTTTCTACTTGATTGATTTCAGCCCTCAATTTGATTATTTCCTGGCGTCTCCTCCTCCTGGGGGAGTTTGCTTCTTTTTGTTCTAGAACATTCAGCTGTGCTATTAATTCTCTAGTATGACTGTTCTCCAGTTTTTTCATGTGGGCACTTAGTGCTATAAACTTTCCTCTCAGCACTGCTTTCAAAGTGTCCCATAAGTTTGTGTATGTTGTGTCTTCATTCTCATTGAAATCGAGGAAGTCTTTAATTTCTTTTTTATTTGTTCCTTTACCCAGGGATGGTGCAATTGTGCATTGTTCAATCTCCATGAGTTTGTAGGGTTTCTGCGAATTGTGTTATTGTTGAATTCTAATGTTAATGCATGGTGGTCTGATAAGATGCAGGGAGTTATTCCAATTTTTTTGTATCTGTGGAGATTTGCTAAGTTTCCTATTATGTGGTCAGTTTTAGAGAAGGTTCCATGTGGTGCCGAGAAGAAGGTATATCCCTTTGTATTTGGGTGGAGTGTTCTATAGATGTCTGTTAAACCCAGTTGGGTCATAACTTCTATTAATTCTTTTGTTTCTTTGTTAAGTTTCTGTCTGGAGGTCCTGTCTAGCGGTGAGAGCGGAGTGTTGAAGTCTCCTACTATTAGTGTGTGAGATGTTATGTGAATTTTGAGCTTTAGTAATGTTTCTTTCACGAATGTAGGTGCCTTTGTATTTGGGGCATAGATGTTTAAAATCGAGACTTCGTCTTGATGTATTTTTCCTTTGATGAATATGAAGTGCCCTTCTTCATCTCTTTTGATTGATTTTAATTTGAAGTCTAATTTGTTAGATATTAGGATTGCTACGCCCGCTTGTTTCTTGGGGCCGTTTGATAGGAAGATCTTTTCCCAGCCCTTTACTCTGAGATAACGTCTATCTTTGGTGTTGAGATGTGTTTCTTGTATGCAGCAGAAGGAAGGGTTCTGTCTTCGTATCCATTCTGCTAGTCCGTGTCTTTTTATAGGCAAGTTGAGGCCGTTGACATTGAGGGATATTAATGACCATTGATTTGTGATCCTTGTTTGCGCTTGATTTATTGTTAGTGAAGTTATTTTGTGTAGTTTCTCCTCCCTTTTTCTTTTGGTGTTTTGTAAAGTATGATTATATATTGCCTGTGTGTTTGTGAATGTAGTTATCTTCCTTGGCTCTAGGTTTTCCTTCTATCATTTTCTGTAGAGCTGGATTCATGGATACGTATTGTTTAAATCTGGCTTTGTCATGGAATATTTTGTTTTCTCCATCTACGGTAATTGAGAGCTTTGCTGGATATAGTAGTCTGGGCTGGCATCCTTGTTCCCTTAGCATTTGTAGGACATCTGACCAGGATCTTCTGGCTTTCATCGTTTCCATTGAGAAGTCAGGTGTAATTCGGATAGGTCTGCCTTTGTATGTTACTTGGCCTTTTTCTTTAGCTGCTCTTAATATTTTCTCTTTACTCTGTAGGTTTGATGTTTTGATTATTATATGGCGAAGTGACTTCTTTTTCTGGTCAAGCCTATTTGGTGTTCTGTAAGATTCTTGTATTTTCATAGGCATATCTTTCTTTAGGTTAGGGAAGTTTTCTTCTATGATTTTGTTGAATATGTTTTCTGTACCTTTAAGTTGAAGTTCGTCACCTTCTTCTATACCTATTATTCTCAGGTTTGGCTTCTTCACGGTGTCCCATATTTCCTGGATATTTTGTGTTAAGGATTTGTTGGTTTTGAGATTTTCTTTGGTTGACGACTCTATATCCTCTAATGAGTCTTCAACACCTGAGATTCTCTCTTCTATCTCTTGTATTCTATTGGTGATACTTGCATCTGTAGTTCCAGACCGTTTACCAAGCTTTTCTATTTCCAGCATCCCTTCATTCTGTGTTTTCTTTATTGTTTCTATTTCAGCTTTCAATCCTTCAACTGTTTGAACTGTTTCCTTAATTTTCTTGGTTGTTTTTTCTTGGTGCTCTTTAGATTCTTTGAGAGATTTGTTTATTTCTTGAATTTTCCCCCATTTCATGGATTTTTTGTTTGTTTTTTCTTCTATTTCTTTAAGGGATTTCCTCGTTTCTTCTTTGAGGGTCTCCATCTACTTCATGAAATAATTTTTAAGGTCTGTCTCGTTTTCTTCATCTATGTAGTGCTTTTCGGGTCTTGCTGGTGTTGGATCCCTGGATTCTGGTGGGGTCATGTTGGTGTTTCTATTGCTGGGTGATCTCTTATTCTGTCTTCTTCCCATCTCTTCTTCCAGTGGGTGATAGTGGGGTCTTTCCATCTCCACTGGTCTCCTTCCTTACTGCAGCTGAAGCTGGGGATGCTGAAGCTGGACTCGCTGGGGTTGGGGTCTTGGAGGGGCTGACCTCTTTCCTGAAGCTGGACTCGCTGGGGTTGGGGTCTTGGAGGGGCTGATGTCTTTCCTGTGTGGGCGGCTCTTCTCTCTATTGGTTTTTTTTTTAAGTAGTTACTCAAAAAGATTCTCACATAGTATTGTATCATTAGTTTTCCTGAAGTTAAGCACATAGTTTCTCATACAGTGTTATATCGTATGTTTTCGAGAAGGTAAGCACATAGTTTCACACACAGTGTTGTATCATTAGTTTCATGAAGTACAGCACGTCGGTTCACACACAGTGTTGTATCGCAGTTTTTCATGAAGAGAATTTCGTAGTTTCACACGCAGTGTGGTAAGGTAAGTTTTCATGAAGTTCAGCACGTAGTTTCACACACAATGTTGTATCATTAGTTTTGAAGAATTCAGCACGTAGTTTCAGAAACAGTGTTGTATCGTTAGTTTTGAAGAAGTTAAGCACATAGTTTCACACACAGTGTTGTATCGTTAGTTTTGAAGAAGTTAAGCACATAGTTTCACACACAGTGTTGTTAAGTTAGTTTTGAAGAATTTAAGCACTATGTTTCACATACTATGTTGTATCAATTGTTTTCATGAAACTAAGCACTTAGTTTCTCCTACAGTGTTATATAGTAAGTTTTCATCAAGTTAAGCACATAATTTCATACACAGTGTTGTACCATTAGTTTTGAAGAAGTTCAGCACGTAGTTTCACACACAGTGCTGTATCGTTAGTTTTCTTGAATTTAAGCGCGTAGTTTCTCAAAAAATGTTATAATGTTAGGTTTGAAGAAGTTAAGTACTTAGTTTCACATACTGTATTGTATCTTTAGTTTCCATGAAGTTAAGCAGGTTGATTCTCCAACAGGTTTGTATCGTTAGGTTTCATGAAGTTAAGCATGTAGTTTCTCACACAGTGTTGTATGGTTTGTTTTTAAGTAGTTACTCAAAAAGATTCTCACATAGTGTTGTATCGTTAGTTTTCATGAAGTTAAGCAGGTAGTTTCTCAAACAGGTTTGTATTGTTAGGTTTCATGAAGTTAAGCACGATGTTTCTTACACAGTGTTGTATCATTTGTTTTTAAGTAGTTACTCAACAAGATTCTCACACAGTGTTGGATCGTTAGTTTTCATGAAGTTAAGCACAAAATTTTACACATAGTGTTGTATTGTTAGTTGTCATGAAGTTATGCATGTAGATTCTCAAACAGCTTTGTTTCCTTAGTTTTCATGAAGTTAAGCACGTAGTTTCACACAGAGTGTTGTTAGGTTTCATGAAGTTCAGCAAGTAGTTTCACACACAGTGTTGTATCCTTAGTTTTGAAGAAGGTAAACACATAGTATCACACAGTGTTGTATCGTTAATTTTCATGTATTTAAGCATGTAGTTTCTCACAAAACGTTGTATTGTAAATTTTGAGAAGTGAAGCTCGTAGTTTCACACACAGTGTTGTATTGTAAGTTTCCATGAAGTTAAGCAAGTAGATTCTCAAACAGGTTTTGTATCCTTAGGTTTCATGAAGTTAAGCAAGTATTTCTCACACAGTGTTTTATCATTTCTTTTTAAGTACACACTCAACAAGATCCCCCACAGTGTTGTATCGCTAGTTTTCATGAAGTTAAGCACAAAATTTTACACATAGTGTTGTATTGTTAGTTTTCATGAAGTTAAGCATGTTGATTCTCAAACAGCTTTGTTTCCTTAGTTTTCATGAAGTTAAGCACGTAGTTTCACACACAGTGTTGTATCCTTAGTTTTGAAGAAGTTAAACACATAGTATCACACAGTGTTGTATCGTTAGTTTTCATGTATTTAAGCATGTAGTTTCTCACAAAATGTTGTATTGTTAGTTTTGAAGAAGTTAAGCTCGTAGTTTCACACATAGTGTTGTATCATAAGTTTCCATGAAGTTAAGCAAGTAGATTCTCAAACAGGTTTTGTATCCTTAAGTTTCATGAAGTTAAGCAAGTAGTTTCTCACACAGTGTTGTATGGTTTGTTTTTAATTAGTTACTCAACAACATTCTCACACAGTGTTGTATCGTTAGTTTTCTTAAAGTAAAGCACGTAGTTTCTCAAAAAATGTTGGATTGTTAATTTTGAAGAGGTTAAGCACTTAGTTTCACATACTGTGTGGTATCTTTAGTTTCCATGAAGTTAAGCAGGTAGATTCTCAACCAGGTTTGTATAGTTAGGTTTCATGAAATTTAGCAAGTACTTTCTCACACAGTGTTGTATCGTTTGTTTTCAAGTAGTTACTCAACAAGATGTTCACACAGTGTTGTATTGTTAGTTTTCATGAAGTTAACCACGTAGTTTCACACACAGTGTTGTAACATTATTTTTCATGTATTTAAGCATGTAGTTTCTCACACAACATTGTATTGTTAGTTTTGAAGAAGTTAAGCACTTAGTTTCACATACTGTCTTGTATCGTAAGTTTCCATGAACTTAAGCAGGTAGATTCTCAAACAGGTTTGTATTGTTAGATTTCATGAAGTTAAGCCCGTAGTTTCTAACACAGTGTTGTATCATTTGTTTTTAAGTAGTTACTCTAAAAGATTCTCACACAGTGTTGTATCGTTAGTTTTCATGAAGTTAAGGATATAGTTTCACACGCAGTGTTGTATCGTTAGTTTCATGAAGTACAGCAGGTGGGTTCACACACAGTGTTGTATCATAGGTTTTCATGAAGATAAGGACATAGTTTCACACGCAGTGTGGTAACGTTAGTTTTCATGAAGTTCAGCAAGTAGTGTCACACACAATGATGTATCATTAGTTTTGAAGAATTCAGCACGTAGTTTCACAATCAGTTTTGTATGGTTAGTTTTGAAGAAGTTAAGCACATAGTTTCACACACAGTGTTGTTAAGTTAGATTTGAAGAATTTAAGCACTAAGTTTCACATACTATGTTGTATCATTAGTTTTCATGAAATTAAGCAATTAGCTTCTCTTACAGTGTTATATAGTTAGTTTTCATGAAGTTAAACACATAGTTTTACACACAGTGTTGTATCGTAAGTTTTCATGAAGTTAAGCACATAGTTTCACACACAGTGTTGTACCGTTTGTTTTGAAGAAGTTAAGCACGTAGTTTCACACACATTATTGTATTGTTAGTTTTCAAGAAGTTAAGCAGGTAGATTCTCAAACAGGTTTGGATCGTTATGTTTCATGAAGTTAAGCACGAAGTTTCTCACGCAGTGTTGTATCTTTAGTTTTCTTGCAGTTAAGCACGTAGTTTCTCAAAAATTGTTGTGTTGTTAGTTTAAAGAAGTTAAGCACTTAGTTTCACATACTGTGTTGCATCTTTATTTTCCATGAAGTTGAGCAGGTAGAGTCTCAAATACGTTTGTATCGTTAGGTTTCATGAAATTAATCAAGCAGTTTCTCACACAGTGTTGTATCGTTTGTTTTTAAGTAGTTACTCAAAAAGATTCTCACACAGTGTGGTATCGTTAGTTTCCATGAAGTTTTGCAAGTAGATCTCAAACAGGTTTTGTATCCTTAGGTTTCATGAAGTTAAGCAAGTAGTTTCTCACACAGTGTTGTATCGTTTGTTTTAAGTAGTTACGAAACAACATTCTCACACAGTGTTGTATCGTTAGTTTTCTTGAAGTTAAGCACGTAGTTTCTCAAAAAATGTTGTATTGTTAGTTTTGAAGAAGTTAAGCACTTAGTTTCACATACTGTGTTGTATCTATAGTTTCCATCAAGTTAAGCAGGTAGATTCTCAAACAGGTTTGTATCGTTATGTTTCATGAAATTAAGCAAGTAGTTTCTCACACAGTGTTGTATCATTTGTTTTCAAGTAGTTACTCAACAAGATTCTCACACAGTGTTGTATCGTTAGTTTTCATGAAGTTAAGCATCTAGTTTCTCACACAATGTTGTATTGTTAGTTTTGAAGAAGTTAAGCACTTAGTTTCACATACTGTGTTGTATCGTAATTTTCCATGAATTTAAGCAGGCAGATTCTCAAACAGGTTTGTATTCTTAGGTTTCATGAAGTTAAGCACGTATTTTCTCACACAGTGTTGTATCATTTGTTTTTAAGTAGTTACTCAAAAAGATTCTCACACAGTGTTGTATCGTTAGTTTTCATGAAGTTAAGCAAGTAGTTTCACTCACAGTGTTTTATCGTTAGTTTTCCTGAAGTTAAACAAGTAGATTCTCATACAATGTTGTATCATTAGTGTTGAAGAAGTTAAGCACTTCGATCCACATACTATGTTGTATTGTTAGTTTTCTGGAAGTTAAGCATGTAGATTCTCCTACAGTTATATAGTAAGTGCTCATGAAGTTAACCACATAGTTTCACACACAGTGTTTTAACGTTAGTTTTCATGAAGTATAGCAAGTAGTTTCACACACAGTGTTGTATCCTTAGTTTTGAAGAAGTGAAGCACGTAGTTTCACACACAGTGTTGTATTGTTAGTTTTGAAGATGTTAAGCACATATTTTCTAATACAGTGTTATATCGTAAGTTCTCATGAAGTTAAGCACATATTTTCACACACTGTGTTGTATCGTTAGTTTTCCTGAACTTCAGCAAGTAATTTCACACAAAGTTTTTTTATCTTTAGTTCTTAAGAAGTTAAGCACGTAGTTTCACACACAGTGTTGTATCGTTTGTTTTCATGTATTTAAGCACGTAGTTCCTACACAGTGTTGTATTGTTAGTTTTGAAGAAGTTAAGCACTTAGTTTCACACACAATGTTATATTGTTAGTTTTGAAGAAATTAAGCACTTAGTTTCACACACAATGTTATATTGTTAGTTTTGAAGATGTTAAGCACTTAGTTTCACATACTGTGTTGTATCATTAGTTTCCATGAAGTTAAGCACGTAGATTCTCAAACAGGTTTTTATCGTTAGATTTCATGAAGTTAAGCATGTAATTTCTCACACAGTGTTGTATCATTGGTTTTGAATGAGTTAATCAGTTAGTTTCACATACTATGTTGTATCGTTAGTTTTCAGGAAGTTAAGCTCGTAGTTTCACACACAGAGTTGTATCGTTAGTTTTCATGAAGTTAAACACATCGATTCTCACACAATGTTGTATCGTTAGTTTTGAAGAAGTTAAAAAAGTAGTTTCACACCGTGTTATATTGTTAGTTTTGAAGAAGTTAAGCACTTAGTTTCACACACAATGTTGTATTGTTAGTTTTGAAGAAGTTAAGCATTTAGTTCACATACTGTGTTATATCATTAGTTTCCATGAAGTAAAGCAGGTAGATTTTCAAACAGGTTTGTATCATTAGGTTTCATGAAGTTAAGCAACTAGTTTCTCACACAGTGTTGTATCATTGGTTTTTATGTAGTTACTCAAGAAGATTCTCACACAGGGTTGTATCATTAGTTCTCATTAAATTAAGCACGTAGTTTCATATAATGTGTTTATCATTACATTTCATGAATTTAAGCAGGTAGATTTTCAAACAGTTTTGTATTGTTAGATTTCATGATATTAATCATGTAGATTCTAACACAGTGTTGTAACCTTACTTTTTTTGACGGTAAGCATGTAGTTTCTCACACAATGTTGTATCAATAGTTTTCATGAAGTTAAACACCTAGTTTCTAATACAGTGTTTTATCATAAATTTTCATGATGTTAAGCACATAGTTTCACACACAGTGTTTTATCGTTAGTTTTGAAGAAGTTAAGCACTTAGTTTCACATACTGTGTTGTATCGTTAGTTTTCATGAAGTTAAGTATGTAGTTTCTCATAAGTGTTATATAGTTAGATTTCATGAGGTTAAGCACACTCTTTCACACACAGTGTTGTATGGTTAGTTTCCATGTATTTAAGCACGTAGTTTCTCACACAATGTTGTATCGTTAGTTTGAAGAAGTTAAGCACTAAGTTTCACATACTGTGTTGTATCGTGTGTTTTCATGAAGTTAAGTGCGTAGTTTCTCATATAGTGTTATATAGTTAGATTTCATTAAGTTAAGCACATAATTTCACACACAGTGTTGTATCGTTAGTTTTGAATAAGTTAAGCACGTAGTTTCAACACAGTGTTGTATCGTTAGTTTTCATGTATTTAAGCACGTAGTTTCTCACAAATGTTGTAATGTTAATTTTGAAGATGTTAAGCATGTAGCTTCATACTGTGTTGCATCGTTATATTCCATGAAATTAAGCAGGTAGATTCTAAAACAGGTTAGTATCGTTAGGTTTCATGAAGTTAAGCACGTAGTTTCTCACACAGTGTAGTATCATTGGTTTTTAGGTAGTTACTGAAGAAGATTCTCACACAGTGTTTTACCGTTAGGTTTCATGAAGCTAAGCACGTAGTTTCATATACCGTGTTTTATCGTTAGATTTCATGAAGTTAAGCATGTAGATTTTCAAAAAGTTTGTATCCTTAGTTTTCATGAAGTTAAGCACGTAGATTCTTACACAGTGTTGTATCATTACTTTTTATGAAGGTAAGCATGTAGTTTCTCACACAGTGTTGTATCAATAGTTTTCATGAAGTTAAGCACGTAGTTTCTAATAATGTGTTATTTCATTAGTTTTGAAGAAGTTAAGCACGTAGTTTCACACACAGTGTTGTAAGTTTAGTTTTCATGTATTTAAGCACTTAGTTTCTCACACAATGTTGTATTGTTAGTTTTGAAGAAGTTAAGCACTTAGTTTCACATACTGTGTTGTTTCGTTAGTTTCCATGAAGATAAGCACGTAGTTTCTCACACAATGTTGTATCGTTTGTTTTTAAGAAGTTAAGCACGTAGTTTCACATCCTGTGTTGTAACGCTAATTTTCATGAAGTTAAATACGTAGTTTCTCATATATTGTTATATAGTAGGATTTCAAGAAGTTAAGAACATAGTTTCACACACAGAGTTGTATTGTTAGTTTTGAAGAAGTTAAGCATGTAGATTCTAATACAGTGTTATATCATAAGTTCTCATGAAGTTAAGCACATAGTTTAACACACTATGTTGTATCCTTAGTTTTCATTCTCTTCAGCAAGTAATTTCACACACAGTGTTGTATCATTAGTTTTGAAGAAGTAAGCACTTAGTTTCATGCACAGTGTTGTATCGTTAGTTTTCATGTATTTAAGCATGTAGTTTCTCACACAATGTTGTATTGTTAGTTTTGAAGAAGTTAAGCACGTAGGTTCACATACTGTGTTGTATCGTTAGTTCCATGAAGTTAAGAAGGTAGATTCTCAAACAGGTTTGTATCGTTAGTTTTCATGATGTTAGCATGTAGATTCTATCACAGTGTGATATCGTTACTTTTTATGAAGGTAAGCATGTAGTTTCTCACACAGTGTTGTATCAATAGTTTCCATGAAGTTAAGCACGTAGTTTCTAATACAGTGTTATATAGTAAGTTCTCATGAAGTTAAGCACATAGTTTCACACACTGTGTTGTGTCCTTAGTTTTCATGAACTTCAGCAAGCAATTTCACACACAGTGTTGTATCGTTAGTTTTGAAGAAGTTAAGCACATCATTTCACACACAATGATGTAACGTTAGTTTTCATGTATTTAAGCACGTAGTTTCTCATACAATGTTGTATTGTTAGTTTTGAAGAAGTTAAGCACTAATTTCACATACTGTGTGGTATCGTTAGTTTCCATGAAGTTAAGCAGGTAGATTCTCAAACAGGTTTGTATCATTAGGTTTCATGATTTTAAGCAAGTAGTTTCTCACACAGTGTTGTATCATTGGTTTTTAGGTAGTTACTCAACAAGATTCTCACACAGTATTGTATCGTTAGTTTTCATGAAGTTAAGCACGTAGTTTCACATACCGTGTTTTATCGTTAGATTTTGTGAAGTTAATCAGGTAGATTTTCAAACAGTATTGTATCGTTAGTTTTCATGAAGTTAAGCACGCAGATTCTAACACAGTGTGGTATCGTTACTTTTTATGAAGGTAAGCATGTAGTTTCTCACACAGTATTGTATCAATAGTTTTGATGAAGTTAAGCATGTAATTTCTAATACAGTGTATATCGTAAGTTTTCATGATTTGTTTTCAGAATTTAATTTTTTTATATTTTATTTTCCAGTTTAAATTTAGATAAGAAACGATGTTGCTTCACAAGTCAGTTCCAGGTCCCTCTCCCATTCCCTCCCCTCTTCCCGTGCCCTCCCCCCAAACCCCCCCTGTTATCCCCTCATTCCCCCAGGGAGGGTGAGGCCCTCCATGGGGGGTGTCCATAGTCTGTCATTTCATATAGGGCAGGGCCTAGACCCTTCCCCAAAAGTTCAGGGTGAGAGTGCACCTCACATTGTTCTATGGGAGTCCAAAGTCCGTGTGTATACTTGGATGGGTACTGATCTGCTGACCAAGGCTCAATAGATTCCCTAGGCCTCCTCACTGACACCCAGATTCAGGGGGTCTTGTTCAGTCACAAGCTGGATTCCCAGGCTGATGCCTGGGATTCAAGAGTTAACCTTTGTCTAGTCAGCTGTTTCTGGGGATTAAACCAGCACAGTCTTAATCCCTTTGATCATCAGTCCTCCCTCTCTCTGTTTCACACACAGTGTTGTATCCTTAGTTTTGAAGAAGTTAAGCACGTAGTCTCTAATCCAGTGTTATATCATAAGTTTTCTTGAAGTTAAACACATAGTTTCACACACAGTGTTTTATCGTTAGTTTTGAAGAAGTTAAGCACGTAGTTTCACACACAGTGATGTATCGTTAGTTTTCATGTATTTAAGCATGTAGTTTCTCACACAATGTTGTATTGTTTGTTTTGAAGAAGTGAAACACTTAGTTTCACATACTGTGTTGTATCGTTAGTTTCCATGAAGATAAGCAGGTAGATTCTCAAACAGGTTTGTATAGTTAGGTTTCATGAAGTTAAGCAGGTAGTTTCTCCTACAGTGTTGTATCTTTGTTTTTTTGTAGTTACTCAAAAAATTCTCACACAGTGTTGTATAGTTAGTTTTCAAGAAGTTAAGCACGTAGTTTCATATACCGTGTTTTATCGTTAGATTTCATGAAGTTAAGCAGGTAGATTTTCAAACAGTTTTGTATCGTTAGTTTTCATGAAGTTAAGCACGTAGGTTCTCACAGTGTTGTATCAATACTTTTCATGAAGTGAAGCACTTAGTTTCTTATACAGTGTTATATCGTAAATTTTCATGATGTTAAGCACATAGTTTCACACAGAGTGTTGTATCGTTAGTTTTGAAGAAGTTAAGCACGTAGTTTCACACACAGTGTTGTAACGTTAGTTTTCATGTATTAAGCACTTAGTATCTCACACAATGTTGTATTGATAGTTTTGAAGAAGTTAAGCACTTAGTTTCACATACTGTGTTGTATCATTAGTTTCCATGAAGTTATGCACGTTGTTTCTCACACAATGTTGTAATGTTAGTTTTGAAGAAGTTAAGCACTTAGTTTCACATACTGTGTTGTAACCTTAGTTTCCATGAGGGTAGGAAGGTAGATTCTCAAACAGGTTTGTTTCGTTAGGTTTCATGAAGTTAAGGAAGTAGTTTCTCACACAGTCTTGTAACGTTGGTTTTTAGGTAGTTACTCAACAAGATTCGCACCCAGTTTTGTATCCTTAGTTTTCATGAAGTTAAGCAGGTAATTTCCTATTTCGTGTTATATCGTTAGATTTCATGAAGTTAAGCCGGTAGATTTTCAAACAGTTTTGTATCATCAGTTTTCATGAAGATAAGCACGTAGGTTCTAACAGAGTGGTGTATCGTTTCTTTTTATGAAGGTAAGCATGTAGGTTCTCACCCAGTGTTGTATCAATAGTTTTCATGAAGTTAAGCACTTAGTTTCTGATACAGTAGTATATCGCAAGTTTTCATGATGTTAATCACATAGTTTCACACGGAGTGTTGTATCGTTAATTTTGAAGATGTTAAGCACGTAGTTTCACACACAGTTGTGTAAAGTTAGTTTTCATGTATTTAAGCACTAAGTTTCTCACACAATGTTGTATTGTTAGCTTTGAAGAAGTTAAGCACTTTTTTTCACATACTGTGTTGTATCGTTAGTTTTCATGAAGGTAAGCCCGTAATTTCTCACACAATGTTGTATCATTAATTTTGAAGAAGTTAAGCACATAGTTTCACATACTGTGTTGTATCGTTAGTTTTCATGAAGTTAAGTATGTAGCACTTATATAGTGTTATATAGTTAGATTTCATGAAGTTAAGCAAATAGTTTCACACACAGTGTTGTATCGTTATTTTGAGGAAGTTAAGCACTTAGTTTCTAATACAGTGTTATATCTTAAGTTCTCATGAAGTTAAGCACATAGTTTCACACACTGTGTAGTATCGTCAGTTTTGAAGAAGTTAAGCATGTAGTTTCACACACAATGCTATAACGTTAGGTTTCATGAAGTTAAGCAAGTAGTTTCTCACACAGTGTTGTATCGTTTGCTTTTAAGTAGTTACTCAAGAAGATTCTGACACAGTGTTGTGTCGTTAGTTTTCATAAGTTAAGCAGGTAGTTTCATATACCGTGTTTTATTGTTAGATTTCATGAAGTTAAGCAGGTAGATTTTCAAACAGGTTTGTATCGTTAGTTTTCATGAAGTTAGCACGTAGATTCTAACACAGTGTGGTATTGTTACTTTTTATGAAGGTAAGAATGTAGTTTCTCACACAGTGTTGTATCAATAGTTTTCATAAAGTTAAGCACGTAGTTTCTAATACAGTGTTATATCGTAAGTTGTTATGAAGTTAAGCACATAGTTACACACACTGTGTTGTGTCGTTAGTTTTCATGAACTTCAGCAAGCAATTTCTCACACAGTGTTGTATCAATAGTTTTCATGAAGTTAAGCACGTAGTTTCTAACACTGTGTTATATCGTAAGTTTTCATGAAGTTAAGCACAAAGTTTCACACACAGTGTTGTATATTTAGTTTTGAAGAAGTTAAGCACATAGTTTCTAATACAGTGTTATATTGTAAGTTTTCATGAAGTGAAGCACATAGTTTCTCACACAGTGTTGTATCGTTAGTTTTCATGTATTTAAGCACGTAGTTTCTCACACAATTTTGTATTGTTAGTTTTGAAGAAGTTAAGCACTTAGTTTCACATAGTGTGTTGTATCATTAATTTCCATGAAGTTTAGCAGGTAGATTCTCAAACAGGTTTGTATCGTTAGGTTTCATGAAGTTAAGGAAGTAGTTTCTCACACAGTGTTGTATCGTTTGTTTTTAAGTAGTTACTCAGCAAAGTTCTCACACAGTGTTGTATCGTTAGTTTTCATGTAATTAGGCATGTAGTTTCTCACACAATGTTTTATCGTTAGTTTTGAATAAGTTAAGCACTTAGTTTCACATACTATGTTGTATCGTTATTTTTCATGAAGGTAAACACGCAGTTTCTCACACAATGTTGTATCGGTAGTTTTGAAGAAGTTAAGCACTAAGTTCCACATACTATGTTGTATCGTTAGTTTTCTTGAATTTAATCATGTAGATTGTCCTACAGTGTTATATAGTAAGTTTTCATGAAGTTAAGCACATAGTTTCACACTCAGTGTTGTACTGTTAGTTTTCATGAAGTTCAGCAATTAGTTTCACGCACAGTGTTGTATCCTTAGTTTTGAAGAAGTTAAGCACGTAGTTTCACACACAGTGTTGTATCATTAGTTTTCGTGAAGTTAAGCACGCAGTTTCTAACACAATGTTGTATCGCTAGTTTTGAAGAATTAAGCACGTAGTTTCACATACTGTGTTGTGTCGTTAGTTTTCATGAAGTTAAGTACATAGTTTCTCATATAGTGTTATATAGTTAGATTTCATGAAGTTAAGCACATAGTTTCACACACAGTGTTTTATCGTTAGTTTTCAAGAAGTTAAGCATTTATTTTCTTTTTTTATATATTTTTCTTATTTTATTTTCCTGTTTAAAAATAGATAAGAAACAAGGTTGCTTCACAAGTCAGTTCCAGGTCCCTCTCCGTTTCCCTCCCCTCCTCCTGTGACCTTCCCTCCACCCCCTTCCCCGTTATCCCCTCATTTCCCCAGGGAGGCTGAGGCCCTCCATGGGGGTGTGCATAGTCTGTCATTTCATATAGGGCAGGGCCTAGACCCTTCCCCAAGTGTTCAGGGTGACAGTGCACCTCACATTGTTCTATGGGAGTCCAAAGTCCGTGTGTATACTCGGGATGGGTACTGATCTGCTGCCCAAGGCTCAATAGATTCCCTAGGCCTCCTCACTGACACCCAGATTCAGGGGGTCTTGATCAGTCCCATGCTGGATTCCCAGGCTGATGCCTGGGATTCAAGAGTTAACCTTTGTCTGGTCAGCTGTTTCTGGGATTAAACCAGCCCAGTCTTAATCCCTTTGATCATCAGTCCTCCCTCTCTGTTACTGGCTTTCTTGGGTTCAGCTCAGTACTTAACCGAGGGAGTCTGCCTCTTCTCTGGCCATAGCATTGTAGGCTGGCACTCCACAGATCTATGTCTAAAATCCATATATGAGAGATTACATGCCATGTTTCTCTTTTTGTGACTGGGTTACCTCACTCAGGATGTTTTCTCTAGTGTCATCCATTTTCCTGCGAATCTCATGATTCCATTGATATTTTCCGCTGAATAGTACTCCATTGTGTAAATGTACCACATTTTCTCTATCTACTCTTCGGGTGAGGGACATCTAGGTTGCTTCCAAGTTCTGGCTATTACAAATAAAGCTGCTATGAACACAGTGGAACAGACATCTTTGTTGTATGAATGGGGATCTTTTGCCTAAGAGTGGAGTTGCTGGGTCTTGTAATAGGTTTATTCTCATTTTTCTGAGGAATCTCCATACTGATTTCCAAAGTGGCTGAACAAGTTGGCACTCCCACCAGCAATGGAGGAGTGTCCCCCTTTCACCACATCCTCTCCAGCATAAATTATCATTGGTGTTTTTGATTTTAGCCATTCTGACAGGAGTGAGACGATATCTCAGAGTTGTTTTGATTTGCATTTCCCGGATGGCTAAGGATGTTGAGCACTTTCTCAAGTGCCTCTCAGCCATTTTAGACTCCTCTATTGAAAACTCTCTATTTAGTTCTGCAGCCCACTTTTTAATTGGGTCCTTTGATGTTTTGGAGACTTGCTTCTTGAGTTCTTTGTAAATTTTGGAGATCAACTCTCTGTCAGATGTGGGATTAGTGAATATTTTTTCCCATTCTGTGGGCTGCCTTTTTGTCTTGCTGACTGTGTCCTTTGCCTTACAGAAACTTCTCAGTTTCAGGAGGTCCCATTTATTAATTGTTGATCTCACTGTCTGTGCTACTGGTGTTGTGTTCAGGAAGCTGTCTCCTGTACCAATTCGTTCAAGGGTACCACCCACTTTCTCTTCTAAGAGGTTCAGTGTGGCTGGATTTATGTTGAGGTCTTTGATCCATTTGGACTTAAGTTTTGTGCATGGCGATAAACATGGATCGATCTGCATTCTTCTACATGCCAGTCTCCAGTTATGCCAGCACCATTTGTTGAAGATGCTTTCTTTATTCCATTGTATATTTTTAGCTTCTTTGTCAAAGATCGGATGTTCATATGTGTGTGGGTTACTACCCGGGTTGTCAATTCTATTCCATTGGTCTACCTGTCTATTTTTGTGCCAATACCAAGCTGTTTTCAGGACTATAGCTCTATAATAGAGCTTGAGGTCAGGGATGGTGATGCCTCCAGACGTTGCCTTGTTGAACAGGGTTTTTTTGGCTATCTTGGGTCTTTTGTTTTTCCATACAAAATTGATTATTGTTCTTTCAAGGTCTGTGAAGAATTGTGCTGGGATTTTAATGGGGATTGCATTGAATCTGTAGATTCCTTTTGGCAGGATTGCCATTTTTACTACATTGATCCTACCTATCTAAGAGCATGGGAGATCTTTCCATTTTCTTAGGGCTTCTGTAATTTCTTTCTTTAAAGATTCAAAGTTCTTACGATACAGGTCTTTCACATGTTTGTTTAGCGTTACCCCAAGGTATTTTATGTTGTTTGTGGCAATTGTAAAGGGTGATGTTTCTCTGATTTCTTTTTCAGCCCTTTTATCATCTGTATAAAGTAGGGCTACTGATTTTCTTGAGTTGATCTTGTAGCCTGCCACTTTGCTGAAGGTGTTAATCAGCTATAAGATTTCCCTGGTAGAGTTCTTTGGGTCATTGATGTAAACTATCATATTGTCTGCAAATAGTGAGTTTGACCTCTTCCTTCCCAATTTGTATCCCCTTGATCCCCCTTTGTTGTCGTATGGCAATAGCTAGAACTTCAAGTACCATGTTGAAAAGGTATGGAGAAAGTGGACAGCCTTGTTTTGTTCCTGATTTTAGAGGAATTGCGTTGAGTTTCTGTCCATTTAGTTTGATGTTGGCTGTTGGTTTACTGTATATAGCTTTTATTATGTTTAAATATGTCCCTGTTATCCCAGATCTCAAAGGCTTTTTCAGCATCTAGTGAGATGATCATGTGATTTTTGTTTTTCAGCTTGTTTATATGGTGGATTACACTGATGGATTTTCGTATGTTGAACCATCCCTGCATCCCTGGGATGAAACCTACTTGATCGTGGTGAATGATTGTTTTGATGTGTTCTTGGATCCGATTTGCCAGTATTTTATTGAGTATTTTTGCATCAATGTTCATGAGGGATATTGGTCTGAAGTTCTCTTTCTTGGTTGTATCTTTGTGTGGCTTGGGGATCAAGGTTATTGAAGCCTCATAGAAAGAGTTTGGCAAAGACCCTTCTGCTTCTATTGTGTGGAACACTTTGAGAAGAATTGGTATAAGCTGTTCTTTGAATTTCTGGTAGAATTCTGCACTGAGGCCATCTCGACCTGGACTCTTTTTGATTGGGAGACTTTTGATGACTGCTTCTATTTCCATAGGGGTTATAGGTCTATTTAAATTGTTTATCTGTTCTTGATTTAGTTTTGACAAGTGATAGCTATCCAGGAAGTCATTCATTTCCTTTAAATTTTCGAATTTTGTGGAGTATAGGTTTTCAAAGTATGACCTAATAATTCTCTGGATTTCCTCAGAGTCTGTTGTTATGTCCCCCTTTTCATTTCTGATTTTGTTAATTTGCGTGTTCACTCTCTGCTGTTTGGTAAGTTTGGACAAAGCTTTGTCTATCTTGTTGATTTTCTCAAAGAACCAACTCTTCGTTGCATTGATTCTTTGTATTGTTTCCTGGTTTCTACTTGATTGATTTCAGCCCTCAATTTGATTATTTCCTGGCGTCTACTCCTCCTGGGGGTGTTTGCTTCTTTGTGTTCTAGAGCTTTCAGCTGTGATGTTAATTCTCTGGTATAACTGTTCTCCTGTTTCTTCATGTGAGCAATTAGTGCTATGAACTTCCCCTGTAGCACTGCTTTCAAAGTGTCCCATAGGTTTGGGTATGTTGTGTCTTCATTCTCATTGAATTCGAGGAAGTCTTTAATTTCTTTTTTTATTTCCTCTTTGACCCAGAGATGGTGCAGTTGAGCATTATTCAATTTCCATGAGTTTGTAGGTTTTCTGCAATTTGTGTTGTTGTTGAATTCTAATTTTAAAGCATGGTGGTCTGATAAGATGCATGGAGTTATTCCAATTTTTTTGTAGCTGCTTAGGTTTGATATGTTGCCAAGTATGTGGTTGATTTTTGAGAAGGTTCCATGTGGTGGTGACAAGAAGGTATATTCTTTTTTATGTGGAAGAAATGTTCTATAGATATCTGTTAATCCCAGTTGGGTCATTACTTCTATTAGACCCTTTGCTTCTTTGTTGAGTTTCTGTCTGGTATTCCTGTCTAGTGGTGAGAGTGGTGTGTTGAAATCTCCCACTATAACTGTGTGGGGCTTTAGATGAGATTTAAGTTCTAATAATGTTTCTTTAACGAATGTGGATGCGTTTGTATTTGGGGCATAGATGTTCAGGATAGACACTTCATCTTGGTGGGTTTCACCTGTGATGAGTATGTGATGACCTCCTTCATCTCTTTTGATTGATTTTATTTTAAAGTCTAGTTTGTTAGATATTAGGATTGCTACCCCTGCTTGTTTCTTGGGTCCATTTGATTGAAAAAATTTTTCCCAACCTTTAACTCTCAGGTAATACCTGTCTTTGAGGGTGAGGTGTGTTTCTTGTATGCAGCAGAAGGAAGGGTTCTGTCTTCGAATCCATTCTGCTAGTCTGTGTCTTTTTATTGGTGAGTTAAGGCCATTAATATTGAGGGATATTAAGGACCATTGATTGCTCATCCTTCTTTGATTTGCAATGGTTGTTGTTGGTGGAATAATGTGTGGAATTTCACCCCTTTGTTCTTTTGGCTGTTGGTAGAGAGGGATTCTCTAATGCTTATGCTTTTCTGGTTGTCGTTAGCTTCCTTGGGTTGGAGTTTTCCTTCCAAAATTTTCTGTAGGGCTGGGTTAGTGGACACATATTGCTTGAATCTAGTTTTGTCATGGAATATCTTGTTTTCTCTGTCTATATTGATTGAGAGCTTTGCCGGGTATAGTAGTCTGGGCTGGCATCCATGGTCTCTTAGTGTAGGTAGAAAATCTATCCAGGACCTTCTGGCTTTCAGAGTTTCCATGGAGAAATCAGGTGTAATTCTGATAGGCCTGCCTTTATATGTTATTGACCTTTTCCTTAGCTGCTCTTAATAGTCTTTCTTTATTCTGTATGTTTGGGTTCTTGATTATTATGTGGCAAGGGGATTTTTTTTTGTTGCCCACTCTATTTGGTGTTCTGTAGGCTTCTTGTACCTTCATTGGCATGTCTTTCTTAAGGTTGGGAAAGTTTTCTTTTATGATTTTGTTGAATATGCCTTCTGCCCCTTTGAGGTGGATTTCTCCTCCTTCTCCTATACCTATTATTCTTAGGTTTGGTCTTTTCATGGTGTCCCATATTTCTTGGATGTTTTGTGTTAAGGATTTGTTGATTTAAGGTTTTCTTTGGTTGATAAATCCATTTCTCCTAGTGTATCTTCAACACTTGAGATTCTCTCTTCCATCTCTTCTATTCTGTTGGTAATGCTTGTATCGGTAGTGCCTGACTGTTTGTCCAGCTTTTCTATTTTCTGCCTTTCTTCAGATTGTGTTTTTTTAATGTCTCTATTTCAGTTTTCAACCCTTGCAGTGTTTTCATTGCTTCTTGTAATTTTCTGTTTATCTTTTCATCCATTTGTTGCCTTATATGAATTTTTTGGTTTGTTCTTTCCTCCATTTCTTGCATTTTTTGGTCTGCTTTTTGTTCCATTTCTCGCATTTTGTGCTTTGTTTCTTCTTCCATTTCCTGCATTTTTTGGTTTGTTTCTTCTTCCATTTTTTCATTTTTTGCTTTGTTTTTTCTACCATTTCTTGCATTTTTTGCTTTGTTTCTTCTTCCATTTCCTGCCTTTTTTGGTATGTTTCTTCTTCCAATTCTTGCATTTTTTGCTTTGTTTTTTCTTCCATTTCTTGAATTTTTCGCTTCATTTCTTCTTCCATTTCCTGCCTCTTTTTGGTTTGTTTTTTCTTCCAATTCTTGCATTTTTTGGCTTGTTTTTTCTTCCATTTCTTGCATTTTTTGGTTTGTTTTTTTCTTCCATTTCTTTGAGGGATTTTCCTATATCCTCTTTTAGTGCCTCTATCATTTTCATGAAAGTGCTTTTAAGGTCATTCTCTTCTGCTTTGTTCGCATCGGAATGTTGGGGTCTTGCTGGTGTGCAGTCTCTAGAATCTGGCGGTGTCATATTTGTTTTTCTGTTGCTGAGTGTGTTTTTGTATTGTCTCTTTCCCATCTCTTCATCTAGTGGGTGCAAAAAGAGCCCCTTACTGGTCTGGGGACCAGAGTTCCCTTTTGGTGGGTGCTAGCAAGTCCAATAAGCTGGTCCCGTGGGTGGAGAAGAAGAACAGGAATCTCGGGCGCTTAGCCTCCTACCTGGTCCCCTGGACCCTATGCTGGGTCCTGTTGTACATGATCCGGAGCAGCTACTCCCCTGGTCTCCCTGGCTCCTCTGGTTTCCTGGTCTCATTGGAGGTAGAGAAGACCTGGAGTCTGGGGTGCTTGGCTCCTACCGGGATTGGGAGCTCTGTGCAGTTCTCAGGCGATCTGCAGGTACTGGAACATAGGCCTGGAAGCCGGCCTGTTTACCTGATGCTGCCAGAGGAACCACTGCTTCCCTGGCCTCCCAGCCTCCTCAGGTTTCCTGGTCTCTTTGGTAGGAGAGAAGACCTGGAGTCTGGGGTGCTTGGCTCCCGCCAGGATTGGGAGCTCTGTGCAGTTCCCAGGCGATCTGCAGGTACTGGAACACAGGCCTGGAAGCCGGCCTGTTTAACTCATGCTCCCGGAGGAACCGCTGCTTCCCTGGACTCCCAGCCTCCTCTGGTTTCCTGGTCTCCTTGGTGGGAGAGACGATCTGGAGACTGGGGTCCTTGGCTCCTGCTGGGATTGGGATCTCTTTGCAATTCCCAGGCAACCTGCAGGCACTGGAACACAGGCCGGGAAGCCGGCCTGTTTACCTGATGCTGCCAGAGGAACAGCTGCTTCCCTGGCCTCCCAGCCTCCTCTGGTTTCCTGGTCTCTTTGGTGGGTGAGAAGATCTGGAGTCTGGGGAAGCACTTATTTTCTAATACAGTGTTATATCGTAAGTTCTCATGAAGTTAAGCACAAACTTTCACACACTTTGTTGTATCGTTAGTTTTCATGAACTTCAGCAAGCAGTTTCACACACAGTGTTGTATCATTAGTTTTGAAGAAGTTAAAGACGTAGTTTCACACACAATGTTGTAACATTAATTTTCATGTATTTAAACACGTAGTTTCTCATTCAATGTTGTATTGTTAGTTTTGGAGTAGTTAAGCACTTAGATTCACATACTGTGTTATATCCTTAGTTTCCATGAAGTTAAGCAGGTAGATTCTCAAACAGGTTTGAATCGTTAGGTTTCATGAAGTTAACTAAGTAGTTTGTCACACAGTGTTGTATCGTTTGTTTTTAAGTAGTTACTCAAGAAGATTCTCACACAGTGTTGTATCATTAGTTTTCATGAAGTTAAGCACATAGTTTCATATACCGTGCTTTATCATTAGAGTTCATGAAGTTAAGCAGGTAGATTTTGAAACAGGTTTGTATCGTTAGTTTTCATGAAGTTAAGCACGTAGATTCTAACACAGTGTGGTATCGTTACTTTTTATGAAGGTAAGCATGTAGTTTCTCACACAGTTTTGTATCAATAGTTTTCATGAAGTTAAGCACATAGTTTCTAATACAGTCCTTTACTTCATGAAAACTTATGATACAACACTGTGTGTAAAACTATGTGCTTAACTTCATGAAAACTTACTATATAACTCTGTAAGAGAATCTACATGCTTAACTTCATGAAAGCTAACGATACAACATAGTATGTAGAACTAAGTGCTTAACTTCTTCAAAACTAAGTATACCACATTGTGTGAGAAACTACGTGCTTAACTTCATGAAAACAAATGATACAAAACTGTGTGAGTAACTACTTGCTTAACTTCATGAAACCTAACGATACAAACCTGTTTGAGAATCTACCTGCTTAACTTCATGGAAACTAACGATACAACACAGTATGTGAAACTAAGTGCTTAACTTCTTCAAAACTAACAATACCACATTTTGTGTGAAACTATGTGCTTAACTTCTTCAAAACTAACGATACAACACTGTGTGTGAAACTAAGTGCGTAATTCTTCAAAACTAACAATACAACATTGCGTGTGAAAGTATGTGCTTAACTTCTTCAAAACTAACGATACAACACAGTGTGTGAAATTATTTGCTGAAGTTCATGGAAGCTAATGATACAACACTGTGTGTGAAACTATGTGCTTAACTTCATGAAATCTAAGTATATAACACTATATGAGTAATTACGTACTTAACTTCATGAAAACTAAGGATACAACACAGTATGTGAAACTAAGTGCTTAACTTCTTCAAAACTAACGATACAACATTGTGTGAGAAACTACGTACTTAACTTCATGGAAACTAACGATACAACACAGTATGTGAATCTAAGTGCTTAACTTCTTCAAAACCAATGATACAACATTGTGTGAGAAACTACGTGTTTAACTTCATGAAATCTAACAATACAACACTGTGCGAGAATCATGTTGAGTAACTACCTAAAAACCAACGATACAACTCTGTGTGAGAAACTACTTGCTTAACTTCATGAAACCTAACGACACAAACCTGTTTGAGAATCTACCTGCTTACCTTCATGGAAACCAACGATACAGCACAGTATGTGAAACTAAGTACTTAACTTCTTCAAAACTAACAATACAACATTGTGTGAGAAACTACGTGCTTAAATACATGAAAACTAACAATACAACACTGTGTGTGAAATTACTCGCTGAACTTCAAGAAAACTAACGATACAACACTGTTTGTGAAACTATGTGCTTAAGTTCATGAAACTTATGATATAACACTGTAGGAGAAACTGCGTGATTAACTTCATGAAAAATAAGGAAACAACACTGTACATGAATCTACCTGCTTAACCTCTTCAAAACTAATGATACAATGCTGTGTGTGAAATTACTTGCTGAAGTTCATGAAAGCTAACGATACAACACTGTGTGTGAAACTATGTGCTTAACTTCATTAAATCTAACTATATAACACTATATGAGAAACTACGTACTTAACTTCATGAAAACTAACGATACAACACAGTATGTGAAACTACGTGCTTGACTTCTTCAAAATTAAGGATACAACATTGTGTGAGAAACTACGTGCTTTACTTCATGAAAACTAATGATACAACACTGTGTGTGAAACTACGTGCTTAACTTCTTCAAAACTAACGATACAACACTCTGTGTGAAACTATTCGCGGAACTTCATGAAACTCATGATAAACACTGTGCGTATAACTATGTGCTTAACTTCATGAAAACTTACTATATAACACTGTAGGAGAATCTACATGCTTAACTTCTTCAAAACTAATGATACAATACTGTGTGAGAAACTATGTGTTTAACATCATGAAAACTTACGATATAACACTGTATTAGAAAATAGGTGCTTATCTTCATAAAAACTATTGATACAACACTGTGTTAGAAACTACATGCTTTCCTTCATAAAAAGTAACGATACAACACTGTGTTAGAATCTACGTGCTTAACTTCATGAAAAGTAATGATACAAAGCTGTTTGAAAATCTACCTGCTTAACTTCATGAAATCCAACAATAAAACACGGTATATGAAACTACGTGCTTAACTTCATGAAAACTAATGATGCAACACTGTGTGAGAATGTACTCGAGTAACTACCTAAAAACTAATGATACAAAACTGTGTGAGAAACTACTTGCTTAACATCATGAAACCTAGCGATACAAACATGTTTGAGAATCTACCTGTTTAACTTCATGGAAACTAACGATACAACACAGTATGTGAAACTAAGTGCTTAACTTCTTCAAAACTAACAATACAACATTTTGTGAGAAACTACGTCCTTAAATACATGAAAACTAATGTTACAACATTGTGTGTGAAACAACGTGCTTAACTTCTTCAAAACTAACGATACAACACTGTGTGTGAAACTATGTGCTTAACTTCTTCAAAACTAACAATACAACCTTGTGTGTGAAATTCCTTGCTGAAGTTCATGAAAACTAACGATACAAAACAGTGTGTTGATCTATGTGCTTAATTTCATGAGAACTTACGATATAACAATGTATTAGAATCTACGTGTTTAACTTCTTAAAACCTAACGATACAACATTGTGTGAGAAACTACGTGTGTAACTTCATGGAAACTAACCATACAACACAGTATGTGAAACTAAGTGCTTACATTCTTCAAAACTAACGATACAAAATTGTGTTAGAAACCACGTGCTTAACTTCATGGAAACTAACGATACAACACAGTATGTGAAACTACGTGCTTAACTACTTCTAAACTAACAATACAACATTGTTTGAGAAACTAAGTGCTTAAATACTTGAAAACTAATGTTACAACACTGTGTGTGAAACTATGTGCTTAACTTCTTCAAAACTAACGATACAACACTGTGTTAGAATCTACCTGCTTAAATTCATGAAACCATACGATATAACACGGTATATGAAACTACGTGCTTAACTTCATGAAAACTAACGATACAACACTGTGTGAGAATCTTGTTGAGTAACTACTGAAAAACAAACGATACAACACTGTGTGAGAAACTACTTCCCTAACTTCATGAAAACTAACGATACAAACGTGTTTGCTTACCTTCATGGAAACTAGAGATACTACACAATATGTGAAAATAAGTGCTTAACTTCTTCAAAACTAACGATACAACATTGTGTGAGATACTACTTGCTTAAATACATGAAAACTAACGATACAACACTGTGTGTGAAACTATGTTCCTAACTTCATGAAAACTTACAATATAACACTGTATTAGAAATACGTGCTTAACTTCTTCAAATCTAACGATAGAACACTGTGTGTGTAATTACTTGCTGAACTTCAAGAAAACTAACGATACAACACTGTTTTTGAAACTAAGTGCTTAACTTCGTGAGAACTTATGATCTAACACTGTAGGAGAAACTATGTGCTTAACTTCATGAAAAATAACGGAACAACACTGTGCATGAATCTACGTGCTTAACCTCTTCAAAACTAACGATACAACACTGTGTGTGAAATTACTTGCTGAAGTTCATGAAAACTAATGATACAACAACGTGTGTAAAACTATGTGCTTAACTTCATGAGAACTTACGATATAACACTGTGTTAGAATCTACGTGCTTAACTTCTTCAAAACTAATGATACAACACTGTGTTTGAAAGTATGTGCTTAACTTCATGAAATCTAATATTATTATATCACACTATATATATAACAATATAGTTATATAACACTATATGAGAAAGTACGTACTAACTTCATGAAAACTAACACATACAACATAGCATGTAGTTCCACAAACAATGTTGTATCATTAGTTTTCAAGAAGTTATGCTAACCCTTGGGCAGCAGATCAGTACCCATCCCAAGTATACACACGGACTTTGGACTCCCATAGAGCAATGTGAGGTGCACTCTCACCCTGAACTCTTGGGGAAGGGTCTAGGCCCTGCCCTATATGAAATGACAGACTATGCACACCCCCATGGAGGGCCTCACCCTCCCTGGGGAAATGAGGGGATAACGGGGGGGTTGGGGAGAGGGCTCGGGAGGAGGGGAGGGAATGGGAGAGGGACCTGGAACTCACTTGTGAAGCAACCTCATTTCTTATCTAAATTTAAACTGGAAAATAAAATAAAAAAAAGAAGTTATGCATGTAGTGTCTAACACAGTGTTCTCTCATTAGTGTCAAGAATTTAAGCATGTAGTTTCTCACACAGTGTGTATGGTTAGTTTTCAAGAAGTTAATAATGCAGTTTCCAACAGTGGTGTATCGTTAGTTTACAAGAATTATGCATATACATTCTCACATAGTTTTGTATTGCTAGTTTTGAAGATGTTAATCATGTAGTTTCTCACGGAGTGTTGTAATATTATTTTTTTAATAAGTTAAGCGTGTAGTTTCATACACAGTGTTGTATAATTAGCTTTCAAGAAGTTAAGCATGTAAATCCTCCCACAGTGTAGTATCTTTAGTTTTCAAGAAGTTAAGCATGGGCTGGACGGTGGTGGCACAAGCCTTTAATCCCAGCACTCGGGAGGCAGAGGCAGGGGGATCTCTGTGAGTTTGAGGCTGGGCTGGACCGATAGCCTCCTAAACAATACAGAGAAACCGTGTCTCGTAAAAACCAAAAAAAGAAAAAAGAAGTTAAGCATGTAGTTTCTCACACTGTGTTGTATCCTTATTTTTCAAGAGGTTAAGCAATTAGTTTCTCACCCAGGGAGAATGTTTTCAAGAAGATAATTTCGTAGTTTCACATACAGTGTTGTATTGTTTGTTGTAAAGAAGTTACATATGTAGTTTCTCACACAGTGTTGTGTAGATAGTTTTCAAAAAGGTAAGCACGTAGTTTCGCACACAGTGTTGTATCGTTATTTTTAAAGAAGTTACACATGTAGTTTCTCACTTAGTCTTGTATCGTTAATTTTTAAGAAGATAAGCAGGTAGGTTCTCACACAGTGCTGTATCGTTAGTTTTCACGAATTTAGGCATGTAGTATCTCACACAGTGTTGTATTGTTATTTTTAAAGAAGTTATGCTAGCAGTTTCTCACAATATATTGTATCATTAATTTTCAAGAAGTTACGCATATACATTCTCACATAGTGATGTATGTTTAGTTTTGAAGAAGACATGCATGTAGAGTCTCAGGAAGTGTTGTATCGTTAGTTTTAAAGAAGTTTTTCGTGTGGTTTCTCACACAGTGTTGCATTGTTTGTTTTCACTACATTATACTTATAGATTCTCCCACAGTGTTCTATCATTAATTTATAGTAAGTTTTGCATGTAGTTTCTGATACAGTGTTGTATCATTATTTTTCACGAACAAAGGCTTATAGATTCTCACACAGAGTTGTGTCATTAGTTTTCCAGAAGTTTGTCACGTAGTTTCTCAAACAGTGTTGTATCGTTAGTTTTGAAGAAGTTATGCATGTAGTTTCTCACGCAGTGTTGTATCGTTAGTTTTTAAGCAGTTAAGCATGTAGGTCCTCACACAGTGTTGTACATTAGCTTTCAAGAAGTTAAGCACGTAGATTCTCCAACAGTGTAGTATCTTTAGTTTTCAAGAAGTTAAGCATATAGTCTCTCACACATTTTTGTTTTGTTAGTTTTCAAGAATTAAGCACGTAATTTCTCACAGTGTTGTATTGTTAGTTTTCACGAAGTTATGCATGTAGTTTCTCACAGATTTTGTGTCATTAATTTTATAGAAGTTACATGTATTTTCTCCCACCGTTCTGTGTCATTAGTTTTCAAGTCGTTACACATGTAGTTTCTCACACAGTGTTGTATCGTTTGTTTTCAAGAATTTAAGCGTGTAATTTCTCACACAGTGTTGTATCGATAGTTGTCAAGAAGTTAATAATGTATTTTCTCAAACAGTGTTGTATCATTAGTTTTCAAGAGGTTAAGCAAGTAGTTTCTCACACAGGGAGAACGTTTTCAAGAAGATAAGCACGTAGTTTCACACACAGTGTTGTATCATTTGTTTTAAGGAAGTTACATATGTAGTTTCTCACATACTGTTGTATTGGTCGTTTTCAAGATGTAGAGCAGATATCTTCTCATACATTTTTGTATCGTTAGTTTTCAAGAGGTTATGCATGTGGTTTCTCACACAGTGTTGTGTCGTTAGTTTTAAAGACGTTACATATGTAGTTTGTCACTTAGTCTTGTATCGTTAGTTTTTAAGAAGTTACGCATGTATTTTCTCACACAGTTTTGTATGGTTAGTTTGCAAGAAGTTACGCATGTGGTTTCTTACACAGTGTTGTGTCATAATTTTTAGGAAGTTAAGCAAGTAGTTTCTCACACAGTGTTGAATCGTTAGTTTTCACAAAGTTATGCATGTAGATTCTCACAGAGTTTGTGTCGTTAATTTTATAGAAGTTACATATGTATTTACTCACACAGTGTTTTGTGGTTAGTATTCAAGAAGTTAATAACGTAGTTTCTCACACAGTGTGGTGTGTTGGGGAAGTCCTTTGTCAATAAAGCACTGTTGAGCCAATAGAAATCTAGACATGTGGGACTAGGAGTCCAGGAGAATTCTGGGAAGGAGAAACACAGGAGATTCGACATGTAATACCATGGGGTAGGAGCCCGGAAACTTTTCCGGTAAGAGACATACTTAGATTAACAATTATGGGGTAACTACTTAAGTCAGAGCTAGCCAGTAAGAAATAAGCAAGGCCAACAGCTTCATAACTAATATAGCCTCTGTGTGTTTACTTGGGACTGATTCAGCTCTAGAATGAGACTGGGGGGAAGGCTCCTCTCAAGGAAAACGCTTCTCTTTACAGTTGTGACATTAGTTTTCAAGACGTTACACATATATTTTCTAACATAGTGTTGTATCGTTAGTTTACAAGAATTTAAGGATGTAATTTCTCACACTGTGTTGTATCAATACATTTCAAGATGTTGATAACATAGTTTCTCACAGAGTGTTGTGTCCTAAGTTTTCAAGAGGTTAAGCAAGTAGTTTCTCACACAGGGAGAACGTTTTCAATAAGATAAGCTCGTAGTTTCACATACAGTGTAGTATCGTTTGTTTTAAAGAAGTTACATATGTAGTTTATCACAAAGTTTTGTATAGTTAGCATTCAAGGAGTTAAGCACGTAGTTTCACATACAGTTTTGTATCATTAGTTTGAAAAAAGTTACATATGTAGTTTCTCACACAGTGTTGTATCATTAGTTTTCAAGACATTACACATGTTTTCTCACACAGAGCTGTATCGTTAGTTTTCAAGAAGTTAAGCACGTAGTTTCTCACACAGTGTTGTATCTTTAGTTTTCACCAATTTATGTGTGTAGTTTTTCACACAGTGTTGTATCATTAGTTTTCAAGAAGTTAAGCATGTAGTTTCTCACACAGTGTTGTATTATTAGTTTTCAAGAAGTTAAACACGTAGTTTCTCACACAGTGTTGTATCTTTAGTTTTCACCAATTTATGTGTGTAGTTTTTCACACATTATTTTTCAAGAGGTTAAGAATGTAGTTTCACACACAGTGTTGTATCGTTAGTTTTAAAGAAGTTACATATGTAGTTTCTCACTTAGTCTTGGATCATTAGTTTTTAAGAAGTTAAGCACGTATTTTCACACACAGAGTTATATCATTAGTTTTTAAGAAATTAAGCACGCAGTTTCTCACACAGTTTTGTATCGATAGTTTTCAAGAACTTAAGCAAGTAGTTTCTCACACAGTGTTGTATCGTTAGTTTTCATGAAGTTATGCATATAGTTTCTACAAAGTGTTGTATCATTTGTTTTCAAGAAGTTACACATGTATTGTCTAACACAGTGTTGTATCATTAGTTTTGAAGAATTTCAGCATGTAGTTTTTCACACAGTGTTGTATGGTTAGTTTTCAAGAAGTTAATAATGTAATTTCATACAGTGTTGTATCGTTAGTTTTCAAGATGTTACACGTATACATTCTCATATAGTGTTGTATTCCTAGTTTTGAAGAAATTATGCATATAGTTTCTCACACAGTGTTGTATATTTAGCTTTTAAGAAGTTAAGCATGTAGTTTCTCTCTCAGAGTTGTATCATTAGCTTTCAAGAAGTTAAGCACGTAGATTCTCCCACAATGTAGTATCTTTAGTTTTCAAGACATTACACATGTAGTTTCTCACACAGTGTTTTATCCTTAGGTTACAAGAGATTAAGCAATTTGTTTCTCACACAGTGAGAACGTTTTCAACAAGATAAGCTCATAGTTTCACATAGAGTATTGTATCATTTGTTTTAAAGAAGTTACATATGTAGTTTCTCACACAGTTTTGTATTGTTAGTATTAAAGAAGTTAAGCATTTAGTTTCACATACAGTGTTGTATCGTTAGTTTGAAAGAAGTTACATACGTAGATTCTCACACAGTGTTATAACATTAGTTTTCAAGTTGTTACACATGTAGTTTCTCACACAGTGTTGTATCCTTAGTTTTCAAGAGGTTAAGCATGTATTTTCTCACACAGGGAGAACCTTTTCAGGAAGTTAAGCATGTAGCTTCACACACAGTGCTGTATGATTAGTTTTCAAGAAGTTAAGCATGTAGATTCCCCCACAGTGTGGGATCTTTAGTTTTCAAGAATTTAAGCGTGTAGTTTCGCACACAGTGTTGTGTCCTTAGTTTTCAAGAGGTTAAGTAAGTGATTTCTCACAAAGGGAGAACGTTTTCATGAAGATAAGCTCATAGTTTCACATAGCGTGTTGTATGGTTTGTTTTAAAGAAGTTGCATATGTAGTTTCTCACACAGTTTTGTATTGCTAATTTTCAAGAAGTTAAGCACGTATTTTCACATAGAGTGTTGTATCATTAGTTTTCAAGAAGTAGAGCACGCATTTTCTCACACATTTTTGTATCATTAGTTTTCAAGAAGTAGAGCACGTATTTTCTCACACATTTTTGTATCATTAGTTTTCAAGAAGTTAAGCACGCTGTTTCTCACACAGTGTTTTATCGTTAGTTTTCACGAAGTTATGCGTGTAGTTTCTCACACAGTGTTGTTTCATTAGTTTTCAAGACGTTACACATGTAGTTTCTAACACAGTGTTGTATCATTAGTTTTCAAGAATTTAAGCATGTAATTTCTCACACAGCATTGTATCGATAGTTTTCAAGAAGTTGGTAATGTAGTTTCTCTCACAGTGTTGTATCATTAGTTTTCAAGATGTTATGCATGTAGTTTCTCACACAGTGTTTTATCCTTAGTTTTCAAGAAGTTAAGCATGTACTTTCACACACCGTCTTGTATCCTTAGTTTTCAGGAGGTTAAGCATGTAGTTTCACAGTGAGAAACTTTTCGAAAAGTAAAGCACGTAGATTCACACACAGTGTTGTAGCGTTAGATTTAAGGGAGTTAAATATGTAGTGTCTAACTTCGTCTTGTATCGTTAGTTTTTAAGAAGTTAAGCATGTATTTTTCTCACACAGTTTTGTATCATTTGTTTCAAGAATTTAAGCATGTAGTTTCTCACACAGTTTTGTATGGTTAGTTTTCAAGAAGTTAATAACGTAGTTTCACACCGTGTTGTATCGTTTTCAAGAAGTTACGCGTATACATTTTCACAATGTGTTGTATTGCTAGTTTTGAAGAAGTTATGCACGTAGTTTCTCATGCAGTGTTGTATCCTTAGGTTTTAGGAGGTTAAGCAAGTAGTTTGTCACACAGGATGAATGTTTTCAAGAAGATAAGCTCGTAGTTTCACATACAGTGTTGTATTGTTAGTTTCAAAGAAGTTACATATGTAGTTTCTCACAGTGTTGTATTTTTAGTTTTCACCAAGTGTTGCGTGTAGTTTCTCACGCAGTTTTGTATTGTTCGTTTTCAATACGTTATGCTTATAGATTCTCACATAGTGCTGTATCGTTAACTTTCGGTAAGTTTTGCATGTAGTCTCTGATACAGTGTTGTATCAATATTTTTCACGAACATGAGCTCATATATTCTCACACAGTGTTGTAATCATTAGTTTTCAAGAAGTTTGTCATGAAGTTTCTCACACAGTGTTGTATCGTTAGTTTTCAAGAAGTTACGCATATACATTCTCACATATTGTTGTATGGTTAGTTTTGAAGAAGTTATGCCTGTAGTTTCTCTCTCAGTGTTGTATCGTCAGATTTCAAAAAGTTATGCTTAGAGTTTCTCACACAGTGTTTTATCTTTTATATTCAAGAAGTTAAGCATGTAGTTTCTCACACAGTATTATATCCTTAGTTGTGAAGAGGTTATGCACGCTGATTCTCACACAGTATTGTATTGTTCCTTTTCAAGAAGTTATGCATGTAGTTTCTCACACAGTGTTGTATCATCAGATTTCAAAAAGTTATGCTTCGAGTTTCTCACACAGTATTTTATCGTTAGTTTCAAGAAGTTACGCAGCAGTTTCTCACACAGTGTTTTATACTTAGTTTTCAAGAAGTTAAGCATGTATTTTGTCACACAGTGTTGTATCATTAGTTTTAAAGAAGTTAAGCATTAAGTTTCTCACACAGTGTGGTATTGTTAGATTTCAAGAAGTTTTGCTTGCAGTTTCTCACACAGTGTTGCATCCTTAGTTTTAATGAAGTTACATATGTTTTTTCTCAGTGTTGTATCATTAGTTTTCAAGAAGTTAAGCACATAGTTTCTCACACAGTGTTGTATTTTTAGTTTTCAAGAAGTTAAGCATATACATTCTCACGTAGTGTTGTATGGTTAGTTTTCAAGAAGTTATGCATGTAGTTTCTCACGCATTTTTTATCTTTAGTTTTAAAGAAGTTATGCATGTAGTTTCTCATGCAGTGTTGTATCGTTAGTTTTCACTAAGTCACCCTGATAGATTCTCACACACTGTTGTATCGTTAATTTTCAATAAGTTTCACCTGTAGTCTCTGATACAGTGTTGTATTGTTTGTTTTCAAGAACTTAAGCTTAGACATTCTCACAGAGTAATGTATCCTTAGTTTTCAAGAAATTTGTCATAAAGTTTCTCACACAGTGTTTTATACTTAGTTTTCAAGAACTTAAGTATGTAGTTTCTCACACACCGTTTTATGTTTACTTTTAAATAAGTTATGCATGTTGTTTCTCATCCTGTGTTATTTCATTAGTTTTAAAGAAGTTGTGCTTGCAGTTTCTCACAAAATGTTGTATCGTTAGTTTTCACGCAGTTATGCATGTATTTTCTCACACAGTTTTGTATTGTTAGTTTTAAAGAAGTTACGTATGTAGTTTCTCACACAGTCTTGTGTCGTTAGTTTTCAAGAAGTTAAGGACATAGTTTCTCACACAGTTTTGTATCATTAGATTTTAAGAAGTTTCACATGTAGTTTCACACACGTTTGTATTGTTAGTTTTAAGGAAGTTAAGCACATAGTTTCTCAAAGAGTGTTGTTTCTTTAGTTTTCAAGAAGTTAAGCACATAGTTTCTCACACAGTATTGTATCATATTTTTCAAGAATTTATGCATGTAGTTAATCACACAGTGTTATATGGTTAAGTTTAAATAACTTACATATGTATTTTCTCATACAGTGTTCTATAGTTTTTTTCAAATGTTTAGCACATAGTTTCTCACACAGTATTGTATCTTTAGTTTAAAGAATTTAAGCATGTAGATTCACACACAGTGTTGTATCGATAGTTTTGAAGAAGTTAAGCACATACTTTCACACACAGTGTTTTATCTTTAGTTTTGAAGAAGTTAAGCATATACTTTCACACACAGGGTTGTATCGTTAGTTTTGAAGCAGTTAAGCATGTAGTTTCACACACACTGCTGTATCGTTAGTTTTGAAGAAGTTAAGCATGTAGTTTCACACACAGTGTTTTATCTTTAGTTTTGAAGAAGTTAAGCATGTAGTTTCACACACAGTGCTGTATCGTTAGTTTTGAAGAAGTTAAGCATGTAGTTTCACACACAGTGTTGTATCGTTAGTTTTGAAGAAGTTAAGCACATACTTTCACACACAGTGTTTTATCTTTAGTTTTGAAGAAGTTAAGCATGTAGTTTCACACACAGTGCTGTATCGTTAGTTTTGAAGAAGTTAAGCATGAAGTTTCACACACAGTGTTTAATCTTTAGTTTTGGAGAAGTTAAGCACATACTTTCACACACAGTGTTGTATCGTTAGTTTTGAAGAAGTTAAGCTCATACTTTCACACACAGTGTTTTATCCTTAGTTTTGAAGAAGTTAAGCACATACTTTCACACACAGTGTTGTATCGTTAGTTTTGTAGAAGTTAAACATGTAGATTCACACACAGTGTTGTATCGATAGTTTTGAAGAAGTTAAGCACATACTTTCACACACAGTGTTTTATCTTTAGTTTTGAAGAAGTTAAGCATATACTTTCACACACAGGGTTGTATCGTTAGTTTTGAAGCAGTTAAGCATGTAGTTTCACACACACTGCTGTATCGTTAGTTTTGAAGAAGTTAAGCATGTAGTTTCACACACAGTGTTTTATCTTTAGTTTTGAAGAAGTTAAGCATGTAGTTTCACACACAGTGCTGTATCGTTAGTTTTGAAGAAGTTAAGCATGTAGTTTCACACACAGTGTTGTATCGTTAGTTTTGAAGAAGTTAAGCACATACTTTCACACACAGTGTTTTATCTTTAGTTTTGAAGAAGTTAAGCACATACTTTCACACACAGTGTTGTATCGTTAGTTTTGAAGAAGTTAAACATGTAGATTCACACACAGTGTTGTATCGATAGTTTTGAAGAAGTTAAGCACATACTTTCACACACAGTGTTTTATCTTTAGTTTTGAAGAAGTTAAGCATATACTTTCACACACAGGGTTGTATCGTTAGTTTTGAAGCAGTTAAGCATGTAGTTTCACACACACTGCTGTATCGTTAGTTTTGAAGAAGTTAAGCATGTAGTTTCACACACAGTGTTTTATCTTTAGTTTTGAAGAAGTTAAGCATGTAGTTTCACACACAGTGCTGTATCGTTAGTTTTGAAGAAGTTAAGCATGAAGTTTCACACACAGTGTTTAATCTTTAGTTTTGGAGAAGTTAAGCACATACTTTCACACACAGTGTTGTATCGTTAGTTTTGAAGAAGTTAAGCTCATACTTTCACACACAGTGTTTTATCTTTAGTTTTGAAGAAGTTAAGCACATACTTTCACACACAGTGTTGTATCGTTAGTTTTGAAGAAGTTAAGCATGTAGTTTCAAACACAGTGCTGTATCGTTAGTTTTGAAGAAGTTAAGCATGTAGTTTCACACACAGTGTTGTATCGTTAGTTTTGAAGAAGTTAAGCACATACTTTCACACACAGTGTTGTATCGTTTGTTTTGAAGAAGTTAAGCATGTAGTTTCACACACAGTGTTGTATCGTTAGTTTTGAAGAAGGTAAGCACATACTTTCACACACAGTGATGTATCGTTAGTTTTGAAGAAGTTAAGCACATACTTTCACACACAGTGTTGTGTCGTTTGTTTTGAAGAAGTTAAGCTCATACTTTTATCTTCAGTTTTGAAGAAGTTAAGCACATACTTTCACACACAGTGTTGTATTGTTAGTTTTGAAGAAGTTAAGCATGTAGTTTCACACACAGTGCTGTATCGTTAGTTTTGAAGAAGTTAAGCATGTAGTTTCACACACAGTGTTGTATCGTTAGTTTTGAAGAAGTTAAGCACATACTTTCACACACAGTGTTTTATCTTTAGTTTTGAAGAAGTTAAGCACATACTTTCACACACAGTGTTGTATCGTTAGTTTTGAAGAAGTTAAACATGTAGATTCACACACAGTGTTGTATCGATAGTTTTGAAGAAGTTAAGCACATACTTTCACACACAGTGTTTTATCTTTAGTTTTGAAGAAGTTAAGCATATACTTTCACACACAGGGTTGTATCGTTAGTTTTGAAGCAGTTAAGCATGTAGTTTCACACACACTGCTGTATCGTTAGTTTTGAAGAAGTTAAGCATGTAGTTTCACACACAGTGTTTTATCTTTAGTTTTGAAGAAGTTAAGCATGTAGTTTCACACACAGTGCTGTATCGTTAGTTTTGAAGAAGTTAAGCATGTAGTTTCACACACAGTGTTGTATCGTTAGTTTTGAAGAAGTTAAGCACATACTTTCACACACAGTGTTGTATCGTTAGTTTTGAAGAAGTTAAGCTCATACTTTCACACACAGTGTTTTATCTTTAGTTTTGAAGAAGTTAAGCACATACTTTCACACACAGTGTTGTATCGTTAGTTTTGAAGAAGTTAAGCATGTAGTTTCACACACAGTGTTGTATCGTTAGTTGTGAAGAAGGTAAGCACATACTTTCACACACAGTGATGTATCGTTAGTTTTGAAGAAGTTAAGCACATACTTTCACACACAGTGTTGTGTCGTTTGTTTTGAAGAAGTTAAGCACATACTTTCACACACAGTGTTTTATCTTTAGTTTTGAAGAAGTTAAGCACATACTTTCACACACAGTGTTGTATCGTTAGTTTTGAAGAAGTTAAGCATGTAGTTTCACACACAGTGTTGTATCGTTAGTTTTGAAGAAGTTAAGCACATACTTTCACACACAGTGTTTTATCTTTAGTTTTGAAGAAGTTAAGCACATACTTTCACACACAGTGTTGTATCGTTTGTTTTGAAGAAGTTAAGCATGTAGTTTCACACACAGTGTTTTATCTTTAGTTTTGAAGAAGTTAAGCATGTAGTTTCACACACAGTGTTTTATCTTTAGTTTTGAAGAAGTTAAGCACATACTTTCACACACAGTGTTGTATCGTTAGTTTTGAAGCAGTTAAGCATGTAGTTTCACACACAGTGCTGTATCGTTAGTTTTGAAGAAGTTAAGCATGTAGTTTCACACACAGTGTTTTATCTTTAGTTTTGAAGAAGTTAAGCATGTAGTTTCACACACAGTGCTGTATCGTTAGTTTTGAAGAAGTTAAGCATGTAGTTTCACACACAGTGCTGTATCGTTAGTTTTGAAGAAGTTAAGCATGAAGTTTCACACACAGTGTTTAATCTTTAGTTTTGGAGAAGTTAAGCACATACTTTCACACACAGTGTTGTATCGTTAGTTTTGAAGAAGTTAAGCTCAGACTTTCACACACAGTGTTTTATCTTTAGTTTTGAAGAAGTTAAGCACATACTTTCACACACAGTGTTGTATCGTTAGTTTTGAAGAAGTTAAGCATGTAGTTTCAAACACAGTGCTGTATCGTTAGTTTTGAAGAAGTTAAGCATGTAGTTTCACACACAGTGTTGTATCGTTAGTTTTGAAGAAGTTAAGCACATACTTTCACACACAGTGTTTTATCTTTAGTTTTGAAGAAGTTAAGCACATACTTTCACACACAGTGTTGTATCGTTAGTTTTGAAGAAGTTAAGCACATACTTTCACACACAGTGTTGTATCGTTAGTTTTGAAGAAGTTAAACATGTAGATTCACACACAGTGTTGTATCGATAGTTTTGAAGAAGTTAAGCACATACTTTCACACACAGTGTTTTATCTTTAGTTTTGAAGAAGTTAAGCATATACTTTCACACACAGGGTTGTATCGTTAGTTTTGAAGCAGTTAAGCATGTAGTTTCACACACACTGCTGTATCGTTAGTTTTGAAGAAGTTAAGCATGTAGTTTCACACACAGTGTTTTATCTTTAGTTTTGAAGAAGTTAAGCATGTAGTTTCACACACAGTGCTGTATCGTTAGTTTTGAAGAAGTTAAGCATGAAGTTTCACACACAGTGTTTAATCTTTAGTTTTGGAGAAGTTAAGCACATACTTTCACACACAGTGTTGTATCGTTAGTTTTGAAGAAGTTAAGCACATACTTTCACACACAGTGTTTTATCTTTAGTTTTGAAGAAGTTAAGCACATACTTTCACACACAGTGTTGTATCGTTAGTTTTGAAGAAGTTAAACATGTAGATTCACACACAGTGTTGTATCGATAGTTTTGAAGAAGTTAAGCACATACTTTCACACACAGTGTTTTATCTTTAGTTTTGAAGAAGTTAAGCATATACTTTCACACACAGGGTTGTATCGTTAGTTTTGAAGCAGTTAAGCACGTAGTTTCACACACACTGCTGTATCGTTAGTTTTGAAGAAGTTAAGCATGTAGTTTCACACACAGTGTTTTATCTTTAGTTTTGAAGAAGTTAAGCATGTAGTTTCACACACAGTGCTGTATCGTTAGTTTTGAAGAAGTTAAGCATGTAGTTTCACACACAGTGTTGTATCGTTAGTTTTGAAGAAGTTAAGCACATACTTTCACACACAGTGTTTTATCTTTAGTTTTGAAGAAGTTAAGCACATACTTTCACACACAGTGTTGTATCGTTAGTTTTGAAGAAGTTAAACATGTAGATTCACACACAGTGTTGTATCGATAGTTTTGAAGAAGTTAAGCACATACTTTCACACACAGTGTTTTATCTTTAGTTTTGAAGAAGTTAAGCATATACTTTCACACACAGGGTTGTATCGTTAGTTTTGAAGCAGTTAAGCATGTAGTTTCACACACACTGCTGTATCGTTAGTTTTGAAGAAGTTAAGCATGTAGTTTCACACACAGTGTTTTATCTTTAGTTTTGAAGAAGTTAAGCATGTAGTTTCACACACAGTGCTGTATCGTTAGTTTTGAAGAAGTTAAGCATGTAGTTTCACACACAGTGTTGTATCGTTAGTTTTGAAGAAGTTAAGCACATACTTTCACACACAGTGTTTTATGTTTAGTTTTGAAGAAGTTAAGCACATACTTTCACACACAGTGTTGTATCCTTTGTTTTGAAGAAGTTAAGCATGTAGTTTCACACACAGTGTTTTATCTTTAGTTTTGAAGAAGTTAAGCATGTAGTTTCACACACAGTGCTGTATCGTTAGTTTTGAAGAAGTTAAGCATGAAGTTTCACACACAGTGTTTAATCTTTAGTTTTGGAGAAGTTAAGCACATACTTTCACACACAGTGTTGTATCGTTAGTTTTGAAGAAGTTAAGCTCAGACTTTCACACACAGTGTTTTATCTTTAGTTTTGAAGAAGTTAAGCACATACTTTCACACACAGTGTTGTATCGTTAGTTTTGAAGAAGTTAAGCATGTAGTTTCAAACACAGTGCTGTATCGTTAGTTTTGAAGAAGTTAAGCATGTAGTTTCACACACAGTGTTGTATCGTTAGTTGTGAAGAAGGTAAGCACATACTTTCACACACAGTGATGTATCGTTAGTTTTGAAGAAGTTAAGCACATACTTTCACACACAGTGTTGTGTCGTTTGTTTTGAAGAAGTTAAGCTCATACTTTCACACACAGTGTTTTATCTTTAGTTTTGAAGAAGTTAAGCACATACTTTCACACACAGTGCTGTATCGTTAGTTTTGAAGAAGTTAAGCATGTAGTTTCACACACAGTGTTGTATCGTTAGTTTTGAAGAAGTTAAGCACATACTTTCACACACAGTGTTTTATCTTTAGTTTTGAAGAAGTTAAGCACATACTTTCACACACAGTGTTGTATCGTTAGTTTTGAAGAAGTTAAGCATGTAGTTTCACACACAGTGTTTTATCTTTAGTTTTGAAGAAGTTAAGCATGTAGTTTCACACACAGTGTTTTATCTTTAGTTTTGAAGAAGTTAAGCACATACTTTCACACACAGTGTTGTATCGTTAGTTTTGAAGAAGTTAAGCATGTAGTTTCACACACAGTGCTGTATCGTTAGTTTTGAAGAAGTTAAGCATGTAGTTTCACACACAGTGTTTTATCTTTAGTTTTGAAGAAGTTAAGCATGTAGTTTCACACACAGTGTTGTATCGTTAGTTTTGAAGAAGTTAAGCATGTAGTTTCACACACAGTGCTGTATCGTTAGTTTTGAAGAAGTTAAGCATGAAGTTTCACACACAGTGTTTAATCTTTAGTTTTGGAGAAGTTAAGCACATACTTTCACACACAGTGTTGTATCGTTAGTTTTGAAGAAGTTAAGCTCATACTTTCACACACAGTGTTTTATCTTTAGTTTTGAAGAAGTTAAGCACATACTTTCACACACAGTGTTGTATCGTTAGTTTTGAAGAAGTTAAGCATGTAGTTTCAAACACAGTGCTGTATCGTTAGTTTTGAAGAAGTTAAGCATGTAGTTTCACACACAGTGTTGTATCGTTAGTTGTGAAGAAGGTAAGCACATACTTTCACACACAGTGTTGTATCTTTAGTTTTGAAGAAGTTAAGCATATACTTTCACACACAGTGTTGTATCGTTAGTTTTGAAGAAGTTAAGCATGTAGTTTCACACACAGTGTTGTATCGTTAGTTTTGAAGAAGTTAAGCATGTAGTTTCAAACACAGTGCTGTATCGTTAGTTTTGAAGAAGTTAAGCATGTAGTTTCACACACAGTGTTGTATCGTTAGTTTTGAAGAAGTTAAGCACATACTTTCACACACAGTGTTTTATCTTTAGTTTTGAAGAAGTTAAGCACATACTTTCACACACAGTGTTGTATCGTTAGTTTTGAAGAAGTTAAGCACATACTTTCACACACAGTGTTGTATCGTTAGTTTTGAAGAAGTTAAACATGTAGATTCACACACAGTGTTGTATCGATAGTTTTGAAGAAGTTAAGCACATACTTTCACACACAGTGTTTTATCTTTAGTTTTGAAGAAGTTAAGCATATACTTTCACACACAGGGTTGTATCGTTAGTTTTGAAGCAGTTAAGCATGTAGTTTCACACACACTGCTGTATCGTTAGTTTTGAAGAAGTTAAGCATGTAGTTTCACACACAGTGTTTTATCTTTAGTTTTGAAGAAGTTAAGCATGTAGTTTCACACACAGTGCTGTATCGTTAGTTTTGAAGAAGTTAAGCATGAAGTTTCACACACAGTGTTTAATCTTTAGTTTTGGAGAAGTTAAGCACATACTTTCACACACAGTGTTGTATCGTTAGTTTTGAAGAAGTTAAGCACATACTTTCACACACAGTGTTTTATCTTTAGTTTTGAAGAAGTTAAGCACATACTTTCACACACAGTGTTGTATCGTTAGTTTTGAAGAAGTTAAACATGTAGATTCACACACAGTGTTGTATCGATAGTTTTGAAGAAGTTAAGCACATACTTTCACACACAGTGTTTTATCTTTAGTTTTGAAGAAGTTAAGCATATACTTTCACACACAGGGTTGTATCGTTAGTTTTGAAGCAGTTAAGCACGTAGTTTCACACACACTGCTGTATCGTTAGTTTTGAAGAAGTTAAGCATGTAGTTTCACACACAGTGTTTTATCTTTAGTTTTGAAGAAGTTAAGCATGTAGTTTCACACACAGTGCTGTATCGTTAGTTTTGAAGAAGTTAAGCATGTAGTTTCACACACAGTGTTGTATCGTTAGTTTTGAAGAAGTTAAGCACATACTTTCACACACAGTGTTTTATCTTTAGTTTTGAAGAAGTTAAGCACATACTTTCACACACAGTGTTGTATCGTTAGTTTTGAAGAAGTTAAACATGTAGATTCACACACAGTGTTGTATCGATAGTTTTGAAGAAGTTAAGCACATACTTTCACACACAGTGTTTTATCTTTAGTTTTGAAGAAGTTAAGCATATACTTTCACACACAGGGTTGTATCGTTAGTTTTGAAGCAGTTAAGCATGTAGTTTCACACACACTGCTGTATCGTTAGTTTTGAAGAAGTTAAGCATGTAGTTTCACACACAGTGTTTTATCTTTAGTTTTGAAGAAGTTAAGCATGTAGTTTCACACACAGTGTTGTATCGTTAGTTTTGAAGAAGTTAAGCATGTAGTTTCACACACAGTGTTGTATCGTTAGTTTTGAAGAAGTTAAGCACATACTTTCACACACAGTGTTGTATCGTTAGTTTTGAAGAAGTTAAGCATGTAGTTTCACACACAGTGTTTTATCTTTAGTTTTGAAGAAGTTAAGCATGTAGTTTCACACACAGTGCTGTATCGTTAGTTTTGAAGAAGTTAAGCATGAAGTTTCACACACAGTGTTTAATCTTTAGTTTTGGAGAAGTTAAGCACATACTTTCACACACAGTGTTGTATCGTTAGTTTTGAAGAAGTTAAGCTCATACTTTCACACACAGTGTTTTATCTTTAGTTTTGAAGAAGTTAAGCACATACTTTCACACACAGTGTTGTATCGTTAGTTTTGAAGAAGTTAAGCATGTAGTTTCAAACACAGTGCTGTATCGTTAGTTTTGAAGAAGTTAAGCATGTAGTTTCACACACAGTGTTGTATCGTTAGTTGTGAAGAAGGTAAGCACATACTTTCACACACAGTGATGTATCGTTAGTTTTGAAGAAGTTAAGCACATACTTTCACACACAGTGTTGTGTCGTTTGTTTTGAAGAAGTTAAGCTCATACTTTCACACACAGTGTTTTATCTTTAGTTTTGAAGAAGTTAAGCACATACTTTCACACACAGTGTTGTATTGTTAGTTTTGAAGAAGTTAAGCATGTAGTTTCACACACAGTGCTGTATCGTTAGTTTTGAAGAAGTTAAGCATGTAGTTTCACACACAGTGTTGTATCGTTAGTTTTGAAGAAGTTAAGCACATACTTTCACACACAGTGTTGTATCGTTTAGTTTTGAAGAAGTTAAGCATGTAGTTTCACACACAGTGTTGTATCGTTAGTTTTGAGATTGCAGTAAAGCTTTAATACATCTTGAGAGATAGATGATCAGCTTCTGAGAGGGAGACCCCAAGCTAAGAAACCCAGCCCCTTATATAAGCCTAGGAGCTCCGAGTGAGAAGTGTAGAGCTGGGATTGGTGGTTTGCTCATCACTCCAGATGACGGGTGAGGCACAGCTTAAACGGTAAACTCCAACTGACAGCAGATGTCAGCGCCATCTTCTAATGGTGATAGCGATAGCGAGGGCGGCTCCTCACACTCACACAGTGGAGTATCGTTAGTTTTCATGAAGTTAAGCATGTAGATTCACAAACAGTGTTGTATCGGTAGTTTTCATGAAGTTGAGCAGGTAGTTCTCACAGAGGGTTATATCATTATTTATCATGAAGCTAAGCAATTGGATTCTCTCACAGTGTTTTATTGTTAATTTTCATGAAGTTAAGCAGGTAGTATCACAAACAGTTTTGTATCATTAGATTTCATGAAATTAAGAATGTAGATTCTCACATAGTGTAGTATCATTAGTTTTCATGAAGCTAAGCATGGGAATTCTCACTCAGTGTTGTATCGTTAGTTTTGATGAAGTTAAGCATATAGATTCGCACACAGTTTTGTATCATGAGTTTTCATGAAGTTAAGTATGTAGTTTCACAAATAGTGATGTAGTGTTAGTTTTCATGAAGTTAAGCACGTAGTTTCACAATCAGTGTTGCATCGCTAGTTTTCATGAAGTTAAGCAGGTAGTTTCTCACAGAGTGTTGCATCATTAGTTATCATGAACCTAAGCATGTGGACTCTCACACACTGTTGTATCGTTAGTTTTCATGAAGTTAAACACGTAGATTCTCACACAGTGTTGTATTGTTTGTTTTCATGAAGTTAAGCACGTATCTTCTCACAGAGTGTTGTATCATTAGTTTGCATAATGTTAAGCATGTAGATTCTCACACAGTGTTGTATCGTTAGTTTTCATGAAGTATAGCAGGTAGTTTCTCACAGAGGGTTGTATCACTAGTTATCATGAAGCTAAGCATGTTGATTCTCACACAGTGTTGTATACTTATTTTTCATGAAGTTAAGTACGTAGTTTTACAAACAGTGATGTAGTGTTAGTTTTCATGAAGTTAAGCACGTAGCTTCTCACAGAGTGTTGTATCGTTGGTTTGCATAATGTTAAGCATGTGGATTCTCACACAGGGTTGTATTGTTATTTTTCATGAACTTAACAATTGGTTTCACAGTGTTCTATCGTTAGTTTTCATGAAGTTAGCACGTAATTACAAAAACAGTGTTATAACGTTTGTTTTCATGAAGTTAAGTATGTAGTTTCTCACAGAGTGTTGTATCATTAGTTTTCATTAAGCTAAGCACATAGATTCTCACACAATGTTGTATCCTTAGTTTTCATGAAGTAAAGCACATAGTTTCACAAACAGTGTTGTATCGTTAGTTTTCATGAAGTTAAGAAGGTAGTTTCACACAGAGGGTTGTATCACTAGTTATCATGAAGCTAAGCATGTTGATTCTCACACAGTGTAGTATCATTAGTTTTTATGAAGTTAAGCACATAGTATCACAAACAGTGTTGTATCTTTGATTTTCAAGATGTTAAGCCGTAGTTTCACAATAAGTGTTGCACTGTTAGTTTTCATGAAGTTAACCACGTAGTTTCATAATCAGTGTTACATTGTTAGTTTTCATGAAGTTAAACAGGTAGGTTCTCAAAGAGTGTTGTATCCTTATTTTTCATGAGGATAAGCACGTAAATTCATACACAGTGTTGATCTTTAGTTTTCATGAAGTGAAGCACATAGTTTCACAAACAGTGTTTTATCTTTAATTTTCATGAAGTTAAGCACGTAGTTTCAGAAACAGTGATGTAGTGTTAGTTTTCATGAAGTTGAGCACGTAGCTTCTCACAGAGTGTTGTATCTTTAGTTTTCATGAAGTTAAGCACATTGTTTCTTACAATGTGTTGTATCATTAGTTTTCTTGAATTGAAGCATGTAGTTTCACATTGTTGTATCATTAGTTTTCATGAAGATAAGCACGTAGTTTTGTAACAGTGTTGTAGTTATATTTTTCATGAAGGTAAGCACGTAGTTTGTCACAGAGTGTTGTGTCAATAATTTTCATGAAGTGAAGCATGTAGATTCTCACACAGTGTTGTATGGCTAGTTTTAATGAAGTTAGGCAAGTATATTCTCACACAGTGCTGTATCGTTAGTTTCATGAAGTAATGCACGAAGTTTCTCAAAAATTGTTGTATAATTAGTGTTCATGAAGTTAATCATGCAGATTATCACACAGTGTTGTATCGTGAGTTTTCATGGAGTTAAGCAAATAGTTTCAAAAACAGTGTTATATCATTACTTTTCATGAAGTTAAGTATGTAGTATCTCACAAAGTGTTGTATCATGAATTTTCATGAGGTTAAGCTGTTGTTTCACAAACAGTGACGTAGTGTTAGTTTTCATGAAGTCAAGCACGTATCTTCACATAGAGTGTTTTATCGTTAGTTTTCATAACGTTAAGCACGTAGATTCTCACAAAGTGTTGTTTCTTTAGTTTTCATGAAGTTAAGCACGTAGATTCTCACACAGTGTTGTATCTTTAGTTTTCATGATATTAAGCACGTAGTTTCACAAACAGTGTTGTGTCGTAATTTCTCATGACGTTATGCACATATTTTCATAAACAGTGTTGTATCGTTAATTTTCATGAAGTTAAGCAGGTAGTTTCTCACAGAGGGTTGTATAATTAGTTATCATGAAACTAAGCATGTGGATTATCTCACAGTGTTTTATCGTTAGTTTTCATGAAGTTAAGCACGTAGTATCACAAACATTGTTGTATCATTAGTTTTCATGAAAATAAGAACGCAGATTCTCACATAGGGTAGTATCATAAGTTTTCATGAAGCTAAGCACAGGGATTCTCACACTATTTGTATCGTTAGTTTTCATGAAGTTAAGCACGAGGATTCTCACACAGTTTTGTATCATGAGTTTTCATGAAGTTAAGAACGTAGTTTCACAAACAGGGATGTAGTGTTACTTTCCATGAAGTTAAGCACGCAGTTCCACAAACATTGTTGTACTTTTAGTTTTCATGAATTTAACCACGTAGTTTCACAATCAGTGTTGCATTGTTAGTTTTCATGAAGTTAAGCAGGTAGTTTTTCACAGAGTTGTGTGTCATTAGTTATCATGAAGCTAAGCATGTAGATTCTCACATAGTGTTGTATCGTAAGTTTTCATGAGGGTTAGCACGTAGTATAACAAACAGTGTTGAATCGTTAGTTTTCAAGAAGTTAAGCAGGTAGTTTCTCAAAGACTGTTGTATTCTTAGTGTTCATGAAGTTCAGCACGTAGATTTTCACACAGTGTTGTATCATGAGTTTTCATGAAATTAAGCACGTAGTTTCACAAACAGTGATGCAGTGTTACTTTTCATGAAGTTAAGTGTGAGGAGCCGCCTCGCTATCGCTATTGCCATTAGAAGATGGCGCTGACATCTGCTGTCAGTTGGAGTTAACCGTTAGAAGATGGCGCTGACATCTGCTGTCAGTTGGAGTTAACCGTTTAAGCTGTGCCTCTCCCGTGGCGTCATCTGGGGTGATGTGCAAACCACCAATCCAGGCTCTACACGTCTCACTCGGAGCTCCTAGGCTTATATAAGGGGCTGGGTTTCTTAGCTTGGGGTCTCCTCTAAGAAGCTGATCATCTATCTCTCACGATGCATTAAAGCTTTACTGCAGAAGGATCCGAGTGTTCTGCGTCGTTCTTGCTGGCGAGACGGTAGCGCGGGACATCTGGTGCCGAAACCCGGGAACTCTTCAACATCGCCGGCGCCGCGGGAGTTGCTGTGTCCATGGCACTTTTTACCCTTAATTTCTTGAACTCTGATGCCCAAGGCCACACTGCGGCCGATCGCCACAGTTTAGAGCCTGATAGGCCAAAAGAAATGGTAAAATGGAAAGGATGGAGGCCAAGTGGGTGATGAAGACTCTCCTACTCGGGATGATGGTTCCTAGTATGCCAGTGATGCAGAGCTATGGATCATCTGATTGGTCCTCCTCCAATGTTAAGTATACCCTTTTAAGAGAACTAATTATTCAGCTGCCCTTTATTTGGGTTGTGAGTAATGATACCTTAGGTAAGAATCAGAAAGAAATAAATTGCTCTGCTTAGAATTGTTTTTATGCATTATGCTGGGATGCTATTAAGCACCCTTTTGCTTTGGTAATGCGCATGCCTCGAATTGTTCCAGTTCCTGTTGAGACGCCAAGTAATTTGAGTTTGTTTAGGGAAAGGCGAGATTTTTGGGATCTCTGCTACTATTGTGGGCCTGATAGCCACCGCCGCGGTTACTGCTTCGGTTACCGCCTCGGCCCTTGCACTTTCCGCCACTGTGCAGACAACTCAAACCATTAATGAACTATAGGCCACTGTGACCATGGTCCTAGATAAACAGGCCACTGCCAATTCTCAGATACAAGGAGGCCTGATGTTGGTAAACCAACAGATTAATTTGGTTCAGGAACAATTGGATATATTGTGGCAGATGGCCCAATTGGGATGTGAACAAAAGTTGCCTGGCCTTTGTGTCACTTCAGTACAATATGAGAATTTTACAAGAGCAGCTATCCTGTCACAAGCTCTGTCTCAACATTTATTACAGAATTGGACTTTTGAGTTTGAGCAGACACTCCGTGAGTTGAGAATGGCGATCCTGCAAGTGAATTCGACGCGTCTGGATCTTTCTCTGATGGAAGGCCTCTCCTCCTGGATTTCATCTGCATTTTCTTATTTTAAGGAATGGGTGGGGGTAGGATCATTTAGCCTAGTTCTCTGCTGTGGAATAGTGTTGATGCTTTGGATGGTGTGTAAGCTCAGAGCCCAAACAAAAGAGACAAAGTGGTGGTGGCACAAGCACTTGCTGCCTTAGAACACGGAGCCTCCCCTGACATTTGGTTAACCATGTTAAAGCAATAGGTCGCTGGCCTCCCAGCTCTTGCACCCCACGAGGCTAGTCTCATTGCACGGGATAGAGTGGGTAGGCTTCAGCAGCCCAAGGAGTTGCAAGGCTAAGCACTGCACAGGAGAGGTCTGCGGTATAACGACTTTCTCCTGGGAGATAAGTCATCTTGCATGAAGGTTCTATGTCATGATCTCCTTCCCCCAGAAAAACGACATCGGACTGGTCAGGGCTCTCTCTGGGGATAAGACCCTGGAGAGGAGCTTTGTACATGTTCCGAATTTGCACATGGGGATTTGACCTCTATCTCCACTCCAAAGTTGTGGGTGTCCTATTGCTTCAAAAATAAATGAATAGGGGGAGATGTGAGGAGCCGCCCTCGCTATCGCTATTGCCGTTAGAAGATGGCGCTGACATCTGCTGTCAGTTGGAGTTAACCGTTAGAAGATGGCGCTGACATCTGCTGTCAGTTGGAGTTAACCGTTTAAGCTGTGCCTCTCCCGTGGCGTCATCTGGGGTGATGTGCAAACCACCAATCCCGGCTCTACACGTCTCACTCGGAGCTCCTAGGCTTATATAAGGGGCTGGGTTTCTTAGCTTGGGGTCTCCCTCTAAGAAGCTGATCATCTATCTCTCAAGATGCATTAAAGCTTTACTGCAGAAGGATCCGAGTGTTCTGCGTCGTTCTTGCTGGCGAGACGGTAGCGCGGGACAGTTAAGCACGTAGCTTCTCACGGTTTGTTGTATCATGAGTTTTAATGAAGTTAAGAACCTTGTTTCTCACAGTGTTGTATCATTATTTTTCTTGAAGTTAAGCAAGTAGTTTCTCAACAGTGTTGTAGTGTTAGTTTTCATGAAGGTATGTACGTAGTTTATCACATAGTGTAGTATCATTAGTTTTCATGAAGTTAAGCACGTAGATTCTCACACAGTGTTGTATCATGAGCTTTCATGAAGTTAAGCACGTAGGTTCACAAACGGTGATGTAGTGTTAGTTTTCCTGAAGTTAAGCAATTGATTTCACAGTGTTGTATCGTTAGTTTTCATGAAGTTAGCACGTAATTTCAAAAACAGTGTTATAACGTTAGTTTTCATGAAGTTAAGTATGTAGTTTCTCACAGAGTGTTGTATGGCTAGCTTTAATGAAGTTTAGCAAGTATATTCACACACAGTGCTGTATCGTTAGCTTCATGAAGTTAAGCACGAAGTTTCTCAAAGTGTGTTGAATCATTAGTGTTCATGAAGTTAACCATGCAGATTATCAACAGTGTTGTATCGTGAATTTTCATGGAGTTAAGCACATAGTTTCAAAAACAGTGTTATATCATTAGTTTTCATGTAGTTAAGTATGTAGTATCCCACAGAGTGTTGTATCATGAGTTTTCATGAAGTTAAGCAGGTAGTTTCACAAACAGTGATGTAGTGTTAGTTTTCATAAAGTTAAGCACGTAGCTTCTCACAGAGTGTTGTTTCGTTAGTTTTCATAACGTTAAGCACATAGATTCTCACACAGTGTTGTATCATTAGTTTTCATGAAGTTAGGCAAGTAATTTCAAAAACGGTGTTATAACGTTAGTTTTCATGAAGGTAAGTATGTAGTTTCTCACAGAGTGTTGTATCAATAGTTATCATGAAGCTAATCATGTGGATTCTCACAAAGTGTTGTATCGTTAGTTTTCATGGAGTTAAGCACGTAGTATCACAAACAATGTTGTATCGTTAGTTTGCAAGAAATTAAGAACGTAGATTCTCACATAGTGTAGTATCATTAGTTTTCATGAAGGTAAGCACGTGGATTCTCACACAGTGTTGTATCGTTAGTTTTCATGAAGTTAAGCACGTGGATTCTCACACAGTTTTGTATCATGAGTTTCATGAAGATAAGCACGTAGTTTCACAAACAGTGATGTAGTGTTAGTTTTCATGAAGTTAAGCCCGTAGTTTCAATATAAGTGTTGCATTGTTAGTTTTCATGAAGTTAAGCAGGTAGTTTCTCAAAGACTGTTGTATCCTTATTTTTCATGAAGTTAAACACGTAGATTCTCACAAGTGTTGTATCTTTAGTTTTCATGAAGTTAAGCACATAGTTTCACAAACAGTGTTGTTTCGTTAGTGTTCATGAAGATATGCACGTAGTTTCACAAACAGCTTTGTATTGTTAGTTTTCATGAATTTCAGCACGTAGATTTTCACACAGTGTTGTATCGTTAGTTTTCATGAAGTTAAGTCCATGGTTTCTCACAGAGTGTTGTATCATAGGTTTTCATGAAGGTTAAGCACGTAGCTTCTCACAGTGTTGTATCATGAGTTTTCATGAAGTTAAGCACATTGTTTCTCACAGAGTGTTGTGTCATTAATTTTCTTGACGTTGAGCACGTAGTTTCACAGTGTTGTATCATTAGTTTTCATGAAGTTAAGCACATAGTTTCGCAACAGTGTTGTAGTGTTAGTTTTCATGAAGGTAAGCGCATAGTGTCTCACAGTGTGTTGTAATATTAATTTTCATGAAATTAAGCACGTAGATTCTCACACAGTGTTGTATGGCTAGTTTTAATGAAGTTAAGCAAGTATATTCTCACACAGTGCTGTATCGTTTGTTTCATGAAGTTAAGCACGAAGTTTCTCAAAGAGTGTTGTATCGTTAGTGTTCATTAAGTTAAGCATGCATATTATCACACACTGTTGTATCGTGAGTTTTCATGGAGTTAAACATATAGTTTCAAAAAAGTGTTATATCATTAGATTTCATGAAGTTAAGTATGTAGTATCTCACAGAGTGTTGTATCATGAGTTTTCATGAAGTTAATCATGTAGTTTCACAAACAGTGATGTAGTGTTAGTTTTCATGAAGTTAAGCACGTAGCTTCTCACAGAGTGTTGTATCATTAGTTTTCATGAAGCTATGCACATAGATTCTCACACAGTGTTGTATCGTTAGTTTTCATGAAATTAAGAACATAGATTCTCACATAGTTTAGTATCATTAGTTTTCATGAAGTTAAGCACGTAGATTCTAACACAGTGTTGGATCGTTATTTTTCCTGAAGTTAGGCATGTAGATTCTAACACAGTGTTGGATCATTAGTTTTCGTGAAGGTAAGCACGTAGCATCTCACAGAGTGTTGTATCATTAGCTTTCATACCGTTAAGCACGTAGATAGTCACACAGTGTTGTATCGTTATTTTCATGAAGTTAAGCACTTAATTTCACAGTGTTGTATCGTTAGTTATCATGAAGTTAGGCACGGAATTTCAAAAACGGCGTCATAACGTTAGTTTTCATGAAGTTAAGTACGTAGTGTTGTATCATTAGTTATCATGAAGCTAAGCATGTGGATTCTCACACAGTGTTGTATCATTAGTTTTCATGAAATTAAGACCGTAGATTCTCACATAGTTTAGTATCATTTGTTTTCATGAAGGTAAGCACGTGGTTTTTCACACAGTTTTGTATCATGAATTTTCATGAAGTTAAGCACGTAGTTTCACAATCAGTGTTGCATTGGTAGTTTTCATGAAGTTAAGCAGGTAGTTTCTCACAGAGTGTTGTATCATTAGTTATCATGAAGCTAAGCCTGCGGATTCTCACACAGTGTTGTATCGTTAGTTTTCAAGAAGTATAGCACATAGTATCACAAACAGTGTTGTATCGTTAGTTTTCATGAAGTAAAGCAGGTAGTTTCTCACAGAAGGTTGTATCACAAGTTATCATGAAGCTAAGTATGTTGATTCTCACACACTGTTGTATCATTAGTTTTCATGAAGTTAAGTACATAGTTTCTCATATAGTGTTATATAGTTAGATTTCGTAAGCATGTGGATTCTCACACAATGTTGTATTGTTAGCTTTCATGAAGTTTAGCACATAGTATCACAAACAGAGTTGTATCGTTAGTTTTCAAGAAGTTAAGCAGGTAGTTTACCAAACACTGTCGTATCTTTAGCTTTCATGAATTTCAGCACGTAGATTTTCACACAGTGTTGTATCGTTAGTTTTCATGAAGTTAAGTACATGGTTTCTCACAGAGTGTTGTATCATGTGTTTTCCTGAAGTTAGGCACGTAGATTCTAACACAGTGTTGTATTGTTAGTATTCATGAAGTTAAGCACGTAGCTTCTCACAGAGTGTTGTATCGTTAGTTTTCATAACGTTAAGCACGTAGATTCTCACACAGTGTTGTATCGTTAGTTTTCATGAAGTTAAGCCCTTGATTTCACAGTGTTGTATCGTTAGTTTTCATGAAGTTAGGCACGTAATTTCAAAAACGGTGTTATAACGTTAGTTTTCATGAGGTTAAGTACATAGTTTCTCACAGAGTGTTGTATCATTAGTTATCATGAAGCTAAGCATGTGGATTCTCACACAGTGTTGTATCGTTAGTTTCCATGAAGTTAAGCATGTAGATTGTCACATAGTTTAGTATCATTAGTTTTCATGAAGTTAAGCACGTGGATTCTCATACAGTTTCTTATCATGAGTTTTCGTTAAGTTAAGCAGGTAGTTTCACAAACAGTGATGTTTCATGAAGTTAAGCACGCAGTTTCACAAACAGTGTTGTATATTTAGTTTTCATGAAGTTAAGCACGTAGTTTCACAAACAGTGTTATAGTGATAGTTTTCATGAATTTCAGTACTTAGCTTCTCAGAGAGTGTTGTATCATGTGTTTTCATGAAGTTAGGCACGTAATTTCACAACTGTGTTATAGTGTTAGTTTTCAAGAAGATAAGCAATAGTTTCTCACAGAGTGTTGTATCATTAATTTTTATGAAGTTAAACACGTAGATTCTCACACAGTGATGTATGGCTTGTTTTAATGAATTTAAGCAAGTATATTCTCACACAGTTCTGTATCGTCAGTTTTCATGAAGTTAAGCACGAAGTTTCTCAAAGAATGTTGTATCATTAGTGTTCACGAAGTTAAGCATGCAGATTATTATACAGTCTTGTATCGTGAGTTTTCATGGATTTAAGCACATAGATTCAAAACCAGTGTTATATCATTAGATTTCATTAACTTAAATATGTAGTTTCTCAGAGGGTGTTGTGTCGTTTGTTTTCATGACATAAAGCACATAGATTCTCGCACAGTGTTGTATCGTTAGTTTTCATGAAGTAAGCACTTGGTTTCACAGTGTTGTATCGTTAGTTTTCATGAAGTTAGGCATGTAATTTCAAAAATAGTGTTATAACGTTATATTTCATGAAGTTAAGTATGTATTTTCTCACCGAGTGTTGTATCAATAGTTATCATGAAGCTAAGCATGTGGATACTCACGCAGTGTTTTATCGTTAGTTTTCATGAAGTTAAGCACGTAGTATCACAAACAGTGTTGTATCTTTAGTTTGCACGAAATTAAGAACGTGGATTTTCACATAGTGTAGTATCATTAGTTTACATGAAGGTAATCACGTGGATTCTCACACAGTGTTGTATCGTTAGTTTTCATGAAGTTAAGCACGTAGTTTCACAATCAGTGTTGCATTGTTAGATTTCATGAAGTTATGCAGGTAGTTTCTCACAGAGTGCTGTAGCATTAGTTTTCATGAAGCTCAGCACATAGATTCTCACACAGGGTTGTTTCGTTAGTTTTCATGAAGTTAAGCACCCATTTTCTCAAATAGTGTTATGTCGTTAGTTTTCATGAAGTTAAGCAGGTAGTTTCACAAACAGTGTTGTTTCGTTAGTTTTCTTGATGTTACGCAGGTAGTTTCTCACAGAGGGTCATATCATTAGTTATGAAGCTAAGCATGTGGATTCTCTCACAGTGTTGTATCGTTTGTTTTCATAAAGTTAAGCACGTAGTATCACAAACAGTGTTGTACTGTTAGTTTTCATGAAATTAAGAACGTTGATTTTCACATAGTGTAGTATCATTAGTTATCATCAAGATAAGCACGGGCATTCTCACACAGTGTTGTATCATTAGTTTTCATAAAGTTAAGCACGAAGTTTCACAAACAGTGCTGTATCATTAGTTTTCATGAAGTTAAGCACGTAGTTTCACAATCAGTGTTGCATTGTTAGTTTTCATGAAGTTAAGCATGTAGTTTCTCAGAGAGTGTTGTATTATTAGTTGTCATGAACCTAAGGATATGGATTCTCACACAGTGTTGTATCGTTAGTTTTCATGAAATATAGCCCTTAGTATCACAAACAGTGTTGTATCGTTAGTTTTCAAGAAATTAAGAACGTAGTTTCTCACATAGTGTTGTATCATTAGTTTTCATGGAGTTAAGCATGTATATTCTCACACAGTTTTGTATTGTTTGTTTGCTTGAAGTTAAGCACGTAGATTCTCACACATTGTTATATTGTTTGTTTTACTGAAGTTAAGCACGTAGATTCTCACACAGTGTTGTATCGTTAGTTTTCATGAAGTTAAGCAGGTAGTTTCTCACAGAGGGTGGTATCATTAGTTATCGTGAAGCTAAGTATGTGGATTATCTCATAGTGTTTTGTCGTTAGTTTTCATGAAGTTAAGCACATAGTATCAAAAACAGTGTTTTATCGTTAGTTTTCATGATGTTAAGCACGTAGTATTACAAACAGTGTTGTATCATTAGTTTTCATGGAGTTAAGCTCGTAGATTCTCACACAGTGTTGTATTGTTTGTTTTCCTGAAGTTAAGCACGTAGGTTCTCACACAGTGTTGTATTGTTTGTTTTCCTGAAGTTAAGCACATAGATTCTCAAGCAGGGTTTTATCGTTAGTTTTCCTGAAGTTAAGCACTCGGTTTCACAGTGTTTTATCGTTAGTTTTCAGAAGTTTGGCACGTAGTTTCAAAAACGGTGTTATAACGTTAGTTTTCATGATGTTAACAACATAATTAAACAAACGCTGTTGTCTTGTTAGTTTTCATGAAATTAATAACGTAGATTCTCACAGAGTGTATGATCATTAGTTTTCATGAAGCTATGAACGGGGATTCTCACACAGTGTTGAATCGTTAGTTTTCATGAAGTTAACCACGAAGTTTCACAAACTGTTGTATCTTTAGTTTTCATGAAGTTAAGCATGTAGTTTCACAATCAGTGTTGCATTATTAGTTTTCATGAAATTATGCTTGTAGTTTCTCACAGAGTGTTGTATCATTAGTTATCATGAAGATAACATATGGATTCTCACACAGTGTTGTATCATTAGTTTTCATGAAGTTTAGCCCGTAGTATCACTAACAGTGTTGTATCGTTAGTTTTCATGAAATTGAGAACGTAGTTTCTCACATAGTGTTTTATCATTAGTTTTCATGGAATTAGCTACGTATATTCGCACACAGTTGTGTATTGTTTGTTTGCCTGAAGTTAAGCATCTAGATTCTCACACAGTGTTGTATTGTTAGTTTTCATGTAGGTAAGCACGTAGTTTCTCACAGAGTGTTGTATCATTAATTTTCATGAAGTTAAGCACGTAGATTCTCACACAGTGTTGTATGGCTAGTTTTAATGAAGTTAAGCAAGTATACTCTCACACAGTGCTATATCGTTAGTTTTCATGAAGTTAAGCACAAAGTTTCGCAAAGAGTGTTGTATCATTATTGTTCATGAAGTTAAGCATGCAGATTATCACACAGTGTTGTATCGTAAGTTTTCAAAACATAGTTTCATAACAGTGTTTTATCATAAGTTTTCATGAAGTTAAGTATATAGTATCTCACAGAGTGTTGTATCGTTAGTTTTCATAACGTTAAGCACGTAGATTCTCACACAGTGTTGTATAGTTGTTTTCATGAGGTTAAGCACTTGGTTTCACAGTGTTGTATCCTTAGTTTTCATGATGTTAGGCACGTAATTTTCAAAACGGTGTTATAACGTTAGTTTTCATGAAGATAAGCACGTTGTTTCACAAACAGTGTTGTTTTGTTATTTTTCATGAAGTTAAGCAGGTAGTTTCTTATAGAGACTTGTATCATTAGTTATCATGAAGCTAAGCATGTGGATTCTCTCACAGTGTTGTATCGTTAGTTTTCATGAAGTTAAGCACGTGGTTTCACAAACAGTTTTGAATCATTAGTTTTCATGAAGTAAGCAGGTAGTTTCTCACAGAGAGTTGTATCATTAGTTATCATGAAGCTAAGCATGTGGATTCTCTCACAGTGTTGTATTGTTAGTTTTCCTGAAGTTAAACACGTAGTTTCATAGTGTTGTATCATTGGTTTTAATCAAGTTAACCATGTAGTTTCACAAAAAGTGTTACAGTGTTAGTTTTCATGAATTTCAGTACTTAGTTTCTCACAGAGTGTTGTATCATTAATTTTCATGAAGTTATGCATGTAGTTCTCACACAGTGTTGTATGACTAGTTTTAATGAAGTTAAGCAAGTATATTCTCAGACCGTGCTGTATCGTTAATTTTCATGAAGTTAAGCACAAAGTTTCGCAAAGAGTGTTGTATCATTATTGTTCGTGAAGTAAAGCATGCAGATTATCATACAGTGTTGTATCGTGAGTTTTCATGGAGTTAATCACATAGTTTCAAAAACAGTGTTATATCATTAGTCTTCATGAAGTAAAGGATGTAGTATCTCACAGAGTGTTGTATCGTTAGTTTTCATAATGTTAAGCACGTAGATTCTCACACAGTGTTGTATCGTTATTTTTCATGAAGTTAAGCACTTGGTTTCACAGTGTTGTATCGTTAGTTTTCATGAAGTTAGGCACGTAATTTCAAAAACGTTGTTTTATCGTTAGTTTTCATGAAGTTAAGCACGTAGTTTCACAAACAGTGTTGTTTCATTAGTTTTCATGAAGTTAAGCAGGTAGCTTCTCACAGAGAGTTGTATCATTAGTTATCATGAAGCTAAGCATGCGGATTCTCTCACAGTGTTGTATCGTTAGATTTCATGAAGTTAAGCACGTAGTATAACAAACAGTGTTGTATCGTTAGTTTTCATGAAATTAAGATCATAGATTCTCACCTAGTGTAGTATCATTAGTTTTCATGATGCTAAGCACGGGGATTCTCACACAGTGTTGTATCCTTGGTTTTCATGAAGTTAAGCACGTGGATTCTCACACAGTTTTGTATCATGAGTTTTCATGAAGTTAAGCCCGTAGATTCACAAACAGTGATGTAGTGTTAGTTTTCATGAAGTTAAGCACATAGTTTCACAATCAGTGTTGCATTGTTAGTTTTCATGAATTAAGCAGGTAGTTTCTCAAAGACTGTTGGATCCTTAGTTTTATGAAGTTAAGCACGTAGTATCAAAAACAGTGTTGTATCGTTAGATTTCATGAAATTAAGATCGTTGTTTCTCACATAGTGTTGTATCATAAGTTTTCATGGAGTTAAGCACGTAGATTATCACACAGTTTTGTATTGTTTTTTGCCTTAAGTTAAGAATGTAGATTCTCACAAAGTGTTGTATTATTTGTTTTACTGAAGTTAAGCACGAAGATTCTCACACAGTGTTGTATTGTTTGTTTTCCTGAAGTTAAACACATAGATTCTCACACAGTGTTGTATCGTTAGTTTTCATGAAGTTAAGCACGCATTTTCACAGTGTTCTAATGATAGTTTTCATGAACTTAAGCAAGAAGTTTCTCAAAGTGTGTTGTAGCATTAGTTACACCTGATTAACACCTTCAGCAAAGTGGCAGGCTACAAGATCAACTCAAGAAAATCAGTAGCCCTACTATATACAGATGATAAAAGGGCTGAAAGAGAAATCAGAGAAACATCACCCTTTACAATTGCCACAAACAACATAAATTACCTTGGGGTAACGCTAACCAAACAAGTGAAAGACCTGTATCGTAAGAACTTTGAATCTTTAAAGAAAGAAATTAAAGAAGCCCTCAGAAAATGGAAAGATCTCCCATGCTCATGGATAGGTAGGATCAATGTAGTAATGATGGCAATCCTGCCAAAAGCAATCTGCAGATTCAATGCAATCCCCATTAAAATCCCAGCACAATTCTTCACAGACCTTGAAAGAACAATAATCAATTTTGTATGGAAAAACAAAAGACCCAGGATAGCCAAAACAACCCTGTTCAACAAGGCAACGTCCGGAGGCATCACCATCCCTGACCTCAAGCTCTATTATAGAGCTATAGTCCTGAAAACAGCTTGGTATTGGCACAAAAATAGACAGGTAGACCAATGGAATCGAATTGAAAATCCGGGTATTAACCCACACACGTACGAACATCTGATCTTTGACAAAGAAGCTAAAAATATACAATGGAATGAAGAAAGCATCTTCAACAAATGGTGCTGGCATAATTGGAGACTGGCATGTAGAAGAATGCGGATCGATCCATGTTTATCGCCATGCACAAAACTTAAGTCCAAATGGATCAAAGACCTCAACATAAATCCAGCCAAATTGAACCTCTTAGAAGAGAAAGTGGGTGGTACCATTGAACGAATTGGTACAGGAGACATCTTCCTGAACAAAACAGCAGTAGCACAGACAGTGAGACCAACAATTAATAAATGGGACCTCCTGAAACTGAGAAGCTTCTGTAAGGCAAAGGACACAGTCAGCAAGACAAAAAGGCAGCCCACAGAATGGGAAACAATATTCACTAATCCCACATCTGACAGAGGGCTGATCTCCAAAATTTACAAAGAACTCAAGAAGCATGTCTCCAAAACAGCAAAGGACCCAATTAAAAAGTGGGCTGCAGAACTAAATAGAGACTTTTCAATAGAGGAGTCTAAAATGGCTGAGAGGCACTTGAGAAAGTGCTCAACATCCTTAGGCATCAGGGAAATGCAAATCAAAACAACTCTGAGATACCATCTCACTCCTGTCAGAATGGCTAAAATCAAAAACACCAATGACAATTTATGCTGGAGAGGATGTGGTGAAAGCGGAACACTCCTCCATTGCTGGTGGGAGTTCCAACTGGTTCAGCCACTTTGGAAATCAGTATGGAGATTCCTCAGAAAAATGGGAATAAACCTTCCACAAGACCCAGCAACTCCACCCTTAGGCATATATCCAAAAGATGCCCCTTCATACAACAAAGATGTCTGTTCCACTATGTTCATAGCAGCTTTATTTGTAATAGCCAGTACTTGGAAGCAATCTAGATGTCCCTCACCCGAATAGTGGATAGAGAAAATGTGGTACATCTACACAATGGAGTACATTTCAGCAGAAAAAAATAATGGAATCATGAGATTCGCAAGGAAATGGATGATACTAGAAGAAACCATCCTGAGTGAGGTAACCCAGTCACAAAAAGAGAAACATGGCATGTACTCTCTCATATATGGATTTTAGACATAGATCTGGGGAGTGCCAGCCTACAATCCTATGGCCAGAGAGTCTGGGAAACAGAAACTTAATTTAGTGGCTGATCGAAGAAGAGGCAGACTCCCTTGGTTAAGTACTGAGCTGAACTCAAGAAAGCCAGTAACAAAGAGGAGGACTGGTGATCAAAGGGATTAAGCCTGGGCTGGTTTAACACCCAGAAACAGCTGATCAGACAAAGGTTAACTCTTGAATCCCAGGAATCAGCCTGGGAATCCAGCATGGGACTGATCAAGACCCCCAAAATCTGGGTGTCAGTGAGGAGGCCTAGGGAATCTATTGAGCATTTTGAAGCAGATCAGTAACCATCCCAAGTATACACACGGACTTTGGACTCCCATAGAACAATGTGAGGTTCACTCTCACCCTGAACTCTTGGGGAAGGGTCTAGGCCCTGCCCTATATGAAATGACAGACTATGGACACCCCCATGGAGGGCCTCACCCTCCCTGGGGTAATGATGGGATAACGGCGGGGGGGTGGGAGGAGAGCACGGGAGGAGGGGAGGGAAAGGGAGAGGGACCTGGAACTGACTTGTGAAGCAACCTCATTTCTTATCTAAATTTAAACTGGAAAATAAAAAAAGAAAAAAAAGAACGTAGATTCTCAAACAGTGTTGTATCGTTAGTTTTCATGAAGTGAATCACGTATTTTCACAGTTTTGTAATGTTAGTTTTCATGAAGTTAAGCACGAAGTTTCTCAAAGAGTGTTGTGTTACTAGATTTCATGAAGTTAGCACACAGATTATCACACAGTGTTGTGGTGTTTGTTTTCCTGAAGTTAAGCACGTAGATTCTCAGATAGTGTTGTATTTTTGTTTTCCTGAAGTTATGCACAAAGATTCTAACACAGTGTTGTAACGTTACTTTTCTTGAAGTTAGCAATGTAGATTCTCACACAGTGTTGGATCATTAGTTTTCATGAAGTTAAGGACGTAGATTCTCATACTGTGTTGTATCGTTAGTTTTCATGAAGTAAGTTAGTTTTTCTGAAGTTAAGCATGTAGTTTCACAGTGTTGTATCATTAGTTTTAATGAAGATAAGCACGTAGTTTCAAAAACAGTGTTATATCATAAGATTTCCTGAAGATAAGTATGTAATTTCTCACAGAGTGTTGTATCCTTAGTTTTCATGACGTTAAGCATGTAGATTCTCACACAGTGTTGTAACGTTAGTTTTCATGAAGTTAAGCACGTGGATTCTCACACAGTGTTGTATCGTTAGTTTTCATTAAGTTAGCACGTAGATTATCACACAGTGTAATGTCGTTAGTTTTCATGAAGTTAACCACTTAGGATTCTCACACAGTGTTGTGGTGTTTGTTTTCCTGAAGTTAAGCCAACATCAAACTAGATGGAGAGAAACTCAACGCAATTCCTCTAAAATCAGGAACAAAACAAGGCTGTCCACTCTCTCCATACCTTTTCAACATGGTACTTGAAGTTCTAGCTATTGCCATACGACAACAAAGGGGGATCAAGGGGATACAAATTGGGAAGGAAGAGGTCAAACTTTCACTGTTTGCAGAAGATGTGATAGTTTACATCAATGACCCAAAGAACTATACCAGGGAACTCTTAAAGCTGATGTTGGCTGTTGGTTTACAGACAGTGTTGTATTTTTGTTTTCCTGAAGTTAAGCACGTAGATTCTAACAAAGTGTTGTAACGTTAGTTTTCCTGAAGTTAGGAACGCATATTCTCACACAGTGCCGGATCATTAGTTTTCATGAAGTTATGGATGTAGTTTCTCACACTTTGTTTTATTGTTAGATTTCATGAAGGTAAGTTAGTTTTCCTGAAGTTAAGCACGTAGTTTCATAGTGTTGTATCATTAGTTTTCCTGAAGTTAAGCACACAGTTTCACAAACAGTGTTGTAGTGTTAGTTTTCATGAGGGTTAGCGCTTAGTTTCTCATAGAGTTTTGTATAAATAGTTTTGATGAAGTTAAGGACGTAGATTCTCACACAGTGTTTTAGGGCTAATTTTAATGACGTTAGGCAAGTATATTCTCACACAGTGCTGTATAGTTAGTTTTCATGAAGTTAAGCATGAAGATTCTCAAAGAGTGTTGTATCATTAGTGTTCATGAGTTAAGCATGCAGAGTCTCACACAGTGTTGTATCGTTAGATTTCATGAAGTTAAGCACGTATTTTCACAGTGTTCTAATGTTAGTTTTCATGAAGTTAAGCAGGAAGTTTCTGAAAGAGTGTTGTAGCAATAGTTTTCATGAAGTTAAGAAGGCAGTTTCTCAAACAGTGTTGTGTCATTAGTTTTCATGAAGTTAAGCATGTAGATTCTCACACAGTTTTGTATTCTTTGTTTTCCTAAAGTTAAGCACGTAGATTCTCACACAGAGTTGTATTGTTTTTATTCCTGATGTTAAGCACATAGATTCTCACACAGTGTTGTACTGTTTGTTTTCCTGATGTTAAGGACGTAGATTCTCACACTGTGTTGTATCGTTAGTTTTCATGAAGTTGAGTTAGTTTTCCTGAAGTTAACCACGTAGTTTCACAATGTTGTATCGTTAGTTTCAATGAAGTTAAGCACGAAGTTTCTCAAAGAGTGTGGTATCATTAGTTTTCATGAAGTTAAGCACGTAGATCCTCACACAGTGTTGTATCGTTAGGTTTCATGAAGTTAAGCATGTAGATTCTCACACAGTGTTGTATTGTGTATTTTCCTGAAGATGAGCACGTAGATTCTCACACAGTTTTGTATTATTAGTTTTGATGAATTTAAGCAAGTAGATTCTCAAACAGTGTTGTATCGTTACTTTTAATGAAGTTAAGCTCGTAGTTTCACAAACAGTGTTGTATCATTTGTTTTCATGAAGTTAAGTACGTAGTTTCAAAAACAGTGTTATATCTTTAGTTTTCATGAAGTTTAGTATGTAGTCTCTCACAGAGTGTTGTATCGTTAGTTTTCATGAAGTTAGGCACGTAGTTTCAAAAACAGTGTTATATCTTTAGTTTTCATGAAGTTTAGTATGTAGTCTCTCACAGAGTGTTGTATCGTTAGTTTTCATGAAGTTAGGCACGTAATTTCAAAATCAGTGTAATAACGTTAGTTTTCATGAAGTTAAGTACGTGGTTTCTCACAGAGTGTTGTATCATGAGTTTTCATGAAGGTAAGCATGTAGTTTCACCAACAGTGTTGTAGTGTTAGTTTTCATGAAGTTAAGCACGTAGTTTTTTACAGAGTGTTGTATCATTAGTTTTCATGAATTTAAGCATCTTGTTTCTCACAGAGTGTTGAATCCTTAGATTTCATGAAGTTAAGCACGTAGTTTCACAATCAGTGTTGCATTGTTAGTTTTCATGAAGTCAAGCAGGTAGTTTCTCACAGAGTGTTGTATAATTAGTTTCCATGAAGCTAAGCACGTAGATTCTCACACAGTGTTGTGTTGTTAGTTTTCCTGAAGTTAACCACGTAGATTCTCACACAGTTTTCTCTCCTTAGTTTTCATGAAATTAAGAAAGTAGTTTCTCCCACATTGTTGTATCATTAGTTTTCATGAAGTTAAGAACGTAGATTATCAAACAGTTTTGTATCGTTAGTTTTCATGAAGTTAAGCACGTATATTCACAGTGTTGTAATGTTAGTTTTCATCAAGGTAACCACGAAGTTTCTCAAGAGTGTTGTATCATTAGTTTTCATGAAGTTAAGAACATAGTTCCTCACAAGTGTTGTATTATTTGTTTTCCTGAAGTTAAGCACGTAGATTCTCACACAGTGTTGTATCATTAGTTTTCCTGATTTAGGTACGTATATTCTCACACAGTGTTGGAACGTTAGCTTTCATGAAGTTAAGAACGTAGATTCTCACACAGTGTTGTATCATTAGTTTTCATGAAGTTAAGCACGTAGTTACAAAAACAGTGTTATATCATTAGTTTTCATGAAGTTGAGCATGTAGATTCAAAAACAGTGTTATATCATTAGTTTTCATGAAGTTAAGTATGTAGTATCTCACAGAGTGTTGTATCATGAGTTTTCATGAAGTTAAGACCTAGTTTCTCACAGAGTGATGTATCATTAGTTTTCCTGAAGTTAAGCACGCAGTTTCACAAACAGTGTTGTACTGTTAGTTTTCATGAAGATAAGCACTTAGTTTCTCACAGAGTGTTGTATCTTTAGTTTTCATGAAATTAAGGACTTAGATTCTAACACTGTGTTTTATGGCTAGTTTTAATGAAGATAAGCAAGTATATTCTCACACAGTGCTATATTGTTAGTTTTCATGAAGTTAAGCACGAAGTTTCTCAAAGAGTCTTGTATCATTAGTGTTCATGAACTTAAGCATTCAAAGTATCACAGAGTGTTGTATCGTTAGTTTTCATGGAGTTAAGCACGTAGTTTCAAAAACAGTGTTATATCATTAGTTGTCATGAAATTAAGTATGTAGTTTCTCACAGAGTGCTGTATCATTAGTTTTCATGACATTAGGCACGTAGATTCTCACACAGTGTTGTATCGTTAGTTTTCATGAAGTTTAGCACGTAGATTCACAAAGAGTGTTGTAGTGTTATTTTTCATGAAGTTAAGCACGTAGTTTCTCAAGAGTGTTGTATCATTAGTTTTCATGAAGTTAAGCACCTTGTTTCTCACAGAGTGTTTGATCCTTATATTTCATGAAGTTGAGCATGTAGTTTCACAATCAGTGTTGCATTGTTAGTTTTCATGAAGTTAAGCAGGTAGTTTCTCACAGAGTGTTGTATCATTAGTTTCCATGAAGCTAAGCACAAAGATTCTCAAACAGTGTTGTATCATTAGTTTTCATGAAAGTAAGCACATGGATTCTCACAGATTGTTGTATCATGAGTTTTCATGAAGTTAAGCACGTACTTTCTCAAACAGTGTTGTATCATTAGTTTTCATGAAGTTAAGCACGTATTTTCACAGTGTTGTAATGTTAGTTTTTATCAAGGTAAGCACGAAGTTTCTAAAAGAGTGTTGTATCATTAGTTTTCATGAAGTTAAGAACATAGTTTATTCACAGAGTGTTGTGTCGGTAGTTTTCTTGAAGTTAAGCATGTAGATTCTCACAGTTTTGTATTGTTTGTTTTCCTGAAGTTAAGCATGTAGATTCTCACTCACTGTTGTATTGTTTGTTTTCCTGATGTTAAGCACGTATAGTCCTACACAGTGTTGTAACGTTAGCTTTCCTGAAGTTAGGCACGTAGATTGCCTCACAGTTTTGGATCATTAGTTTCATGAAATTCAGAATGCAGATTCTCATACAGTGTTTTTTCGTTAGTTTTCATGATGTTTAGCACGCAGCTTCTCACTGTGTTCTATCGTTAATTTTCATGTAGTTAGGTATGTAGGTTCATAAACATTGTTGTGTCATTAGTTTTCATGAAGTTAATTACTTATTTTCTCCAGAGTGTTGTATCATTAGTTTTCTTGAAGTTAAGTAGCTAGTTTCTCACAGAGTGTTGTATCATTAGTTTTCATGAAGTTAAGCACGTAGATTCTCAAACAGTGTTGTATCGTTAGTTTTCAGGAAGTTAAGCACGTATTTTCACAGTGTTCTAATGTGAGTTTTCATGAAGTTAAGCAGCAAGTTTCTGAAAGAGTGTTGTAGTATTAGTTTTCATGAAGTTATGGACGTAGTTTCTCAAACCGTGTTGTGTCTTTAGTTTTCATTAAGTTATGAATGTAGATTCTCACACAGTGTTGTATCGTTATTTTTTCTGAAGTTAGGCACGTAGATTCTCACAGTGTTGGATCGTTAGTTTTCATGAAGTTAAGGACGTAGATTCTCACACTGTGAGGTATCTTTAGTTTTCATGAAGTTAAGTTAGTTTTCCTGAAGTTAAGCACGTAGTTTCACAATGTTGTATCATTAGTTTCAATGAAGTTAAACACGAAGTTTCTCAAAGAGTGTGGTATCATTAGTTTTCATGAAGTTAAGCACGTAGATTCTCACACAGTGTTGTATCGTTAGTTTTCATGAAGTTAAGCACGTATGTTCTCACACACTGCTGTATCGATAGTTTTCATGAATTTAAGCATGCAGATTCTCATACAGAGTTTTTTCGTTAGTTTTCATGATGTTTTGCACGTAGCTTCTCACACAGTGTTGTATCGTTAGTTTTCATGAGGTTAAGAATGTAGGTTCACAAACAGTGTTGAGTCATTAGTTTTCATGAAGTTAAGTACTTAGTTTCTCACAGAGTGTTGTATCATTAGTTTTCATGAAGTTAAGCACGTAGATTCTCACAGAGTGTTGTATCATTAGGTTTCATGAAGTTAAGCACCTAGATTCTCAAACAGTGTTGTGTCGTTAGTTTTCATGAAGTTAAGTACTTAGTTTCTCACAGAGTGTTGTATCATTATTTTTCATGAAGTTAATCAGGTAGATTCTCACAGAGGGTTGTATCATTAGGTTTCATGAAGTTAAGCACCTAGATTCTCAAACAGTGTTGTTTCATTAGTTTTCATGAAGTTAAGCAAGTATGTTCTCACACAGTGCTGTATCATTAGTTTTCATGAATTTAAGCACGAAGTTTCTCAAAGAGTGTTGTATCATTAGTGTTCATGAAGATAAGCCTGCAGATTATCTCACAGGATTTTATCGTTAGTTTTCATGGAGTTAAGCACGTAGTTTCACAAACACTGTTACATCATTAGTTTTCATGAAAGTATGTATGGAGTGTCTCACTGAGTGTTGTATCCTTAATTTTCATGACGATAAGCACGTAGATTCTCACACAGTGTTGTATGGTTTATTTTCCTGAAGTTAAGCACGTAGATTCTCACAGAGTGTTGTATCACTAGTTTTCATGAAGATAAGCATGTAGTTTCACAAACAGTGATGTACCGTCAGTTTTCACGAATTTAAGCACGTAGATTCTCATACAGTGTTTTTTCGTTAGTTTTCGTGAAGATAAGCTCGTTGTTTCACAGTGTCATATCGTTACTTTTTATGAAGTTCACCACGTAGATTCTCACACAGTATTGTATGGTTATTTTTCATGAAGTTAGGCACGTAATTTCAAAAACAGTGTAATAACGATTATACTAACACTAACCCTAACCCTTACCCCTAACCCTAACCATACCCCTAACTCTAACCCTAACAAACCTTAACCCTAACCCTAGCCCTAACCCACTCTAACCCTAAATCTAAACCTAAACCTAACCCTAACCATAATGCTAACCTTAACCCTAACACTTAACCTAACCCTAAACCTAACCCTAACCCGAACGCTAAACCTAACCCTAACCTTAAACCTAACGCTAACTTTAACCCTAACCATAACCCTTACCTTTACAACTAACCCTAACCATAACCCTAACCCTAACCCTAACCCAATCCCCAACCCTAAACCTAACCCTAACACCAAATCTAAACCTAACCCTAATCCAAACGCTTAACCTAACCCTAAAACTAATCCTAACCCTAACCCTAATGCCAACCCTAACCATAACCCTATCCCTAAACCTAGTCCTAACCCTAACACTAAACCTAACCCTAACCCTAACGCTAACCATAACACTAACCCTAACCCTAACACTTAAACTAACGCTAAACATAACCCTAAAATTTACCCTATACCTAACCTTAAACCTAACGTTAACCCTAACCCTAATCCTCATGCTAACCCTAACACTAACCATAAACCTAACCCTAACAATAATCCTAAACCTAAACCTAATCCAAACACTAACACTAAACCTAACCCTAAACCTAATCCTAATCTTAACCCTAAACCTAACGCTAAAGATATCCCTAACCCTAACCCTAACAGTAACCTTAACGCTAAATGTAAACCTAACATTAATCATAACCCTAACCCAATCCCTAACCCTAACGCTAACGTTTATCCTAACCCTAACCCAATCCCTAAAACTAACTATTAACCTAAGCATAATAATAACCATAACCCTACCCTAAAACATACACTAAATTTATCGTGAACCGAAATCCTAAACCTAACCCTAAACTTAACCCTAACCCTACCCCTAAACATAACCATAACCCTAAAGCTAACCTTAAACCTAATCCTAACCCTAACCCTAACCCTAAAGCTAGCCCTAACCCTAAACCTAACCCTTACACTAACCCGAACAATAACTCTAACGCTAAACCAAACCCTAAAATTAATCGTAATCCTAAAGCTTAACTTAACACTAATCCTAACCCTAACCCTAACTCGAACCATAACCCTAACCGTAACCCTAACCCTATCTATAACCCTAACACAACCTTACACAAACGCTAACCTTAACCATAACCCTGACCCTAACCCTAATGCTAACACTAACTTCAACCCCAACCCTAACCCTAACCCTAAAGCTAACCCTAAACCTAACCCTAACCCTAACCCTAATGCAAACCCTCACTCTAAACCTAACCCTAAACCTAAACCTATCACTAACCCTAACCCTAAACGTAACCATAAATCTAACCCTAAACCTAACCCTAAACCTAACCCAAACCATAACTCTAACCCTAACACAAACCTAATTCTAACCGGAATGCTAACCCTACCCTAACTTAAACTCTAAAGCTATTAACTGCTACACCTAACCATAACCCTAACTCTAACCCTAACCCTAACCCTAATCTCAACTTTAACCTTATTACAATCTTAACCCTAACTCTCTCAACATAACGCTAACCCTAACCCCTATTACTAATTCCTTAATCCTCTAAATTTCCTAACGCTAACCCCTAACCTAACTCAATGGCACCCTAACCCTAACCGTAATGATTAATCAAATGAAATAATAACTCTAACCCTAACGCTAAACCCCAACCCTAACCTTAAACCTATCCTTAAATAATCACAATTCAACGCCAATCAAACCCTAAACCTAACCTTAACTTAACCCTAACCCTAAACTCAACCTTATGCTAACACTAACCCTAACTCCCACACTAATCCTAATTCCAAATCTAATTCTCAACTCTACCATAATGCTACAAATTCCTAACCCTACCACTATCACTAAACAGAACTCAAACTTCCCAACTCCTAATCGCTAACCTCAATCAAACCTAACCCCTACAACAATACTAACCTTCAACCCTAACACCACCCTAACCTTAAACCTAATCCCAACCCTTACCCTAATGCTAACCCTAACCCTAACACTATCACTAAACAGAACCTTAACCCTAAACCTAACAATAAACTTAACCCTAAACCTAGCACTAACTTCTTTTAAACTCCTATCTCTAAAATTAACTCTTACACCTAATGCTAACCCTAACCCTAACACTAATCCTAACCTCAGCTATAACACTAACCCCACTGCTATCCTCATCTTTAACCTTTAACTGTAAACCTAATCGCTAACTCTAACCCTAACACTAACCCCACGCTAACCCTAACCCTAACTTTGAAACTGTCGCTAACGCTAACCCCAACTCCTAAACCTTCATAAACTTGCTGTTAACCCTAACCCTAACCTTATACTAACACAACCCCTTACCTGTAACCCTAACTCAACCCTAATGCACTTCTTTCTAACCCCAACCCTAAGGTAAACCTCAATCCCAACCCTAACCCTAATCCTAACTTTAAAGATAACCCTAACCCAACCTGGCAGCACCCATTATCCCAACTGTAACCTCAACTCCTAATCCCTAATGACTAATCTAAACCTAACAATAACCCTAACCCTTACTCCCACCTTGTTAACCCAAACCCTAAAGGTAACCCCATACCCAGACTCATCTCAATCCCAGCTACCAAAGCTACTCTAACCCCTAACCCCAAAGCTAATGATTATCCTAACCCCAACCCTAACCCTAACTACAAAACCTAACGCTAATGCTAACCCTAATGCTAACCCTAACCCTAACCCTAACCCTAACTTAATCCTAAATCAACACTAATCAACACTAATGGCTTCTTAACCCTAATATGTCTCAATCCCAACCCCAACCCCAACCCTACCCCTAATACCCTCCCTAACCCTAAGCTAAACCTAAACCTTTGTGAGGAGCCGCCCTCGCTATCGCTATTGCCGTTAGAAGATGGCGCTGACATCTGCTGTCAGTTGGAGTTAACCGCTTAAGCTGTGCCTCTCCCGTGGCGTCATCTGGGGTGATGTGCAAACCACCAATCCCGGCTCTACACGTCTCACTCGGAGCTCCTAGGCTTATATAAGGGGCTGGGTTTCTTAGCTTGGGGTCTCCCTCTAAGAAGCTGATCATCTATCTCTCAAGATGCATTAAAGCTTTACTGCAGAAGGATCCGAGTGTTCTGCGTCGTTCTTGCTGGCGAGACGGTAGCGCGGGACATCTGGTGCCGAAACCCGGGAACTCTTCAACATCGCCTGCGCCGCGGGAGACCCTCGGAAGACGGGGCGGATTCAGAACTGCAGGGACGTAAGTTCAGAGAGGTATGCTTTATCCTGAATACCCCTTTCTCGACTTTGGCCTTAGTTTGTCATCACCGTGGGACGGGTCAGTGGAGGCTTTGGTGCTAGTCCTGTTTGTCCTTCTCCTTCATCGTGGCTGGTGCTGACAGAACGGTGCTGTCAGTCTGGTGCTGTCAGTCTGGTGCTGTCAGTCTGGTGCTGTCAGTCTGGTGCTGTCAGTCTGGTAACGGAGTTGAGCGCCGTTTTTTAGATAAGCCGCTAGCGCGATGAGGTTGTCACAGTCAGTGGTTACTGCCCTACAGACTGTGCTAAAACAAAGAGATCTTAAAATTGCACCACGAACACTTCAAAATTTTGTGAAGGAGGTAGATAGAGTGGCACCATGGTATGCTTGTTCCGGGTCCCTCACTGTGGCCTCATGGAACAAGCTAGGTAAAGAACTAGACAGGAAGCATGCAGAAGGAGATCTCCACTTAGGTACCAAAGCCATTTGGAAGCTAGTTAAAAACTGCTTGGAGGATGAGGCCTGTCACCCTGCTATAATAGAAAGTCAGGGAACCTTAGAGGAAGTTCAGGATAGCATGTCAGAAACTGAACGGAGTGAGAGAATGGGAGCTCGCAAAAGGAAAGACATGTCTAAGAAAAAGGCCCTCCCCAAGAAGTTAAGAAAGGGGGAGAGAAAGAAGGGAGTGATCATTCACCCCCTAACAAATCTAAGAAAAAGAAAAAGCCAGAATCTAGTCTATACCCTACAGTAGAGCTAGAAGCCTTGGAGCTAGATAATTCTGATTCTGACACTCTGTATTCTAGCGAAGAAGGTGGTCTAGAGGAGGAGGTGGCACGGTATGAGGAAGAAAGATATCACCCTGATAGACACCGGCCACTGAAAACAAAAATGAATGTGAGGCCACCACCTATAAATCCGGCGGGCTCACGCTCCTCAGCGCCTCCGCAGTATGAGCTTCGGCTGAATACTGGTACTGACTCCTTTTTACCTTTAGAGGAACGGAGAAAATACAAGTAGCTTTTCCAGTATTCGAGAATGCGGAAGGCGGAAGAGTACATACCCCTGTAGATTACAATCAAATCAAAGAATTGGCCGAATCCGTTCGTAATTATGGGGTCAATGCTAACTTTACCACATTACAGGTGGAAAGGCTTGCTAATTTTGCCATGACTCCCACTGACTGGCAGACGACAGTGAAAGCAGTGCTTCCCAACATGGGACAATACATGGAATGGAAGGCTCTCTGGTATGATGCAGCCCAGGCACAAGCTAGAGTTAATGCCACGGCTGAAGATGAGAATCAGAGGCAGTGGACATTTGAAATGCTGACAGGTCAGGGTCAACATGCCCTTAATCAAACCAACTACATCTGGGGTGTCTATGGTCAGGTGTCGGCCGCCGCTATTAAAGCATGGAAGGCCCTCACAAAAAGGGGAGAGTCCAGTGGACACCTTACAAAGATTGTCCAAGGACCCCAAGAGCCATTTTCAGACTTTGTGGCCAGAATGACAGAGGCCGCCAGTCGCATCTTTGGTGATTCAGAACAAGCTATGCCCCTGATTGAGCAACTTGTCTATGAACAAGCAACCCAGGAATGTCGAGCGGCTATCGCCCTCGCAAAAGCAAAGGTTTACAAGATTGGCTCAGAGTGTGCAGGGAGCTGGGGGACCCCTAACCAATGCAGGACTAGCTGCCGCCATTTTACAAACGCACAGGCATAGAGATTTATCTAGTCGAAAAGCTTGTTTTAATTGTGGGAGAATGGGGCACCTTAAGAAAGATTGTCAAGCCCCTGAAAGAACAAGAGAATCGAAGCTTTGCCATCGTTGTGGTAAAGGTTATCATAGGGCTAGCGAATGCAGGTCAGTCCGGGATGTAAAAGGGAGGCTTCTGCCCCCTATTGAAGAACCCAAGGTACCCCAATCAAAAAACGGGTCACGGGGCCCATGGTCCCAGGGCCCTCAGAAATATGGGAACCAATTTCAGAAAAGCAATCAAGAGGAAGTAGAGGCTTCCGAGGAACCCCCGGAATGGACTTGCGTGCCGCCTCCGACTTCTTACTCATGCCCCAAATGAATGTTCAACCGGTCCCAGTCCATTCCCCTGGACCTTTGCCCCCTGCCACCATTGGGCTTATTCTGGGCCGTGGCTCCTTAACTTTACAGGGACTCATTATATATCCTGGAATTGTTGACCCGTATCATAAAGAGGAGATTCAAGTTCTCTGTTCTAGCCCTCGGGGTGTATTTTCTATAAAGCAGGGAGATAGAATTGCACAACTGGTGTTGCTGCCCTCCCTCGGGATGGAGAAACCTACACTTTACAAAAAAGGGCTATGGGATCTTCTGGAAGTGATTCAGCCTATCTGGCTATACCCCTAAATGAGAGACCTACAATAAAATTGTTAATTAATGGAAAAGAATTTGAAGGGATAATGGATACGGGAGCAGACAAAAGCATTATTTCACTCCATTGGTGGCCGAAGTCTTGGCCCACTGTTGTTTCATCTCATTCTCTACAAGGTCTTGGATACCAGTCCTCTCCTGCCATCAGTGCCTCAGCCTTAACCTGGCGGAATGCTGAGGGCAAACAGGGATGTTTTACCCCCTATGTGTTGCCACTCCCTGTAAATTTATGGGGACGGGATGTGTTACAAGCCATGGGCATGACCCTAACTAATGAATACTCCCCCCAGGCATCAGCCATTATGGCAAAGATGGGGTATACAAACGGTAGAGGCTTGGGTAGGCAAGAACAAGGCAGAATAAAACCCATTACGCAACACGGAAATCGGGGTAGAAAAGGACTGGGTTTTATTTAGGGGCCGTTGAGGCTTCACGACCCATACCATGGAAAACAGAGGAGCCGTTATGGGTCTCTCAATGGCCTCTATCCTCTGAAAAATTAGAGGCTGTCACAAGATTAGTGCAAGAACAGGAACGGCTGGGGCATCTAGAGCCTTCTACCTCCCCATGGAATACACCAATTTTTGTTATTAAGAAGAAATCTGGGAAGTGGAGATTACTCCATGACCTGCGGGCCATTAACAATCAGATGCATCTTTTTGGCCCTGTTCAAAGAGGCCTTCCTTTGCTTTCTGCACTTCCTCAAGATTGGAAGCTTATTATTATAGATATTAAGGATTGTTTCTTCTCTATTCCACTTTACCCACGGGATAGACCAAGGTTTGCCTTCACTATCCCTTCTCTTAATCATATGGAACCAGACAAGAGATTTCAGTGGAAGGTACTGCCGCAAGGCATGGCCAATAGCCCAACAATATGTCAGCTGTATGTGCAGGAGGCTTTGGAGCCAATTAGGAAGCAATTTACATCTTTAATCGTTATCCATTATATGGACGATATTCTTATTTGTCACAAAGAGTTAGATGTTTTACAAAAGGCTTTCCCATGCTGGTGGCTGAATTAAAACAGTGGGGATTAGAGATTGCCTCAGAAAAGGTTCAAATTGCAGATACAGGCCTCTTTTTGGGCTCAATGATTACTCCCAAAAATATAGTTCCTCAGAAAATAGAAATTCGCAAAGACCACTTACAAACATTAAATGATTTTCAGAAACTTCTGGGAGATATAAATTGGTTGAGGCCCTTTTTAAAAATTCCATCTGCTGATCTAAAACCCTCTTCGATCTCCTGGAGGGTGAGCCTCATATCTCCTCACCCAGAAAATTTACCCCTGCCGCCCACCGAGCCTTACAGATGGTGGAAGAGGCCTTACAGGAAGCACAATTACAACGTATTGAGGAGTCACTACCTTTTAATCTGTGTGTTTTTAAGACAGCTCAATTGCCAACTGCAGTCCTGTGGCAACATGGACCATTACTTTGGATTCATCCAAATGCTTCCCTGCTAAGATTATTGACTGGTACCCTGATGCTGTTGCACAGCTCTGCGCTTCGCGGAATAAAAGCAGCTGTTACACATTTTGGCAGGGATCCTGATTCCTTGATTGTGCCTTATACTGCTGCACAAGTTCAGACCTTGGCAGCCACATCTAGTGATTGGGCAGTTTTAGTTACTTCCTTTTCAGGACAAATTGATAATCATTTTCCAAAGCATCCAATTTTACAGTTTGCCCTAAACCAGGCTATAGTGTTTCCACAAGTGACAGCTAAAGACCCACTCCCAGATGGGACTGTGGTGTACACTGATGGATCAAAAACTGGTATGGGAGCTTATGTGGTCAAGGATAGGGTTATATCTAAACAATATAATGAAACTTCACCTCAAGTTGTAGAATGTCTGATAGTACTGGAGGTTCTTGAGGCTTTTCCAGGACCCCTCAATATTGTATCAGATTCCTCTTATGTGGTTAATGCAGTTAATCTCCTTGAGATAGCTGGAATAATAAGATCCTCCAGCAGAGTTGCTAACATCTTTCAAAAGATACAAGCTGCCTTGTTAAATAGGAGATTTCCTGTTTTCATTACCCATGTCCGAGCACATTCTGGACTCCCAGGTCCCATGTCCTTAGGGAATGACTTAGCGGACAAGGCTACAAAGCTGGTGGCCGCTGCCTTGTCTACCCATGCACAAGCAGCAAAAGAATTCCATAAGCGCTTTCATGTGACGGCTGAGACCTTGCGCCGCTGTTTTGCTCTATCCAGGAAAGAGGCTAGGGAAATTGTTACTCAATGCCAGAATTGCTGCGAATTCTTACCTACTCCCCACATGGGAATAAACCCACGTGGCATTAGACCATTGCAGATGTGGCAGATGGATGTTACTCATATTCCCTCTTTTGGAAGGCTTCAATATGTTCATGTTTCTGTTGACACCTGTTCTGGCGTAATGTTCGCCACACCCCTAACAGGGGAAAAGGCCTCATATGTGATTCAACATTGCCTTGAGGCCTGGAGTGCTTGGGGAAAACCCAGAATTTTAAAAACAGACAATGGACCAGCATATACCTCTCAAAAATTCCGACAGTTTTGTCGGCAAATGGATGTTACCCATCTAACTGGCCTACCTTATAACCCTCAAGGACAGGGCATTGTGGAACGTGCCCATCGTACACTCAAATCATATCTGATTAAACAAAAGGGAGTATTGAGGATGTTCTACCCTCGGTACCAAGAGTTGCTGTATCCATGGCACTTTTTACCCTTAATTTCTTGAACTCTGATGCCCAAGGCCACACTGCGGCCGATCGCCACAGTTTAGAGCCTGATAGGCCAAAAGAAATGGTAAAATGGAAAGATGTCTTGACTGATCTCTGGAAAGGCCCGGATCCTATTCTTATAAGATCCAGGGGAGCTGTGTGTGTTTTTCCACAGGAGGAAGAAAACCCCTGTGGATCCCTGAAAGACTCACTCGAAGAGCTCCTTCACAACTCCAGAATAAGAAGGATGGAGGCCAAGTGGGTGATGAAGACTCTCCTACTCGGGATGATGGTTCCTAGTATGATGGGAGAGTTACGGTGGGCCATCATGTCTACCTTCCCCTACCGATGCCAGTGATGCAGAATGCCCAGGTGTTCCCTAGATTTTTCACAACTAATAGAGAGTTGGGGCTTGCCTTTTTGCCTTTAGATCCTCAGATACAGAGTTTTCAGGATGAGAGAACCTTGTCATTAGTAGGAAGCTTGTGCTTTACTGTGATTTCTTCATTAAAGGATAATTTTATTCATATGGATCCAGAAAGATCTAATGCTAATCCTTTTGAATTAATGGAAGCTGTACTGATCTTTCTCCTATGATAGTGAGAAGGGACAGATTACTTTTGATTGGAAAGGGGCATTAGGCAACAGTCTGAGTGAGGGACAGAGCTATGGATCATCTGATTGGTCCTCCTCCAATGTTAAGTATACCCCTTTTAAGAGAACTAATTATTCAGCTGCCCTTTATTTGGGTTGTGAGTAATGATACCTTAGGTAAGAATCAGAAAGAAATAAATTGCTCTGCTTAGAATTGTTTTTATGCATTATGCTGGGATGCTATTAAGCACCCTTTTGCTTTGGTAATGCGCATGCCTCGATTTGTTCCAGTTCCTGTTGAGACGCCAAGTAATTTGAGTTTGTTTAGGGAAAAGCGAGATTTTTGGGATCTCTGCTATTATTGTGGGCCTGATAGCCACCGCCGCGGTTACTGCTTCGGTTACCGCTCGGCCCTTGCACTTTCTGCCACTGTGCAGACAACTCAAACCATTAATGAACTATAGGCCACTGTGACCATGGTCCTAGATAAACAGGCCACTGCCAATTCTCAGATACAAGGAGGCCTGATGTTGGTAAACCAACAGATTAATTTGGTTCAGGAACAATTGGATATATTGTGGCAGATGGCCCAATTGGGATGTGAACAAAAGTTGCCTGGCCTTTGTGTCACTTCAGTACAATATGAGAATTTTACAAGAGCAGCTAACCTGTCACAAGCTCTGTCTCAACATTTATTACAGAATTGGACTTTTGAGTTTGAGCAGACACTCCGTGAGTTGAGAATGGCGATCCTGCAAGTGAATTCGACGCATCTGGATCTTTCTCTGATGGAAGGCCTCTCCTCCTGGATTTCATCTGCATTTTCTTATTTTAAGGAATGGGTGGGGGTAGGATCATTTAGCCTAGTTCTCTGCTGTGGAATAGTGTTGATGCTTTGGATGGTGTGTAAGCTCAGAGCCCAAACAAAAGAGACAAAGTGGTGGTGGCACAAGCACTTGCTGCCTTAGAACACGGAGCCTCCCCTGACATTTGGTTAACCATGTTAAAGCAATAGGTCGCTGGCCTCCCAGCTCTTGCACCCCACGAGGCTAGTCTCATTGCACGGGATAGAGTGGGTAGGCTTCAGCAGCCCAAGGAGTTGCAAGGCTAAGCACTGCACAGGAGAGGTCTGCGGTATAACGACTTTCTCCTGGGAGATAAGTCATCTTGCATGAAGGTTCTATGTCATGATCTCCTTCCCCCAGAAAAACGACATCGGACTGGTCAGGGCTCTCTCTGGGGATAAGACCCTGGAGAGGAGCTTTGTACATGTTCCGAATTTGCACATGGGGATTTGACCTCTATCTCCACTCCAAAGTTGTGGGTGTCCTATTGCTTCAAAAATAAATGAATAGGGGGAGATGTGAGGAGCCGCCCTCGCTATCGCTATTGCCGTTAGAAGATGGCGCTGACATCTGCTGTCAGTTGGAGTTAACCGTTAGAAGATGGCGCTGACATCTGCTGTCAGTTGGAGTTAACCGTTTAAGCTGTGCCTCTCCCGTGGCGTCATCTGGGGTGATGTGCAAACCACCAATCCCGGCTCTACACGTCTCACTCGGAGCTCCTAGGCTTATATAAGGGGCTGGGTTTCTTAGCTTGGGGTCTCCCTCTAAGAAGCTGATCATCTATCTCTCAAGATGCATTAAAGCTTTACTGCAGA